>NC_091311.1:37758571-38101071 GCF_038502225.1 Cherax quadricarinatus | reverse complement strand
TCAGGGGAGACATGATAACGACATACAAGATACTGTGGGGAATAGACAAGGTGGACAGAGACAGGATGTTCCAAAGAGGGGACACAGAAACAAGGGGTCACAACTGGAAGCTGAAGACTCAGACGAGTCGCAGGGACGTTAGGAAGTATTTCTTCAGTCATAGAGTTGTCAGCAAGTGGAATAGCCTAGCAAGTGAAGTAGTGGAGGCAGGAACCATACATAGTTTTAAGAAGAGGTATGATAAAGCTCAGGAAGCAGAGAGAGAGAGAGGACCTAGTAGCAATCAGTGAAGAGGCGGGGCCAGGAGCTGAGTCTCGACCCCTGCAACCACAGTTAGGTGAGTACACACACACACACACACACACACACACACACACACACACAACTGAACAATCCAAACCAACCATCACACACCGATCCCTCTGTTTCCACCCCCCGCACCACAGTTACAGTATTAGAACAGAAGTTGAAGGTTTGGTACACAAATGCAGATGGATTAACGAATAAACATGAGGAATGGCAAGAAAGAATCAATGAGAAGTCCCCAGACATCATAGCAGTTACAGAAACAAAACTCATGGAGACAATAACAGATGCAATCTTCCCACCAGGATACCAGATCATGAGGAAAGATAGAAGGGGCAGGGGGGGAGGAGGGGTTGCTCTGCTCGTAAAAAACAGATGGAAATTCGAGAAAATGGAAGGAATAGATGAGACGGGAGAAAGAGACTACATA
Organism: Cherax quadricarinatus; assembly: GCF_038502225.1. Classification (NCBI taxonomy): domain Eukaryota; kingdom Metazoa; phylum Arthropoda; class Malacostraca; order Decapoda; family Parastacidae; genus Cherax; species Cherax quadricarinatus. The sequence goes on along the minus strand of NC_091311.1, from coordinate 38,100,335 downwards.
TCAGGTACACTTCAGTCTGGGGAACACAAAGTGGTCATTGCAGTGATGTATAATCCACCACAGAACTGCAGGAGGCCAAGAGAGGAATATGAAGAGAGCAACAGAGCAATGGTGGACACACTTGCTGAGGTGGCAAGAAGAGCTCACTCCAGCAGAGCAAAGTTGCTGGTTATGGGGGATTTCAACCACAGGGAGATTGACTGGGAAAACCTGGAGCCACATGGGGGTCCCGAAACATGGAGAGCCAGGATGTTGGACGTGGTGCTGGAAAACCTCATGCACCAACATGTTAAGGACACTACCAGAGTGAGAGGGGAGGATGAACCAGCAAGATTGGACCTTGTGTTCACCCTGGGCAGCTCAGACATTGAGGACATCAAGTATGAGAGTCCCCTAGGAGCTAGCGACCACGTGGTTCTGTGCTTTGAATACATAGTAGAGCTGCAAGTGGAGAGAATAACAGGAGTAGAATGGGAAAAGCCTGACTATAAAAGAGGGGACTACATAGGGTTGAAGAACTTCCTGCGGGAGGTCCAGTGGGACAGAGAACTGGCAGGAAAGCCAGTAAATGAAATGATGGAATATGTAGCAACAAAATGCAAGGAGGCAGTGGAAAGGTTCATTCCCAAGGGCAACAGTAACAACGGGAAGACCAGAACAAGCCCCTGGTTTACCCGACGGTGTAAGGAGGCAAAAACAAAGTGCAATAGAGAATGGAAAAAGTACAGAAGGCAGAGAACACACGAAAATAGGGAGATCAGTCGCAGAGCCAGGAATGAGTACGCACAGGTAAGGAGGGAGGCCCAGCGACAGTATGAAAATGACATAGCATCGAGAATCAAGACTGACCCGAAACTGTTGTATAGCCACATCAGGAGGAAGACAACAGTCAAAGACCAGGTGATCAGATTAAGGACAGAAGGTGGAGAACTCACAAGAAATGATCAGGAGGTATGTGAGGAGCTGAACAGGAGATTTAAGGAAGTTTTTACAGTAGAGACAGGAAGGGCTGTGGGAAGACAGCACAGAAGGGAACATCAAGAGGGAATATACCAACAAGTGTTGGATGACATACGGACAACTGAGGAGGAGGTGAAGAAGCTCTTAAGTGACCTTGACACCTCAAAGGCTATGGGACCGGACAACATCTCCCCATGGGTCCTTAGAGAAGGAGCAGAGATGCTGTGTGTGCCTCTAACCACAATCTTCAACACATCCCTTGACACTGGGCAACTACCTGAGAAATGGAAGACAGCTAATGTAGTCCCCATATTTAAGAAAGGAAACAGAAACGAGGCACTAAACTACAGACCTGTGTCTCTGACATGTATTGTGTGCAAAGTCATGGAGAAGATTATCAGGAGGAGAGTGGTCGAACACCTGGAAAGGAACAAGATTATAAATGAAAACCAGCATGGGTTCATGGAAGGCAAATCTTGTATCACAAACCTCCTAGAGTTTTATGACAAGGTAACAGAAGTAAGACACGAGAGAGAGGGTTGGGTAGATTGCGTTTTCCTAGACTGCAGGAAGGCCTTTGACACAGTTCCCCACAAGAGATTAGTGCAGAAGCTGGAGGATCAGGCACACGTAAAAGGAAGGGCACTGCAATGGATAAGGGAATACCTGACAGGGAGGCAGCAACGAGTCATGGTACGTGAAGAGGTATCACAGTGGGCGCCTGTTACGAGCGGGGTCCCACAGGGGTCAGTTCTAGGACCAGTGCTATTTTTGATATATGTGAACGACATGATGGAAGGAATAGACTCTGAAGTGTCCCTGTTCGCAGATGACGTGAAGTTGATGAGAAGAATTAAATCAGACGAGGATGAGGCAGGACTGCAAAGAGACCTGGAGAGGCTGGACATGTGGTCCAGTAACTGGCTTCTCGAATTCAATCCAGCCAAATGCAAAGTCATGAAGATTGGGGAGGGGCAAAGAAGACCGCAGACAGAGTATAGGCTAGGAGGACAAAGACTACAGACCTCACTCAGGGAGAAAGACCTTGGGGTGACCATAACACCGAGCACATCACCGGAGGCACACATCAACCAAATAACCGCTGCAGCATACGGGCGCCTGGCAAACCTGAGAATAGCGTTCCGATACCTTAATAAGGAATCGTTCAAGACACTGTACACTGTGTATGTTAGGCCCATACTGGAGTATGCAGCACCAGTCTGGAACCCACACCTGGTCAAGCACGTCAAGAAGCTAGAGAAAGTACAAAGGTTTGCAACAAGGCTAGTCCCAGAGCTCAAGGGAATGTCGTACGAGGAAAGGTTAAGGGAAATCGGACTGACGACACTGGAGGACAGAAGGGTCAGGGGAGACATGATAACGACATACAAGATACTGCGGGGAATAGACAAGGTGGACAGAGATAGGATGTTCCAGAGAGAGGACACAGGGACAAGGGGTCACAACTGGAAGTTGAAGACTCAGACGAGTCACAGGGACGTTAGGAAGTATTTCTTCAGTCATAGAGTTGTCAGCAAGTGGAATAGCCTAGCAAGTGAAGAAGAGGTATGACAAAGCTCAGGAAGCAGAGAGAGAGAGGATCCAGTAGCGATCAGTGAAGAGGCGGGGCCAGGAGCTGAGTCTCGACCCCTGCAACCACAATTAGGTGAGTACACACACACACACACACAGTATGTTCTTTGCTTTAAAAGAACTTGTTTAAGTGGGTTTCATATATATATATATATATATATATATATATATATATATATATATATATATATATATATATATATATATATATATATATATATATATATATATATATATATGAGAAAATCGCTCATGAAAACCAAATCTAAGAATATGTTAAACATCAAATTAATATAAATAAAAAATAAAAAATAAAAACGAAAACTAGAATCTAAGTAACTCTTCTGAGTGACTCACGAAATCGTAATGACACGATTGCAAATAAACCATACCACGGGTGGGGTTTGAACCCGCGGTAAGAGTCTCACAACTCCAGACCGTCGCAATCGTGTCATTACGATTTCGTGAGTCATGTTGACGACTTTGAGGGGACTTGAGCTAGAGTTCGCCACGGCCATGCTAGCGGGAGATTCGTCTGAAAAACTTGCATTTGTGGATACAGTGGTGCCTATGCTAACCTTCCTATGGTGTAGAAATATACCTAGTTGGACGAATCTTATTGAAGCTAGCTGGCCCAGTGGCAAACGCGATAGTCTGGGGTTTGGAGACTCTCTGACCGCGGGTTCAAACCCCACCCGTGGTATGGTTTGTTTAACTCTACTGAGCATTTATTATTACAGAGGCAAGATGCCTCTCTAATAGCGTAGACTCTACTCCATTAGAGACGCACAGTGGAGTGTCTGTACGCCACAGAAACACTCCACTGTTACCAGTTTAATGGTACTGAATCAAGTGGACAACACAGTGAGTGATTATTTGTGTACAGTGTGGTGTGTGGCCTCACAATGTTGATATATGGCACTAAATGGTTTTTTCCTAATGATCAGTATATTGTAATACATCTACTGACGTATTCCAAGATGTGTACACTTATTTTTACCAATATACATAACATTACAGCTGCGACAATTGTGTCTGTAGACTACAAAGGTCTGTAATTCAACAGGTGTAACATCGTTGAACTTAAAGATACGTTGAAATAGTGTATTTAAGTTTAACTCTGACTCTCACTGGAGGATAAAGTTCTTGTGACACTTTTATCTTATTGTTTTAAAGAAAAGATATTTTTATTTATGAAAGTTAATGAGAAATAAAGAACTGCTTTGTTATTTTTGATAACTGGGGCGTGACGTGACTGTACCGTGAATCTTGTGTAAATGTGTGTCGTGACTGTACCGTGAATCTTGTGTAAATGTGTGACGTGACTGTACCGTGAATCTTGTGTAAATGTGTGTCGTGACTGTACCGTGAATCTTGTGTAAATGTGTGACGTGACTGTACCGTGAATCTTGTGTAAATGTGTGACGTGACTGTACCGTGAATCTTGTGTAAATGTGTGTCGTGACTGTACCGTGAATCTTGTGTAAATGTGTGTCGTGACTGTACCGTGAATCTTGTGTAAATGTGTGTCGTGACTGTACCGTGAATCTTGTGTAAATGTGTGTCGTGACTGTACCGTGAATCTTGTGTAAATGCGTGACGTGACTGTACCGTGAATCTTGTGTAAATGTGTGTCGTGACTGTACCGTGAATCTTGTGTAAATGTGTGACGTGACTGTACCGTGAATCTTGTGTAAATGTGTGTCGTGACTGTACCGTGAATCTTGTGTAAATGTGTGACGTGACTGTACCGTGAATCTTGTGTAAATGTATGACGTGACTGTACCGTGAATCTTGTGTAAATGTGTGTCGTGACTGTAGCGTGAATCTTGTGTAAATGTGTGTCGTGACTACCTGGAGGTTACCTGGAGGTTATTCCGGGGATCAACGCCCCCGCGGCCCAGTCCATGACCAGGCCTCCAGGCGGATCAGGGCCTGATCAACCAGGCTGTTACTGCTGGCCGCACGAAGTCCAACGTACGAACCACAGCCCGGCTGATCCGGCACTGACTTTAGGTATCTGTCCAGCTCTCTCTTGAAGACAGCCAGGGGTTTATTGGTAATTCCCCTTATGCCTGCTGGGAGACTGTTGAACAGTCTTGGGCCCCGGACACTTATGGTGTTTTCTGTTAGTGTACCAATGGCGCCCCTACTTTTAATTGGGGGTATTTTGCATCGTCTGCCCAGTCTTTTACTTTCGTAGGGAGTGATTTCTGTGTGCAGATTCGGGACCATTCCTTCTAGGAGTTTCAAAGTGTAGATTATGATATATCTCTCTCTCTCCTGCGTTCCAACAAGTACAAGTCCAGTGCTTCCAAGCTTTCCCAGTAGTGACTGTTCTGTGAATCTCGTGTAAATGTGTGTCGTGACTGTAATGTGAAACTTGTGACTCTTCTGTGCATATTGTGATACTTGTAATAAGGCATGCTGTAAATGTTTCCTTAGTCTGTGTTTCTTGAGGCGAACACAAAGAAAGGTACAACAACATAGGCACGTGGCCTCGACCCCTGACGCATCCAGGGGCACACCACTTTAGGTCAGAGTGTGAACATGGCGTCACCCACCCTCCTTGACTCTCTCCAGTGGGCGGCCCACAGCTGACCACACCCCCCTCCTGGCTGGCCTCTGGCAGGGAATGATAATTTATTATTATTATTATTGCTGTATTATCATTATTGTAATTTTAGAGGTAGTAGTTGTATTAGTAGTGATAGTTATAGTAGTGATAGTTATAGTAGTGATAGTTATAGTAGTCATAGTAACAGCAGAATTTGTTTAATAAAACTGACAAAATAAAATTTACACAGTCCAAAATCACTGTGAAAATTCCATTGAGCAAAGTACATCACAGCTCAAAATTTGAAGCCAGTCAGAAGAGGCATTTTCCAGTTACTAAATGGAGTCTGCCTGGGGGGTTCCGGGGGGGTCAACGCCCCCGTGGCCCGGTCCATGGATTGTGCCAGTTGCCGGGAATCAAAATGGTTGGCAATCTTACTTCTTAGAGCTCTTTCAGATTTTTTTTTTTTGATGTGGAATGTTACTGCTATCGGTCTATAATTCTCTGCTATTGTTTTTCTGCCACTTTTAAACCAGATATACTCTATATGCATCTGCATATGCTAGTTATCATTTGAACAATTCCCTTGTTTGCAGTAAACCAGTGCTTAACTTTCTAAGTTGATCGAATTAGGCGATCTCAAGTTATAAGCGAAAACCTTTTAGGAAAGAGAGAAAAAAGAAAGTTATTTAGGGCACTTAAAGGCGGATCAGGTCCTGCTCCACCGTGAGGCCTGGTCATGGACCGGGCCGCGGGGGCGTTGACTCCCGGAACAACCTCCGGGTAGTGACATAATCCAGAAGATTATTGTGGACATTTACATTTATACTCGTTTACAAGTAATTCGCAATTTGGGGAAGAAACTTTTTAACGAGTTTCGGTCCGTCTTGGAGATAGATCATTCTGGAGTGAGAAAAAATTAGGGAAGAGATAGGAGACAACCATGGTTAGGAAAGGTGAGGAGACAGCTGAGATCAGGTCCAGAAACGTGTTATAAAAACTGAATAATTTAATAATAATATAGGCAAAAGCAGACATATACCAGGACAAAAAATCATGTTAGGAATTCTGTGAATAAAGCCGGTTCTACAGGACGTCGTCTGCGAGCGATAAAAGAGGAATGGATGACTGGCAAAGGACGAGCTTATGGGTGAACTAGTCCCAAACATGAGAGAAAAATAGCGTTGTGTTTATTTGCCTGTCATGAAGGTAATGTCCAATTGTGGATTAGTTGTGTAGTGCTGGAGTCACAGTACACGGTACTGTGGCTTTTGTTCTTCAGTTGCATTCATCTACAATGGCTAAGCACGCTAACGTTCCCTCGAGCATGAAATATGCATTTGCTGTCACCTGCTGGCCGACACTCTTGCTCCCAGTTACAAAAGATTGTCATAGTCTTGGTATTTACCGGCCAGAAGACCCATGTTTGGGCGAGGTACCGACATTCAGGTGGTCATTACAAGGCAGCAGTCAGGAGTTACACAAGCTGCGTGTTCAGGGAGTAACTGTGACTCACCACATCGTCTAAACCTCACCCTCATTGTTCACTGGAGATAATATTGGATGGTCCTGGACTGGGCTGCGGGCCATCGTCCCCGCAGCCCAGTCCAGGACCTGCACGTCATACCCATCCTGTCGGTGGGTATCTCCAGGTAGTCAGAGGCACATAATGGGTTCAGGGACTGGTTATTAAATGTTATGGTGCCTAATCAAGTTACAATGACAACGAACTATTTACATGTTCAGGATCTAGTCACAGTCGCATTGAGTTGTTTATATAAACATGAATTCAGTCACAAAAACATTACAGTTTAGTTTTCTGTGGTCATGGATTATTTATGTATGTGAGGCAAGGAGCCCTTACCATCCAGCTGTACCCACAGAGGAAACCTAAAGCAATGTTACAACGTTCACTGTGCTTAAGATATTAAGGAAATACTACTCGTTTCGAATGAGTAGAAGAGAGGAAGATAGAAGAGCTTCGCGTTAATTTCCATCATGTGTGGAAATAGAGCTTCTTAGAGTTAAACATTTGAACTTCACTAAGAGACGAATGTGACGTCACGGTGTTGCTTCGTAATTCTGGCTCCCATCTCCAGTTGCTTGTTTTAATTAATGCAGCAAGCAGCGACTTCTTCCTAGCTGAACACTACCATGGTATATGTGCTCAAGGAAGAAAAATAGAGGAAAAGCCGTTGGCCTACCACAACAAGAATGCGTAAGGAGCCTAGTGTGGGCGGAGTCTCGGAACTAAGTCACGGTTACGTTATTACTACGTCACTGACACGTCATTGTTGATCCGTGCGTCAGAATTTCGAGAAACACACTAGTATTTAGATTCTAAGAAATGCAGTAAAAAAAAAAATAGGCTGTTCGATATGTTAGCCAAACATAAAGTGTTATTCACCACACGTAACCAACAATACTTTGTTTTTTACAGAAAAAATCCCAGGAGAAACAAGGTAAATTTACTTGTGAATCAGAAACGTTCTAACGTATTTTCGTACACTGCGTGACCAAGAGAATGTCTCCGCTAACGGAGTGCCAGCGAGCAAAACATCACTTCCCTCCCTAGTTTCTTCTCTCACATGCTCGCTGTTTCTTCACCAGTTCTCAAGTTAAACCTTACATATGATATGCATTAATAGGACATACGTCTCAGTATTACAAACATAAGGGGTTCCCTTGAATCTCAAGTGCAAGCACTAAGCCTTGCCTTGGAGGTTGAGCGAGGTGCTACAAGTCATCCTGTACCTCTGACAGTTCACAGTTGAGACTGACAGCAAACTCAGTAATTCACACCACTGCCTGAAAAACAACAAGTTCTCTTGCTATTATGTTCAGGTTCTCACGTTCTCGTTGGAGGACAGAACAAACTTGGTCCGCAACTGATTTTAGTGGGTGTAGAGACATTGTGTTTGCTTGATAGAGAACCATTTGACATACTGTAGTCTGAGTGACACTGTTATACTGTTACGTGAAGCCGCACCTCATCACCTGTAAGGTAGCCGTCTCACCTGTCAGGTAATACATAAACCATGTAAAATACATTCCAACAATTTTGATTGTAAATTGGTCTGTTAATTCAGTGTAAATGTCGTGCTTTTTACTCAGAGCTTGAGTAGTTGGGTTATGAAGCAACGATCGATTTGCCAAACAGATTAATTGTAAATTAAATGCTGCAGTAATTGTGAAGAATCTCTCTGGAAATAGGTATACTGTAATGATGGAAACTAATACTAATTAAACTGGAATGAAGGGATTTGATCCTGTAGTCTCATGATCCTGACGTTGCTAGTCCCTCGCTCTAACTCTAACAGTGTGCTCACTGGAGAAGTCAGATATCAATACTAAAAAATCCGGGAAAGGTGAATTAATGTACAATTGTTATAGATTCCATCACACATTGGATTGTTCCTTCATGATAAAGTTGATAAGTTAGCAAAAAAACAAGTAGAATGTAACTTTTGTGTTTTTGTGTCTAGCGTTATGATTAATTAACATTAGGAGAGAAGTATTTAGTGAACCTGAATGTTGTAGAAATGCAGATGAAAGCCTGAGTAGATCTGTCATCCACTACGATAGCATGAACGTAGATAAATTTATGGAGCAACTTGCAATGTGAGCAGACCGACTGATGTTGTAGGCTTAGGCTTGGTAACAAGTACTTCTGGCAGTTTGACAGATGTACACAAATGATTAAACCAAATGCATAGTATGTGGTCAGCCTTATGGTCACTATCTATTCAAGTGTCCACTTATTGAGGAATATAATAACCTATATTGTGATATGTCGAGATATCTTATTAATGATAATAATCTTATTAATGATAATAAGATACCAGACATTAAGCAAATTTCCTAAATTTGCTTGCAACAGGTAAGTCATTTGTAGATATAAATCCAGATGTACTCCTGTTTTAACCCCTTAGAGCCTAGTTCTTAGACCTTTTGTTAATCCTTCAGGGCTAGTTCCTAGGCCTTTTGTTAATCCTTTAGGGCCTAGTTCTTAGGCCTTTCGTTAACCCTTTAAGATCTAGTTCCTAGGACTTTCGTTAATCCTTTAGGGCCTAGCTCCTAGGCCTTTTGTGTATCCATATTATCTTGCGCTACCTTCCACAGGATGGATATGGGTGCATAATAAACTAGCCACTTCGGTGTCAAAATCTATCTTAGTCCATCGCTCTGCCAACCTCACCACAGAGAAGCATAAGAAATACCACAACCAGGAAATGATTTTACCTCTAGGTAAACACAGATGAAGCATAAGACGACATTTCGGTTCGTCCTGGACAGTTACCAAATCACGAGTGATAATGAAACAGACGTTTCGGTCTAGAATGGACCGGAATGTCGTCTAAGATTTCTCCAAATTTTTAGATAAGTTGTGAATTCTACTCACGGCACTGTGACCTATTCATCAATGGAGAAATCATTGGAATGGGTAAGATTTAGGGTATCTGGGACTACATGTATGTTGACCCTGTGCATCTGTAATCTCTTATTATGTTATTCTGCTTTATTAAGAGAAACTGATTTCTGCCAGATGATCTTAAATTGAGGGAAGCTGACACGAGTCTTCATGGTGAAGGAGAAACTATTTTTTCCCTTCCAGAAAGACAATTTTAGCATTCCCCCCCCCTCCCCCCAAAAAAATCTGCCAGAAGAGAAAAATATAAACAAAAAAAAATGAGTAAGCAATGTTTAGACATAATAAAGAACAATTTTAGTAACGATGTCTGTCGTTAAGTTGGAAACCAGTGGTCGTAAGGAAGCAAAGAGAGAGAGAGAGAGAAAGAGAGAGAGAGAGAGAGAGAGAGAGAGAGAGAGAGAGAAAGAGACATAGAGAGAGAGAGAGAGAGAGAGCGCTTGAGGAGGGAGGGAGGTCCCTTGATGTTGGCAAGGGACTCTTGATCTAAGACCTATGTTCCAATCCCTTGAAGCAAGCCTGAATACCTTCGACTCAACCCCCCCCCCAAATCCAGGCCCCTCCCGTCTCCCAAGGCTCTATGTGGCTCGTACAGAATCTTGCAACCTCTGCTGTCGAGCAGATGCGAGATACGTCTAAGTGCTGTAAGCTTTCTGACCGCTTTGTTACTTCTCTTATACATATAATAATGATGATAATAATAATTCACTTAGAGAGAAATATGACGTGATAAAGCTCCACACAGAGCGAAATATTGTTCCAATCAAAACTCCTTCTTCAATGTGTTCTTCCTTCCTTGGCCATAGATAGTGTCACTGTCTTCGTCTTCTTTTCCCATCCTTCTTTACTCACACGCCTCTTTGATCCATTTCCATCCTTACCCATCTTCCTTCCCTTCCTCCCGCTAAGCTCTGGCCACAGTTCGATTTCAGTTACCCTCAGTTAAAAACCATAAAAGACTGGCGTCTCTGGGGCGGTGGAAGGAAGGTGACTGTAGGTATTCGTATGACACGCGCGCGCGGGTGAAAGGGGAGAAATCGGAAGCCCATCAAAATTGACTTGTCCAGGGAAGAATTAAGGTCATGGGGTGGAGCCGTAACTGCTGCTAGTGTCAAGGGTCCACCCCTCACGGTGACACCCAAGTTAACGTTCCTCCGCCCTCAGATCCTTAACTTCCACGTATCCTAAAGACCTGCAGCCGCACCTATGACGCCAACCATTTGCGTCTCCACATTTGGGTGTCCACATTTTGATGTTCGCACTTGGGTGTCCACATTTTGATGTTCGCACTTGGGTGTCCACATTTGGGCGTTCACATATGGGTGTCCACATTTGGACGTTCACATATGGGTGTCAACATTTGAGTGGGTGCTCATGAGAGAGAAAAAAGAGAGGTATATGAGATAGCGATGTTTGTCGTCAACACTGTTAACCTACATTGTGTCCACAACGTTCCTTTTCGCTTTCGGAAAGTTATTACAGCATTATGATAAACTATATCAAAATACACTTCTCTGGCAGAAGGATAGTGCGTCATACAAGGGCGACCCAGAATTTCTATACTTGGAGGCCGAAGGAGTGGCTAATTGTTTGTAGGCTGGGGTGGCTAGGAGACTTGTTTAGAAGCAGCAGGGACTTTGGGATAGCTGGGGGAAATTCTGGGGAGAAGTTGAAGCTCTTAAGCCCCTCTACCCTCTGGCGCCATCCCTGGCGGGTCCCAGAAAGCAGTCCCTCGCTCTTCCTCTGATATCACGCATCTTAATTTCTTTTTTGAGTTTGTGAAAGACTATGTTTTCCTGATACCAGTAGCTGGCACTAACACACTCCGTGCTATAACGAATGAGGACATCGGAAAAGTTACGCCGGATATGTTGGCCAATACTTGGAATGAACTGGAGTATTGATGAGATGTGTTACGGGACACTAGAGATGCACATGTTGAGGCTGCGTACACTAGACAACTGTGAAGCTGCATAAAAAGTCTAGCATTTCAACTATTTTGCAGAAGACTGCGTAATTTTGTCTCTTACCATTTTTATTGTAAAACAAACGTGAAGTCGGTAAAGGACTTTGTAGACAGAAACGATCCAGGGAGGTACCTACGTCTTGTCATATTATTGGAAAACGGAAGTCTGTCAAACATTTTGTACTCTGGCAGGTTTTTTTTCTTGTGTTCCTTCTTCATAAGCACATGAAATGATAACAGGTAATTCCTTAAAATATTTCACCTTACGTTGGATATATTTTTTCTTTTTCTTGCCAGTGTCTCTAATAATTCTTATTCTTGTAATAGTTTCTTTTTAAATTATGAGGCCTGGCATAGGGCAGGGGCATGGGGCAGGGGCATGGGGGAGGGTCATGGGGGAGGGTCATGGGGCAGGGTCGTGGGGGTGATGATCGTAGGCTCCATTAACCAATATATACTGCCGAGGCTGTGGAGAATATCCGACTAGCGAGCTGACTCGGACTGGTGCTTGAGGTGAACTTCGACAGCCAGCTGGAACCATGGATCAACCTCCTCCTCGTCGTGGTGACTAGTGTAATCTACGAACAAAAGGATTGCTGCTGCTGCTGCTGCTGCTGCTGGCGGCTTACTGATGTATCTGGCTAACCTGTTCTTAAAGCTCCACCAAATATTTACTTCACTGATGTTGCTTGGCAGTTTCTTCCCCTCTGGCCAAACCTGTTCTTTTCGATATAAGGTTTTAAACCAAAATTTGTTCGGTTTAAATCCTTTATTGCGTTCTTTGTCTTCGATATTTCACTCATTTTATTTATACACTTCACTTATGACAACCGTCTTTCTACTCCTTTGATGAATAGAGTTCGTTGCTCTTATTGTATCGTCTTAAGAAATCTTCAGGGTACTGACAATTTACAACGGCACCTTTTATAGCGTGTTTTACCTTTGTCACCTCTCGGATCACAACGTAATAATCCTCCCGAACCTCATTAATGTCTTCTTCAGAAATGATTCATCATCCTGTTTGTATCGTCAGCGAATTTATATTGCTATATAGTCTCTCATTTTTTACATCGGTTATGTTGATTATCGACAAGGAGACTACACTTACCCATGTGGAAAGTCGCTTGTGACCCGGACACACTCTTCTTTCATCCTTCTTATCCAAAGTCTCTGTTGCCTATCGGCCAGTTACTTATTTGGTGAAGAATCTTATCGAAGTCGAGTGAAGTTCAGACTTGCTCAACCTGGCCATGATAGTCCGTTGAACTTGCCAGTGGTAGACCTTTTTTTTTTCACCCTTCTCGTGGTGGTGTGTTGAACCCGGCCATGGTGGTGTGTTGACCCTGGCCATGGTGGTGTGTTGACCCTGGCCATGGTGGTGTGTTGACCCTGGCCATGGTGGTGTGTTGACCCTGGCCATGGTGGTGTGTTGACCCTGGCCATGGTGGTGTGTTGACCCTGGCCATGGTGGTGTGTTGAACCTGGCCATGGTGGTGTGTTCAACCTGGCCATGGTGGTGTGTTGAACCCGGCCATGGTGGTGTGTTGAACCCGGCCATGGTGGTGTGTTGAACCCGGCCATGGTGGTGTGTTGAACCCGGCCATGGTGGTGTGTTCAACCTGGCCATGGTGGTGTGTTCAACTTGGCCATGGTGGTGTGTTCAACCTGGCCATGGTGGTGTGTTCAACCTGACCATGGTGGTGTGTTCAACCTGGCCATGGTGGTGTGTTCAACCTGGCCATGGTGGTGTGCTGAAGCAGGCCAGCAAGTAATCGCAAGGCCAGAATCGACGCAGGAGACATTAAAATAATGGTGGTGTGTTGAACCTGGCCATAGTGGCCAGGCGAACACCGCCACTGCCGGTCGGGGTACAAGGCAAGCAAAGAAAAGAAAGGTCAGGAGACTTGGTGTCCGGACGCCGTGACCCATAACGACCTGTCTCAACCCCTCCCCCTTCCATTCCTCTTTCCTTCCCTCCTCTCTCTCTCTCTCTCTCTCTCTCTCTCTCTCTCTCTCTCTCTCTCTCTCTCTCTCTCTCTCTTTGCACTATCCACCTGCAGTATATATATTACATCTTGTTTACTATGCACTTCACTGCGCATACTCACAACAGAAGATGCACACACATACGTGCACCTTCTTCAGTATCGAAGCTGACGACAAACATAATATCTACGAGCATTTACATATAAAAGACTTGTAAAGAAGTTAGTAAACTCATCAGCTATGATGGGAATTGTGGCTCTAAGCGGTTTCCTTCTCGAAGAATAATGTAAAATAAAATTTTCGCGAGTGTGGGGCGCCAAGCACGCTGGGCTGCCTCAAGGTCAGTATAATGTAATACACTGTTGCCAGCAAACACTTTTCCTATGGCAGCAAATATTAAAATTATTAAGCTATTAAATCAGTGATACCAATTAAAAAAAATACTAATGTCAGCTCTACAGAGGATGTAATAGCCGAATTAACAATCAGTGTTAAGAATAAACTAGCAATCAGTGTTAGGAACAGACTATAATTATTATTATTATAATCATGGGGGAGCGCTAAACCCATAGGATTATACAGCGCATGTGGGGGGGATGGGAGACATTCAGGCTCAATTCAGGGAACCGGAGCACAGATCCAATTCCCTAGATCAAGAACCCCTCACCAGCATCAAGGAACCTCTCTTGAAGGGGAAATAGACTAGAAATCAGCGTTAGAAATAAACTAGCAATATTAGGAATAAATTAGCAGTCAATATCAGGAATAGACTAGCAGTCAGCGTTAGGAATAAACTGAATTCCATCGGGAATGCGTAAATGTAGACACCGGTCATCTAAGCACCAGGAACCAAGACAAGTCGAAATAATAATAGTATCTGCCCTAACACCCAGTCCATAAAATGCTAATGTAACCTCTGCTGGATGAAACCTTGTAAATATGAACCAACGGTCTAAGCTGTGAGCGGTCCTCTGTGAGAGGGTCGCTCACAGCTTAAACTGTGAGCGATCCTCTCATAGTCTAAGCTGATCTACAGATACCAGACAACGTCAGTCAGTCAGGAAATCAATCATCAGCAGGTTGTCAGTTAAAATAATTGATTTATTTAGAACACTGTAACTTTCAGTGAGCAACACCATGGGGGATATATTGGCATGCAAGATATCGGAAATTAGCAAAGACGTTAATCAAAGAAACATCAGCCATGACATGAAAATGAGGATAATTAAGAGCAAGTAAGTAAGTAATTAAGTAAATAAATAAGTAATTAAGTAAGTTTATTTAGATACAGGTACACATAAATATAATTACACAGTAATACGTATAAATTTCTTAGGAAAATTCCCCCACAAAATTAAGTGACTTATTTCCACTGTGGTCTTTGTATATCTCTCAGAGAATATATGCTGAGATTATATTTTAATCACTGTTTTATGGATTAAAGGATTCTTGTCTGGTGGTGAAACTGTTACGTGCAGCCTTAATGACCTTAGTATAGTAGATAGGCTTTAAACCCACCTATTAACCTAACCTGTGGTAATTATAACAAATACTTTCTGAAATGTATGACGAGGAAGAAGACGTTTGGATTATTTGTAAAGAGGATTAACCCAAGATTATCTGAGATCACTCATTGTAGTTTATTTACACTTGAATTCTTTTGTTTTTTTTCCCAGAATGCGATACACTAGTCCACTGACACCCAGGTACCTACTTACTAACAAAGTAAATAGGAGCAGCAGGTGTAAGGAGGCATGCACAACATCACCAGTCCAAGAGTCGAATCTGAACTCTTCGGTTGTGAGTTGCAGGCAGCAACCACTGCAATGTGCGTATCGTTGCTTAGCAAATGTGTAAAATATATTTTAAAAGTGTGAGTATTATTGTAATTATCTGGAATACAAAGAAACTCCCTGAAAACGGCGTCTGTGAAGGTTAGAAGGTTAGACAGTTCTGACAGAGGATCAATGTCTACCCTTCTTCTAACCTTGACAGACGCTGTCATCATGATACATTCCTCACACACAAACTCCCACAAACTTTGCCCTCGCGACCTCAGTGATTATCGCGAAATTTAAAAAAAACACATGGAATTAAAAAAAAAAAAAGGTTTACATAAATGTATTATTGCAGGTTAATATCAGTTTTTAAAAATGAATCTTTACCTGTACACTTTCTAGAAAGACAACTATTTCACAGAAAAACTGGGACACACAATTTTTTATAAATATCTCAGTACCTATTTAGTAACACATTTTTTTTTTGTTTTACTCCGTGGAGTGGTAGCTGCCTTGACCCTTCCCATCAAACACAAGACTTTACTCTCCTCCCTTTCCAAAAAGTAAACTAGGAATGTCTCCATGAGGAGAGGCCTACGTGATGTCAGCCTGTCATTACTCGTAAGTTTCCCATAAGCATAGATACACACATGATTTACTCTACCATTAATAAAGACTCTAAATCACAGACACTCACTTGTTCCCTTTAAATAGTGATTATCTGCTTCATAAAATTTTGATATTTAGCCTGACGTATAAGGGAAATAGCACCATAGGAGAAAATAATAATAAATGATGTGAGATGAAGCATTAGAATAAATGTTAAATGCGAACGATGTCCTTCAAGGATCTACAATAGGACCCTCATGTTTCTTATATTATTGAACGACGGACCAGACATAGTGAATCCTGCATCACAGCTTGTGGAGGATGCTAACTGTGCGAGAAAGTTACAAACATTAGAGGACAACGAGAATTTAATATATATATATATATATATATATATATATATATATATATATATATATATATATATATATATATATATATATATATATATATATATATATATATATTTATATATATATGGACAAGAAACAAGACTATTTATGAATATAGCTGTCAGAACTTGTGCTCAACATGTATAAGTTAATGAAACTGAAAGATGCAAACACGAGACCAGAAATAGCAAATCAACTGGTAATGGAGAGTGAGGAGGCGATCCAGAATTTAACGTTTAACCGCTCTACACGTCAGAAAAATGCATTTGTAATACGAAAACATTTTGTTAGGAGCCTTACGTTTCTGAGGCTTTGGAAACTGTTCCTAATTAAAATGTCGTAGGGTAACACAAGTGTCTGACATTCCGTCGGTGTTCGTATGCCAGGTTTCTATATTCATTACAAAATACCCCGACCAGTTCCTGAGGCAGGTGTGAAAAGAAGCCATTCTTTTCCAAAGTTTTCTTCTGGAGAAATGGGTAAAAAAAAAAAAAGTCGTTATCAGGATCTGTCTGCAAGAACAGTGTTGTGTTGCCTGTTGCACAATCTGAAGGCAACCTGAATAATTTTGACGTTGGAAATACTACTGGAGATTGTTTGATGCTCCTGAAGTGACATCCAGAAGTAAAAGACTTCAAGCATTCTTCCCGGTTCTCTCTGGTCCATAAATAGCCGAGTGACTTTGACCTTGTTAATCCCCAGTCTCAACAGACAGTTTTAAGCTCTGTTTGGTTAATTACAGAGCAGTTATCGCGGTGGTCGTACACTGAGTAGGATAGGAGATCCATCCCTGGGAAGCCTGCTCTGATATTCATGTTGTTGGATTTTTTTAATAAAAGGGGCTGGAGGCTCGGTCCTCCTCCTAAAAGCAAGAGAACCATTCTCCATACCTATACTTCATTGGGAATTGTTCCCTCAGCTTCCCTGGCGAGAGCAGGAAGTGTAATCGCCAGACAACTTCAACTGACTCACATTGGTAGAGAGATTGAGATAGATTTATAAGGTTTTATTATGTTCTGAAGGATCGTGTCGCATTTTCCTCATCTATGTGTGATTAATCGCAGCTACCACAAACACTGGATCTTTCATTAATGTTACATTATCAGTTAACTCTCCATGTCCATTTTCAAGTGGACTCCTGTTTTTTCTTTTCCTGGTCTTTATCCTGTACACCAGAAGAAGAATTTTTTATTTGTGTTGGATTCCTTTGCCACTTTACTTTCGTCATCTCGTTTAACTTACCCTCTTCCTCAGTTTTCATTTAATTTTTAAAATAGACATTTTTGATTCACAGGATGGCCCTCTTCTCTGTTAATCTAGTTCAACCATTTCGGATCATTTACAATGAATCTTATTTTCCTATGTTTTCTGGGGGTCAGTCAATACTAGACAGGTCCTCCTTGAGTCCAGTGTGATATACAAAGTAAATATCTGGAACAATAACTGCGTTATCTTCATTATCTGTCACAGATAGGGTTAATGTTGAATGTGACAGATTTGTGAACACAATCTCACAACTTTTCCCCATTACAACTAACACCTCTCACAACTCCATCACAACTAACACTTCCCACAACCCAATCATAACTAACACCTCCCACAACCCCATCACAACTAACACCTCCACAACCCCAGTTACCACGGCGTTCCCACAGACCTTTGGGAAATAGGTCTTACGTGATGCCGCTTGGAGGATGCGTGCAGATGACCTAAGATAAAAGACCTTAACATTATATTGGACGAGGGATTTATGAGTATCAGACGCGGCTCCCACGCTTGCATTAATGTTAGAATTGTGAAGGAGATTGATGCATGGATGGCACTTGATGTCGTTGTGGAGAATGTTTTGATGGGCAGGTGTTATAATGATGGCAGGTGTTGTGGTTGTGGAGAAGAGGGTGTTGTGGAAGGCAGCTTTCACATTGATGGCAGGTGTTGCGGTGGTCAGATGTTACACTGATGGCAGGTGTTGTGGTAATGAAGGAAATGAGTGTAGTGGCAGTCAGTGTTGTAGAGGAGAGCATCACAATGGTATCGCCTTTCATACCACTGAAACCTACCTGGAAAAGGTTTGATCTCTTTCTCCTCCTCCACGGGGTATCCAATCTTACAAACCTTTTTTTTCCTTTCACAGAGAGAACCCGGTCTATGGGAACGGTGGTCGTTGCCCTTCGACCGTGATGACCATAACAGTATTAGGGGAATAATGTCCTGACCATTATAATCAACTGGGCTCTAAATCTCTTCTAAGCGATTGAAACACTATGGAACACTGTGGTCTGCCTATCTACAGCCAGGTTGATATATATATATATATATATATATATATATATATATATATATATATATATATATATATATATATATATATATATAAAGAGATTTCTGGTGCTTACCATAGTTTAAGCATAAATCACACCTAAATATAATTATTTTAATTTTTACTGTGCGTGTTTTGTATTTATCACTAAACTGAGTACATCCCGGAGCAGCTCGTGAGATGGAGAGGAATATCCTGGGGGTAGTATGCATACTACATTGATGATGGTGTTGATGATGATGACTTATTTGGAGAAATATTAGTATGGTAATAATATCATTGTGGTGCAGGGGTATTAAGCTCCATAATAAGTTATATTCTTACTGAATTTTACTAATATACCCATTATTATTTTAATAATTTCAGCTCTCTAACTGATCTGAACCCACGATATACAGGTACGAATGTTTATTCTACATTAAGCTCTTTCCTTAACGAACTAACTCATTACTTACCTCGGGGGAAAGAGCTCACAATCCTTCTGGACCTTTTCAATACTTTCTAGCAAAGCAATTTTCCCCTAGGAAAACTACGATACTATTTGCGTAACTTAGTGTTTCAAGTATTGCTTAATTATTCTGTATGTCAGGGGGAATCATCTTTTCGTAAGTTATGTAAAACACAAACAGTGTGGGGGGTGGGGTCCAATCCGTGGCTAGTGTGCGCTAAAAGTTAGCCACCGGACCGTGCCAGCCTCACTACATATTGACACACTGGCCGGCCTGCTGCGAGTTTTTGGACTTGCTCGCCATAGGATCGAATCCCATCCGTTTTGTGATTTGTTTATAATCGTGTTATTACGATTTCAGTAGTTGAGAGTGTAAGTTAAGAATGTCAGTTAAGAGTGCAAGTTAAGAGTGCAGTTAAGAGTGCAAGTTAAGAGTGCAAGAGTGCAAGTTAAGAGTGCAAGAGTGCAAGTTAAGAGTGCAAGTTAAGAGTGTAAGTTAAGAGCATAAATTAGGGGGAAACTTTTGCAAGTTGAGGTTAAGTTGTCTCAGTAGAAGCTAACAACCTTAACCGTGACGTCAGTGAAGTAGCTACGTCTCCTTGGGTGCGTCGGAAGTGACGTCATGTCACACAGGACCTACAACTGAGGTTCAAGGCCGCTGTGACGTCACGCAGGACCTACAACAGATCTTCAAGGTCGTCTCTTCAGTGGCCTCGTAGCGGAAATCGTCCCGACAGCCTCTCAAATGAAGTCGGTCCTGTGGCCTCTTAATTGAGGTCGGTCCTGTGGCCTCTTAATTGAGGTCGGTCCTGTGGCCTCTTAACTGAAGTCGGTCCTGTGGCCTCTTAACTGAAGTCGGTCCCGTGGCTTAACTGGCCTAAAACTGTTTAAGGAAATATGAAGTAAATGAACGAATAATGACTAATAATAATAATAACAACAACAATAATAATAATAATAATAATAATAATAATAATAATAATAATTAAAAAAATGATGACTTTTATTAGTAAACGTGGAAAGCCCCTGGTTATACAGAACATTTCGGGCAATGAAATGTAATAAAAGGCTTCACGAAACTGTTGTAATAAAAGGCTTCACGAAACTGTTGTAATAAAAGGCTTCACTGTGTTTCTCACCATGCTATAGTGTACCAGCTTATTCGCTTCGAAAGTCAGAGAATCGTGAGCACAAACACTCAAGTTACTGAGCAACTCTTGTGGTTCAATTCACCAAATATCCGCTCTTATGGCGACGTTTCGTTCCGTCCTGGACCATTGTCAAGTCACATTGTCAAGCTGGGACTTGACAGTGGTCCAGGGTAGACCGAAACGTCTTCATAAAGTTCCTCTCCTAAGTGGGGCTTTTGTTCAGGTGTTCCCAGCCACGGTGTTGTGGCTCTTGTGTTATCCGAATAAAAACTTCCTGTGGAACTTTTGTCACTGCGAACTTACTGATTCTTCGCAATTTCGTTTGATAAAAGAACTCTTGAATTCGGTCGCGGGTTATGTCACAGGTAACCCCTGAAGACCCACTACACTATGATATGGTCTTGGATGCACTGGAAGAAAAACAGAATGCAGATGTAACATACACAGACTTTGCGAAAGCCTTTTTAATAAGTGCGATCATGGCGTAATAGCGCACAAAATACGTGCTAAAGGAATAACTGGCAAAATAGGCAAATGGATCTTCAGCTTTCTAAGCAATCGAACACAAAGAGTAGTGGTCAACAGAGTTAAATCGGAAGCTGCCATAGTGAAACGCTGTTCCACAAGGCACAGTACTCGCCCCCATCCTGTTCCTCATCCTCATATCAGACAAAGACAGAGATGTAATCCACAACATGAGGCTGTCATCTATTGAGGGCAAGAAGATATAAACCAAGTTTTCCAGTGGGCAACGGAAAATAATGTGATGTTCAATGAAGACAAATTCCAGTTACTCCGTTATGGAAAACTGGAGGAGATAATAACTAGAACTGAGTATTTTTTTTTCTTTTTTTTTCAGGGTTTGACAAGGTTAAGGATCCCTAGCTTTATTGACAAGCTATTTACAGGTTAAGGATTTCTAACTTTATTGACAAGCTATTTACAGGTTAAGGATTCCTAACTTTATTGGCAAGCTAAGAGCTGTTACCTACATCAGCTCGTTTGAAAGCATTTTTATTGTTATGAGACATACAAGTAGGAAATAGGATGAAGTTGGAGCCATCTGTGGGTCAGCATTTTCATTTGATCAACTGACGTTATCAGGTTGACATCATTATGCTGTACGAATGTGTTCCATACTCGAGTCATCCTGGGTATGTATGATCTCAGATGGAGTGATGTTCTGGAGAAGGGTACAGCCAGAGTGAAGTTGCTGCTTTCTGCCCGTCTTGTGGCATAAAAGCTTGTTTCACGCTGTCCTCGAAGTGGATCCAAGTTTGGTACTTTGACAATATTGGCCTTGTACATAACAGTAAGGCCACCCACATCTCTCCTATGTTGAAGGCTCTGCTGAAATGACAGATCTATCCAGGATGGGTCCAGGCGAGAGATGAGACGTCTTGCTCTGTTCTCCACTCTGTCAAGCAGTCGCAGATGAGAGGAGGGGGGCAGGCAAACCAAGAAAGTGGAACATACTCAAGGTGTGAGCGTACTTGTGCCTCGTACAGAATCTTGCAACCCCTACTGTCAAGCAGATGCGAGATACTGCGAAGTGCTGTAAACTTCCTGGCTGCCTTGTTTGCTAGATTTACAGCATGGTACTTCATGGTTACTTTGAAGTCAGATTTCACCCCAAGGATATCAACTTCTTCTCCAGGTGCCAACATCCTCCCATTCATCCTTACTACTGCACCAGCATTACAATCATGGTGCCTAGAGACGATCATCATTTGCGTTTTCTCGGGTGCAGATGTTACTTGCCATCTATTTCCCCAAGCTGATATAGCTCTTAGCTGGTGATTGATGTAGCTTACAGCAGCTGGCATTTCTTCTCTTGGATAAGTGAATGTCAGTGTACAGTCATCTGCATATGCATGTGATTCTGGGATGAGATGAAGAAGGTCGTTGAAGTAGACATTCCATAACAATGGTCCCAGCACGCTTCCTTGTGGAACACTTGCCCCAATAGGATGTCTTGCTGATTCAGTTCCATTGAGAACTACACTTAGAGATCTACCATGAAGGTAATCACTGAGGAGACATAGTGTAGAGCCTGCAATTCCCAGTGCTTGAAGTTTTGCTAAGAGGCCCTGGTGCCACACCCGGTCGAAAGCACCAGCAATGTCCAGTGCTACCACACAGCTGACTTTGGATTCATCCAGTGACTGGTGCCACTTAGTGGAGAGGTTTAACAACAGATCGTCAGCAGAGTAACCTTTCCTGAAGCCATATTGACGATCACAAAGTAGTGACTGGTAGTCAAAAAACTCTGTCATTTGTCTTGAGATTATTGTCTCAAGGATCTTACCAGTGATTGACAGGAGTGACACTGGTCTGTAGTTGCTGATTTCTGCTCTGCTCTTCCTTTTGTGAACAGGGACTACATTTGCCTCTTTCCACAGAGAGGGCCATTTACACTGTACTAGGCAGTGCTGAAAGATGCGAGTTAGAGGTGCTGCTAGCTGGTCTGCACATCTTCTCAGCAATCTTGGGCTCAACTTGTCTGGGCCCACAGCCTTTTCTTGGTCAAGCGATTTAAGAAGGAAATGCACCTCCTCCTGCCTTATTGTCACCACTGACAGTTTTGACTCAGTTCTTGCAGATAGCCAAGGAGGGTCCCTTGCTGGATCAGGAACTTGCATTTTGGTAGCAAAGTGTTCAGCAAAGAGGTCTGCCTTCTCTTGACTACTAGTGGAGGTGGTCCCATCCTGTCGATTTAGAGGTGGAATGAGTTCATCAGGCAGATAACTTGTCTGTCCTTGACCAGGGACCACCAGGTTTTGGAGCCTACCCTACCTGATGCTAGATTTCTTTTTGTGTCCACCTCCCATTTAGCAATGGCCCACTTTTGAACGTCACCCATATGCCTACAGGCTTGCCTGTGCAAGTTCCTGTTATAGGTGGTAGGATGTCTCTTATACCTTCGCCATGCTTTGTACTTAGCAGTATATTACTAGCTCTGATCATACAATAGAGAGAAAAAATAATGTGAGGGACCTGGGAGTGGTAATGTTTGAGGATTTCACTTTCAAGGACCACAACAATGCCACTATCACATCTGCGAGGAAAATGACAGGGTGAATAATGAGAGCGTTCAAAACAAGAGATGCCAAGCCATTGATGATCTTTTTCAAATTACTTGTTCTCTCAAGACTGAAATGTTGCTGTACATTAACATCTCCGTTCAAAGAAGGTGAAATTGCAGAACTATAGAAAGTACAGAGAATCTTTACTGCACGTATAAGTTCCATCAAGCACCTCAACTACTGGGAACGCTTGGAAGCACTTGACTTGTACTCGTTGGAACGCAGGAGAGAGAGATATATATCATAATCTACACTTGGAAAATCCTGGAAGGAATGGTCCCGAATCTGCACACAGAAATCACTCCCTACGAAAGTAAAAGACTGGGCAGGCGATGCAAAATACCCCCATTGAAAAAAGTAGGGGCGCCATTGGTACACTAAGAGCAAACACAGTAAGTGTCCGGGGCCCAAAACTGTTCAACAGCCTCCCACCAGCCATAAGGGGAATTACCAATAGGCCCCTGGCTGCCTTCAAGAGGGAACTGGACAGATACTTAAAGTCGGTGCCGGATCAGCCGGGCTGTGGTTCGTACATTGGACTACGTGTGGCCAGCAGTAACAGCCTGGTTGATCAGGCCCTAATCCACCGGGAGGCCTGGTCGTGGGCCGAGCCGCGGGGGCGTGGATCCCCGGAATTCCCTCCAGGTAGACTCCAGGTAGACCGGTAAAATGAAACATGCAGCGGTATCAGCAGAGGGTGCACACTGTTCGCAGAGACATGACCAAGACCGTTGATAGTGTTCTGTACAAGAGATTGATAAACGCAGTGTTAGCACCCGATGTTGTGTAGACATTGTGTCCAGGATCGAGGCCTGACTGTCCAGTACTACCAGAGAGTTTGTATGTACGTGAAGACCTCAGAATGACAGCTCCATTTAATCATTTATATTGGTATAAACCTTGGTAATAAATACCGACAAGTTGGTTTAGAAAGACACGTAAGCAAACACTATAACATATTTATTAGAAAACGTTTCGGTCCTGGAACCTTGAAGTGATCAAGGTTCCAGGACCGAAACGTTTTCTAATAAATATGTTATAGTGTTTGCTTACGTGTCTTTCTAAACCAATCATTTATATTAAAACGAAGCTAAGCGCTATACCCTGGTGGTTCAGTCAGCGCAAGGACTGAAGAAGGCTCGAGTCTTCGTCTATTTTATAAGAAACTATAAGAAAAGCTTAGTCAAGAGAAAAGAGATTACCAGTAGACCATAGAAACACTGGGAGTGTAGTAAAATATAACTTACAAGAAGCAGTGAGAGAAAAATATGACCACAAGTCACGAAGTCGCCCCATGAGCAACCACGAGTGACGGGAAGTGTCCATGAGGGACCATGAACCCTTGGTGAAGCCTCACTGTGGCCTTCCAACCACCGTGAAGAAGAACAGCTTCTCCACCCATGATTAGTGAGCATTAAGAAAAGTATATAGCATTACCCTGAGTTGTCAGTGCCCATGACGACCTATACCCCGAGTTGTGAGTGCCCATGAAGACTTATACCCTGAGTTGTGAGTGCCCATGACGACCTATACCCCGAGTTGTAAGTGCTCATGAAGACTTATACCCTGAGTTGTGAGTGCCCATGAACACCTATACCCTAAGTTGTGAGTGCCCATGAAGACCTATACCCTGAGTTGTGAGTGCCCATAAAGACTTATACCCTGAGTTGTGAGTGCCCATGAACACCTATACCCTAAGTTGTGAGTGTCCATGAAGACCTATACCCTGAGTTGTGAGTGCCCATGAAGACTTATACCCTGAGTTGTGAGTGCCCATGAACACCTATACCCTGAGTTGTGAGTGTCCATGAACTCCTATACCCTAAGTTGTGAGTGCCCATGAAGACCTATACGCTGAGTTGTGAGTGCCCATTGAGACCTATACCCTGAGTTGTGAGTGCCCATGAAGACTTATACCCTGAGTTGTGAGTGCCCATTAACACCTATACCCTGAGTTGTGAGTGCCCATGAATACCTATACCCTAAGTCGTGAGTGCCCATGAAGATCTATACCCTGAGTTGTGAGTGCCCATGAAGACTCATACCCTGAGTTGTGAGTGCCCATGAACACCTATACCCTGAGTTGTGAGTGCCCATGAAGATTTATACCCTGAGTATGGTGGGCTCCACATGCACAATAGACAACTGATAATTATGGTGTAAGTGAGAATCAGACGAAACATCAGCGAAGTAAGGCCGAGGGAAGGAGGGTGAAGGGAGGGAGGCAGCGTGTGCTCGCTCATGGCAGTCAAGCCTCTCCAAGGCCATGGCAGCCGGGGGACAACGACCTCCTGATGTAGTGGAGAGGTGACGTCTCTTCTGTCTTCCCCCTCCTTCCTTCCCTCTCTTTCCTCCTCCTCTCCCCCCTCTCCCTCTTCAAGGTGGTTGAACACTAGAGATTGTCCTCTTTTGTTCAGCTATTGTCATTTTGTTTCCGGTGAACGTTTATTAACGTTGACGTTCAGTAATACAATAGCGAGTTTTAAACGTTGGTTGAAGTGGGGTTTTTCTTGTTTTGTTTTGTTTATTTTTTTTTTTGGGTTGCGCACGTTGGCACCGCCCTCGGTGGTGGGTATAATGGGGTAACCCGTGGCCAAGTTCATGGGTGACAGCCGTGCCCAACGGCACTTCCGTGTCCAGGTCTTACTTCAAGTCCCTCTATTGAGTTGCTCACACAATGACGCATTTTGTTTGTTAGTGCAAATGTCAGGTTAGATGACTCAAGAAATCGTAATGACACGATTGCAAATCGTGTCATTACGATTTCTTGAGTCATGTTGACGGCAGTGAAGGGACTTGAGCTAGAGTTCGTCACGGCCACGCTAGCTGGAGATTCGTCTGTAAAAACTTGCATTTGTGGTCACAGAGGTGCCTGTGCTAACTTTCCTATGGTGTAGAAATATACCTAGTTGGATGAATCTTATTGTGGCTAGCTGGCCTAGTGGCTAACGCGACGGGCTGGAGTTTTGAGACTCTATGACCGCGGGTTCAATCCCGGCCGGGGGTATGGTCAGGTTAGATTTTTGCAACATTGTTAAGTTTCTTGGAATATACCTGGAGAGTATACCTGGAGAGTTTGGAGAGTATACCTGGAGAATATACTTGGAGGGTATACCTGGAGAGTCTAGAGAGTATGCCTGGAGAATATACCTGGAGAGTCTGGAGAGTACACCTGGAGAAACTGGAGAGTATACCTAAAGAGTCAGGAGAGTAAACCTGGAGAATCTGGAGAGTATACCTGGAGCATCTGGAGTTTACCTGGAGTTTACCTGGAGAGAGTTCCGGGGGTCAACGCCCCCGCGGCCCGGTCTGTGACCAGGCCTCCTGGTGGATCAGAGCCTGATCAACAAGGCTGTTGCTGCTGGCTGCACGCAAACCAACGTACGAGCCACAGCCCGGCTGATCAGGAACTGACTTTAGGTGCTTGTCCAGTGCCAGCTTGAAGACTGCCAGGGGTCTGTTGGTAATCCCCCTTATGTGTGCTGGGAGGCAGTTGAACAGTCTCGGGCCCCTGACACTTATTGTATGGTCTCTTAACGTGCTAGTGACACCCCTGCTTTTCATTGGGGGGATGGTGCATCGTCTGCCAAGTCTTTTGCTTTCGTAGTGAGTGATTTTCGTGTGCAAGTTCGGTACTAGTCCCTCTAGGATTTTCCAGGTGTATATAATCATGTATCTCTCCCTCCTGCGTTCCAGGGAATACAGGTTTAGGAACCTCAAGCGCTCCCAATAATTGAGGTGTTTTATCTCCGTTATGCGCGCCATGAAAGTTCTCTGTACATTTTCTAGGTCGGCAATTTCACCTGCCTTGAAAGGTGCTGTTAGTGTGCAGCGTGGAGAGTACACATGGAGAATCTGGAGAGTATACCTGGAGAGTCTGGAGAGTACACCTGGAGAATCTGGAGAGTATACCTGGAACGTCTGGAGAGTATACCTGGAGAATATACCTGGAGATTCTGGGGTATACCTGGAGAATCTGGAGAGTATGCCTGGAGAGTCTGGAGAGTATACCTGGAAAATCTGGAGAGTATACCTGGAGAGCCTGGAGAGCATGCCTGGAGAATCTGGAGAGTATACCTGGAGAGTCTGGAGAGTAAACCTGGAGAATCTGGAGAGTACATCTGGAGAGTACATCTGGAGAGTATACCTGGAGAGTCTGGAGAGTAAACCTGGAGAATCTGGAGAGTATACCTTGAGAATCTGGAGAGTATACCTGGAGAGTCTGGAGAGTATACCCGGAAAATCTGGAGAGTATACCTGGAGCGTCTGGAGAGTACATCTGGAGAGTACATCTGGAGAGTACATCTGGAGAGTACATCTGGAGAGTACATCTGGAGAATCTGAAGAGTAAAGCGTCTGGAGAGTATACCTTTAGAATCTGAGAGTATACCTGGAGAGTCTGGAGAGTATACCTGGAGAGTCGGGAGAGTATATCTGGAGAGCCTAGAGTATACCTGAAGATTCTGGAGAGTATACCTCCTGGAGAGTCTGGAGAGTATACCTGGAGAGCGGAGAGTATAACTGGAGAGTCTGGAGAGTATACCTGGAGAGTCTGGAGAGTATACCTAGAGAGCATGGAGAGTATACTGGAGAGTCTGGAGAGTATACCTTGAGAGCCTGGAGAGTATACCTGAAGAGCATGGAGAGTATACCTGGAGAGTCTGGAGAGTATACCTGGACAGCCTCGAGAGTATACCTGGAGAGTCTGGAGAGTATACCTGGAGAGCCTGGAGAGTATACCTGGAGAGTCTGGAGAGTATTCCTGGAGAGTCTGAAGAGTATACCTGGAGAGTCTGGAGAGTATAGCTGGAGAGTTTGGAGAGTATACCTGGAGAGTCTGGAGAGTATACCTGGAGAGTCTGGAGAGTATACCTGGAGAGTCTGGAGAGTATACCTGGAGAGCCTGGAGAGTATACCTGGAGAGCCTGGAGAGTATACCTGGAGAGCCTGGAGAGTATACCTGGAGAGTCTGGAGAGTATTCCTGGAGAGTCTGAAGAGTATACCTGGAGAGTCTGGAGAGTATACCTGGAGAGTTTGGAGAGTATACCTGGAAAATCTGGAGAGTATACCTTGAGAATCTGGAGAGTATACCTGGAGAGTCTGGAGAGTATACCCGGAAAATCTGGAGAGTATACCTGGAGCGTCTGGAGAGTATACCTGGAGAGTCTGGAGAGTACATCTGGAGAGTCTGGAGAGTATACCCGGAGAATCTGGAGAGTATACCTTGAGAATCTGGAGAGTATACCTGGAGAGTCTGGAGAGTATACCCGGAAAATCTGGAGAGTATACCTGGAGCGTCTGGAGAGTATACCTGGAGAGTCTGGAGAGTACATCTGGAGAGTCTGGAGAGTATACCTGGAGAATCTGAAGAGTATACCTGAAGCGTCTGGAGAGTATACCTTTAGAATCTGGAGAGTATACCTGGAGAGTCTGGAGAGTATACCTGGAGAGTCGGGAGAGTATATCTGGAGAGCCTGGAGAGTATACCTGAAGATTCTGGAGAGTATACCTGGAGAGTTTGGAGAGTATACCTGGAGAGTCTGGAGAGTATACCTGGAGAGCCTGGAGAGTATAACTGGAGAGTCTGGAGAGTATACCTGGAGAGTCTGGAGAGTATACCTAGAGAGCATGGAGAGTATACCTGGAGAGTCTGGAGAGTATACCTTGAGAGCCTGGAGAGTATACCTGAAGAGCATGGAGAGTATACCTGGAGAGTCTGGAGAGTATACCTGGACAGCCTCGAGAGTATACCTGGAGAGTCTGGAGAGTATACCTGGAGAGCCTGGAGAGTATACCTGGAGAGTCTGGAGAGTATTCCTGGAGAGTCTGAAGAGTATACCTGGAGAGTCTGGAGAGTATACCTGGAGAGTTTGGAGAGTATACCTGGAGAGTCTGGAGAGTATACCTGGAGAGTCTGGAGAGTATACCTGGAGTGTCTGGAGAGTATACCTGGAGAGCCTGGAGAGTATACCTGGAGAGCCTGGAGAGTATACCTGGAGAGCCTGGAGAGTATACCTGGAGAGTCTGCAGAGTATACCTGGAGAGCCTGGAGAATATATCTGGAGAGCCTGGAGAGTATACCTGGAGAGTCTGGAGAGTATACCTGGAGAGTCTGGAGAATATACCTGGAGAGTCTGGAGAGTATACCTG
Source organism: Cherax quadricarinatus (assembly GCF_038502225.1). Lineage (NCBI taxonomy): Eukaryota > Metazoa > Arthropoda > Malacostraca > Decapoda > Parastacidae > Cherax > Cherax quadricarinatus. The sequence goes on along the minus strand of NC_091311.1, from coordinate 38,070,909 downwards.
GAGAGTCTGGAGAGTATACCTGGAGAGTCTGGAGAGTCTGAAGAGTATACCTGGAGAGCCTGGAGAGTATACCTGGAGAACCTGGAGAGAATACCTAGAGAGTCTGGAGAGTATACCTGGAGAGTCTGGAGAGTATACCTGGAGAGCCTGGACAGTATACCTGGAGAGCCTGGAGAGTATACCTGGAGAGTCTGGAGAGTATACCTGGAGAATCTGGAGAATATACCTGGAGAGCCTGGAGAGTATACCTGGAGAGTCTGGAGAGTATACCTGGAGAGCCTGGAGAGTATACCTGGAGAGTCTGGAGAGTATACCTGGAGATTCTGGAAAGTATACCTGGAGAGTCTGGAGAGTATACCTGGAGAGTCTGGAGAGCATACCTGGAGAGTCTGGAGAGTATACCTGGAGAGACTGGAGAGTATACCTGGAGAGTCTGGAGAGTATACCTGGAGAGTCTGGAGAGCATACCTGGAGAGTCTGGAGAGTATACCTGGAGAGACTGGAGAGTATACCTGGAGAGTCTGGAGAGTATACCTGGAGAACCTGGAGAGTATACCTGGAGAGCCTGGAGAGTATACCTGGAGAGCCTGGAGAGTATACCTAGAGAGTCTGGAGAGTATACCTGGAGAGCCTGGAGAGTATACCTGGAGAGTCTGGAGAGTATACCTGGAGAGTCTGGAGAGTATACCTGGAGAGCCTGGAGAGTATACCTGGAGAGCCTGGAGAGTATACCTGGAGAGCCTGGAGAGTATACCTGGAGAGTCTGGAGAGTATACCTGGAGAGTCTGGAGAGTATACCTGGAGAGTCTGGAGAATATACCTGGAGAGTCTGGAGAGTATACCTTGAGAGTCTGGAGAGTATACCTGGAGAGTCTGGAGAGTCTGAAGAGTATACCTGGAGAGCCTGGAGAGTATACCTGGAGAACCTGGAGAGAATACCTAGAGAGTCTGGAGAGTATACCTGGAGAGTCTGGAGAGTATACCTGGAGAGCCTGGACAGTATACCTGGAGAGCCTGGAGAGTATACCTGGAGAGTCTGGAGAGTATACCTGGAGAATCTGGAGAATATACCTGGAGAGCCTGGAGAGTATACCTGGAGAGTCTGGAGAGTATACCTGGAGAGCCTGGAGAGTATACCTGGAGAGTCTGGAGAGTATACCTGGAGATTCTGGAAAGTATACCTGGAGAGTCTGGAGAGTATACCTGGAGAGTCTGGAGAGCATACCTGGAGAGTCTGGAGAGTATACCTGGAGAGACTGGAGAGTATACCTGGAGAGTCTGGAGAGTATACCTGGAGAAGAGTCTGGAGAGTATACCTGGAGAGTATACCTGGAGAGGAGAGTATACCTGGAGAGCCTGGAGAGTATACCTGGAGAGCCTGGAGAGTATACCTGGAAAGTCTGGAGAGTATACCTGGAGAGCCTGGAGAGTATACCTGGAGAGTCTGGAGAGTATACCTGGAGAGTCTGGAGAGTATACCTGGAGAGCCTGGAGAGTATACCTGGAGAGCCTGGAGAGTATACCTGGAGAGCCTGGAGAGTATACCTGGAGAGTCTGGAGAGTATACCTGGAGAGTCTGGAGAGTATACCTGGAGAGCCTGGAGAGTATACCTGGAGAGCCTGGAGAGTATACCTGGAGAGTCTGGAGAGTATACCTGGAGAGTCTGGAGAGTATACCTGGAGAGTCTGGAGAGTATACCTGGAGAGCCTGGAGAGTATACCTGGAGAGTCTGGAGAGTATACCTGGAGAGTCTGGAGAGTATACCTGGAGAGTCTGGAGAGTATACCTGGAGAGCCTGGAGAGTATACCTGGAGAGTCTGGAGAGTATACCTGGAGAGTCTGGAGAGTATACCTGGAGAGTCTGGAGAGTATACCTGGAGAGTCTGGAGAGTATACCTGGAGAGTCTGGAGAGTATACCTGGAGAGCCTGGAGAGTATACCTGGAGAGCCTGGAGAGTATACCTGGAGAGTCTGGAGAGTATACCTGGAGAGTCTGGAGAGTATACCTGGAGAGTCTGGAGAGTATACCTGGAGAGTCTGGAGAGTATACCTGGAGAGTCTGGAGAGTATACCTGGAGAGTCTGGAGAGTATACCTGGAGAGTCTGGAGAGTATACCTGGAGAGCCTGGAGAGTATACCTGGAGAGCCTGGAGAGTATACCTGGAGAGTCTGGAGAGTATACCTGGAGAGTCTGGAGAGTATACCTGGAGAGTATGGAGAGTATACCTGGAGAGTCTGGAGAGTATACCTGGAGAGCCTGGAGAGTATACCTGGAGAGCCTGGAGAGTATACCTGGAGAGCCTGGAGAGTATACCTGGAGAGCCTGGAGAGTATACCTGGAGAGCCTGGAGAGTATACCTGGAGAGTATGGAGAGTATACCTGGAGAGTCTGGAGAGTATACCTGGAGAGCCTGGAGAGTATACCTGGAGAGTCTGGAGAGTATACCTGGAGAGCCTGGAGAGTATACCTGGAGAGTCTGGAGAGTATACCTGGAGAGTCTGGAGAGTATACCTGGAGAGTCTGGAGAGTATACCTGGAGAGTCTGGAGAGTATACCTGGAGAGTCTGGAGAGTATACCTGGAGAGTCTGGAGAGTATACCTGGAGAGTCTGGAGAGTATACCTGGAGAGTCTGGAGAGTATACCTGGAGAGTCTGGAGAGTATTCCTGGAGAGCCTGGAGAGTATACCTGGAGAGCCTGGAGAGTATACCTGGAGAGTCTGGAGAGTATACCTGGAGAGTCTGGAGAGTATACCTGGAGAGACTGGAGAGTATACCTGGAGAGAGTTCCGGGTAACAACGCCCCGCCAGAACCTTAGTTAAGTTACATTTGGTGACTTTTTTTAACTGGGAACATTATTTTTTTATTTGATAATTCCCACCCCTCCCCTTATTGACTGTTCTTCAGTGTTGTAGCACTGATGACGGTGTTTGATGCTCCGAAACGTTTGGATGATACATGAAGATGTTTAGGCCAGCATTACACGGAAATGTTGACGAAGACTGTGGGATTTTTGTTCCTTATTTATCTTACACACAAAAACACTCATTATATATATATACATATATATATATATATATATATATATATATATATATATATATATATATATATATATATATATATATATATATATATATATATATATATATATATATATATATGAAGTGTGTGTATACTCGCAGTAAGTTTAAGGGGCACAAAACTATGCAAACTTTTCACCCTATTATACCATATAGGGTGAAAGGGGAATTTCAGTCCAGGTGTAGTTCATACCTTGGACTGCGTACGGCCAGCAGCATCAGTCTGTTTGAAGTTCCTTTGATCCACTAAGAGACTTGGTCAGGCACCGGCCGCAGGGGGTGTTGACCCCTTTGTACTCTCAAATCTCCTTCAGGTTCCTAAAAACGGAGAACTCTACAGGTAGACTCAAAGTAGACCAAGTTGTACTCACCGAATTGTTTGCAGGGAGTCGAGATTCCGTTCCTGGCCCCAGTCTCGGAAGCAGCAACCGGCAGCGTTATTCTGAATGTATGTTCCAGTGTCAGCGTGTCCTCGTCATTCACAACATTGTGTTTCTGGTACATACATTAAAACTAGTTTCAATGTGCACGTTGTTATAACGTGAACTGAGGTAACGTTAACAACAGGACACGACACCAGTAACTGAGTAAGTGTAGCAGTCAACCAGCAACCCTGCCATCATGTTATGACCATGTGGCATTCAACCAGCAACCCTGCCATCATCTTATGACCATGTGGCATTCAACCAGCAACCCTGCCATCATGTTATGACCATGTGGCATTCAACCAGCAACCCTGCCACCATGTTATGACCGTGTAGCAGTCAACCAGCAACCCTGCCACCATGTTATGACTGTGTGGCATTCAACCAGCAACCCTGCCACCATGTTATGACCGTGTGGCATTCAACCAGCAACCCTGCCACCATGTTATGACCGTGTAGCAGTCAACCAGCAACCCTGCCATCATGTTATGACCGTGTGGCATTCAACCAGCAACCCTGCCACCATGTTATGACCGTGTAGCAGTCAACCAGCAACCCTGCCATCATGTTATGACCGTGTGGCATTCAACCAGCAACCCTGCCATCATGTTATGACTGTGTGGCATTCAACCAGCAGCCCTGCCATCATGTTATGACTGTGTGGCATTCAACCAGCAACCCTGCCATCATGTTATGACCGTGTGGCATTCAACCAGCAACCCTGCCATCATGTTATGACCGTGTGGCATTCAACCAGCAACCCTGCCATCATGTTATGACCGTGTGGCATTCAACCAGCAGCCCTGCCATCATGTTATGACCGTGTGGCATTCAACCAGCAACCCTGCCATCATGTTATGACCGTGTGGCATTCAACCAGCAGCCCTGCCATCATGTTATGACCGTGTGGCATTCAACCAGCAACCCTGCCATCATGTTATGACCGTGTGGCATTCAACCAACAACCCTGCCATCATGTTATGACCGTGTGGCATTCAACCAGCAGCCCTGCCATCATGTTATGACCGTGTGGCATTCAACCAGCAACCCTGCCATCATGTTATGACCGTGTGGCATTCAACCAGCAGCCCTGCCATCATGTTATGACCGTGTGGCATTCAACCAGCAACCCTGCCATCATGTTATGACCGTGTGGCATTCAACCAGCAACCCTGCCATCATGTTATGACCGTGTGGCATTCAACCAGCAGCCCTGCCATCATGTTATGACCGTGTGGCATTCAACCAGCAGCCCTGCCATCATGTTATGACCGTGTGGCATTCAACCAGCAACCCTGCCATCATGTTATGACGTGTGGCATTCAACCAGCAGCCCTGCCATCATGTTATGACCGTGTGGCATTCAACCAGCAGCCCTGCCATCATGTTATGACCGTGTGGCATTCAACCAGCAACCCTGCCATCATGTTATGACCGTGTGGCATTCAACCAACAACCCTGCCATCATGTTATGACCGTGTGGCATTCAACCAGCAGCCCTGCCATCATGTTATGACCATGTGGCATTCAACCAGCAACCCTGCCACCATGTTATGACCATGTGGCATTCAACCAGCAACCCTGCCATTATGTTATGACCGTGTGGCATTCAACCAGCAACCCTACCATCATGGTATGACCGTGTGGCATTCAACCAGCAACCCTGCCATCATGTTATGACCGTGTGGCATTCAACCAGCAGCCCTGCCATCATGTTATGACCGTGTGGCATTCAACCAGCAGCCCTGCCATCATGTTATGACCGTGTGGCATTCAACCAGCAACCCTGCCATCATGTTATGACCGTGTGGCATTCAACCAGCAGCCCTGCCATCATGTTATGACCGTGTGGCATTCAACCAGCAGCCCTGCCATCATGTTATGACCGTGTGGCATTCAACCAGCAACCCTGCCATCATGTTATGACCGTGTGGCATTCAACCAACAACCCTGCCATCATGTTATGACCGTGTGGCATTCAACCAGCAACCCTGCCATCATGTTATGACCGTGTGGCATTCAACCAGCAACCCTGCCATCATGTTATGACCGTGTGGCATTCAACCAGCAACCCTGCCATCATGTTATGACTGTGTGGCATTCAACCAGCAACCCTGCCATCATGTTATGACCGTGTGGCATTCAACCAGCAACCCTACCATCATGGTATGACTGTGTGGCATTCAACCAACATATGTCTAGTCCCTTAAATCAAGAACATAAGAAAGAACACTGCAGCAAGCCCTTCACTTACACCCAATAGATATACTAAGCAACACAGACCCCAACTTATGCCTAGAACAGATTAACTCGGTAGCACTCGATGTATGCACAAGGCTTATTCCTCTAAGAAAAAGGAGGAGTAGATGTAAAACAGAAAGAGACAGGCGCTCCCTTTACAGGCGACGGAAAAGAATAACAGAGCGGCTAAAAGAGGTCAATATATCTGAAATGCGTAGGGAGACACTGGTCAGAGAAATAGCAAGCATCGAACTTAAGCTAAAAGAATCCTTTAGGAGTCAGGAATCGCGGGAAGAACTAAAAGCCATAAATAAAATCGAAAGAAACCCAAAGTATTTCTTCTCCTATGCCAAATCAAAATCGAGAACAACGTCCAGTATTGGGCCCCTACTTAAACAAGATGGGTCCTACACAGATGACAACAAGGAAATGAGTGAGCTACTCAAGTCCCAATATGACTCAGTTTTTAGCAAGCCGCTAACCAGACTGAGAGTCGAAGATCAAAATGAATTTTTTATGAGAGAGCCACAAAATTTGATTAACACAAGCCTATCCGATGTTATCCTGACGCCAAATGACTTCGAACAGGCGATAAATGACATGCCCATGCACTCTGCCCCAGGGCCAGACTCATGGAACTCTGTGTTCATCAAGAACTGCAAGAAGCCCCTATCACGAGCCTTTTCCATCCTATGGAGAGGGAGCATGGACACGGGGGTCGTCCCACAGTTACTAAAAACAACAGACATAGCCCCACTCCACAAAGGGGGCAGTAAAGCAACAGCAAAGAACTACAGACCAATAGCACTAACATCCCATATCATAAAAATCTTTGAAAGGGTCCTAAGAAGCAAGATCACCACGCATCTAGAAACCCATCAGTTACACAACCCAGGGCAACATGGGTTTAGAACAGGTCGCTCCTGTCTGTCTCAACTATTGGACCACTACGACAAGGTCCTAAATGCACTAGAAGACAAAAAGAATGCAGATGTAATATATACAGACTTTGCAAAAGCCTTCGACAAGTGTGACCATGGCGTAATAGCGCACAAAATGCGTGCTAAAGGAATAACAGGAAAAGTCGGTCGATGGATCTATAATTTCCTCACTAACAGAACACAGAGAGTAGTCGTCAACAGAGTAAAGTCCGAGGCAGCTACGGTGAAAAGCTCTGTTCCACAAGGCACAGTACTCGCTCCCATCTTGTTCCTCATCCTTATATCCGACATAGACAAGGATGTCAGCCACAGCACCGTGTCTTCCTTTGCAGATGACACCCGAATCTGCATGACAGTGTCTTCCATTGCAGACACTGCAAAGCTCCAGGCAGACATCAACCAAATCTTTCAGTGGGCTGCAGAAAACAATATGAAGTTCAACGATGAGAAATTTCAATTACTCAGATATGGTAAACATGAGGAAATTAAATCTTCATCAGAGTACAAAACAAATTCTGGCCACAAAATAGAGCGAAACACCAACGTCAAAGACCTGGGAGTGATCATGTCGGAGGATCTCACCTTCAAGGACCATAACATTGTATCAATCGCATCTGCTAGAAAAATGACAGGATGGATAATGAGAACCTTCAAAACTAGGGAGGCCAAGCCCATGATGACACTCTTCAGGTCACTTGTTCTATCTAGGCTGGAATATTGCTGCACACTAACAGCACCTTTCAAGGCAGGTGAAATTGCCGACCTAGAAAATGTACAGAGAACTTTCACGGTGCGCATAACGGAGATAAAACACCTCAATTATTGGGAGCGCTTGAGGTTCCTAAACCTGTATTCCCTGGAACGCAGGAGGGAGAGATACATGATTATATACACCTGGAAAATCCTAGAGGGACTAGTACCGAACTTGCACACGAAAATCACCCACTACGAAAGCAAAAGACTTGGCAGACGATGCACCATCCCCCCAATGAAAAGCAGGGGTGTCACTAGCACGTTAAGAGACCATACAATAAGTGTCAGGGGCCCGAGACTGTTCAACTGCCTCCCAGCACACATAAGGGGGATTACCAACAGACCCCTGGCAGTCTTCAAGCTGGCACTGGACAAGCACCTAAAGTCAGTTCCGGATCAGCCGGGCTGTGGCTCGTATGTTGGTTTGCGTGCAGCCAGCAGCAACAGCCTGGTTGATCAGGCTCTGATCCACCAGGAGGCCTGGTCTCAGACCGGGCCGCTGGGGCGTTGACCCCCGGAACTCTCTCCAGGTATCTCCAGGTATCTCCAGGTATCTCCAAAGCACCTCCCTGGAAGGGATCTTGAGCTGACATACCTACTCTTCAAACTGTGTATCAAAGGTATTTCAAAATTTATGATTCATATTCAGTAATTTTTTGAAGTTATCAGAAATGGTCGACGAATAACACCGCAATCATTTTTTTTCCTAAACTTTTCGATTTTTTCCATCAGATCTTGGAAGCCTGGCACCATACCTAGCTGTATCTACTAGGAGTTGAGCTGCAGCTCTCGGGCCCCCGCCTCTTAGCTACCTGTTGGTTGACGAATTACGGTTTGAATATACACTGAAAGACTTAATTGTGAACTTTTCTAGTTGGTTGAACTCGGCAGCCAAGTCTGGTGTTCAGCAGAACTAAATCTGACTCACTCATGGGTGATCAGACCTTGATCCAGGTACCCTAAATGCTTTAGCACTTTAAATTAATAATGTTGATAATAATAATAATAATAATAATAATAATAATAATAATAATAATAATAATAATAATAATAATAATAATAATAATAATAATAATAATAATAATCTATTTCATTTCATGTCTCTGCTTCTAGTCACTTGAAGCTCCACGTGTCGAGGCTGCTCATTTAAAACAGTTTAATGCAGCTGTAAAAGTCATCAAACGGTGTGTACATGAACTTAAAACACACACACACACACACACACACACACACACACACACACACACACACACACACACACACACACACACACACACACACACACACACACAAAATACTGCGTGGAATAGACAAGGTGGACAGAGACAAGATGTTCCAGAGATGGGACACAGAAACGAGGGGTCACCCGTGGAAGTTGAAGACTCAGATGAGTCACAGGGATGTTAGGAAGCATTTCTTCAGTCACAGAGTGGCCAGGAAGTGGAACAGTCTGGGGAGTGATGTAGTGGAGGCAAGAACCATACATAGCTTTAAGACGAGGTATGATAAAGCTCAGGGAGCAGGGATAGAGAGGACCTAGTAGCATTCAGTGAAGAGGCGGGGCCAGGAACGGAGTCTCAACACCTGCAACCACAATTAGGTGAGTACATACATCTGGCATGAGAATAGAAAGAAGGAAAATAGAGACAAACAGAAAGTTATTATTATTAATGTATTATTATTATCATTATTATTATTATAATTATTATTATTATTATTATTATTATTATTATTATTATTATTATTATTATTATTATTATTATTATTATTATTATTATTATATTCAGTGGGAGCGCTAAAGCCGTAGAGGTTGTACTGCTCCTGGGAAGACAACAAAACAACGTGGAAGACGACGAAAAACAAGAGACGAACGGAGAAGCTAGAAAATACTATGCGAGCGTAAGGTGAGGGCTCGTACGATGGACTACGTGCGGTCAACAGTAACAGCCTGGTTGATCAAGGCTTGATCCAACGGGAGGCCTGGTCGTGGATCGGGCCGCGGGGGCGTCGATCCCCGGAATACCCTCCTGGTAGACTCCAGGTAGAGGGGTAGAGCACATGTCTGGGAGGGTTGATGGAAGGGAGTAAAGTTCTTAGTGGTAGAGTTCTGCTCATCCAGGAACCTTATTCGGTCGGAGTGACTGGTTAAGGGATTCGAGGCGCTGTTGGAGTGTGAGCAAGGTAGCATTTACGAAGGGATTCAGGGAAACCGGTTAGCTGGCCTTGAGTTCTGGAGATGGGAAGTGCAATGTCTGCATTCTGAAGAAGGGGTGAGGATGTTGCAGTTCGGATGATTATTGGAAGTGTGGTGTCTGTGCACTTCAGTGAGTGAATATTCAGTTGAGTGAATATTCCTTCTTTTGTTGCGAGGACTATCTTTCATCTGTGTGGCAGGAGAAAACAGAAGATGAACTGAAGTTTGACAATAAAACAGCGTCAGAACAAAATCAGAAACGAAAATGATCTACAGCTATGTAATAAAAACAACAGTTAAGATCCAAGTGACTAAAGGAGAAGTGCGGAGCGCTGACGGAAATTACCAACTAGATAAGTTGGCTGAAAAGTGAGCAGAAGTTTTGGTGACACTGGGGAGACAGGAAAGATATAAGAAAACAAAAGGTAGGGAACTGACCAACCTGAACTAGATGACATCCAAATATTCGAGGAGGAGGTAATGAATGCAGCTTCGACAGAAGCAAACAAACTGTGAATGAAGGACATGGATGAAATCTTGTATTTAAGGACGTTCCGCTCCCGGTGAGGCTTTGTCAAGTAACTTACAAAACTCCAGAGTACCGGAAATGATAATCAGGAGGTTGGTGATGCACCAAGAGCTGAACAACTTCATTACAGAACACCATCACAGATTTGGGGAAGAGAAGCCCTGCATCACGAACCAGATGATATTCTACTAGTGAATAACGGAAATCGTCGAGACAGAGTGTATTATTTAAAGTGCTGGAAAACGTTTGACACATCTTCACATGCAGAGGCTGAGTCACAAGCTGGAAGACCAGACAGAGGCACAAACAAAAGCACTTAAATGACTACAATAATATATAAGTTAGGTTGTGTGTGAGAGTGACAAGCGGAGTTCCCCAAGGACGGTGCTAGTCTCCATTTTCTTGAAACGTAAATGACTTGCCAGAGGGAATCAAATCCTATATATCTTTGGTTGCCAAAGGCGAAAAAGTAATTAGAGAAATAACAACAGTTGAAATCGGAGACAGGCTACAAGACACTTGGATGATTATGAGGAGAGCCCAAGCAAGTGAATACTGAATTTTGCTCTAATCTAGTGCAAGGTGATGCGAATCAGAGAAGAGGGTGAAGGAAGGCCAGACACAGAGTATAAACTAGGAGAAAAGATGCTACAAACAGTGAGCAAGCAGAAGGATCTGGCATTAATTATTACAAAAAATATGTCTTATGTACATACATAAACGACCTAAAACTGACAACACATGCAAGCCTAACTACCCTTAAAATTGCCTTCATATTCCACAACAAATCCTTCAGTGCATTGTATACAATGTATGCCAGGCCTATTATTATTTTTTATAATGTGTAGTAAGAGGATGAAAGCCACACCTGAGAAAGCATGTCCGGAAGTTAGACAAGGTTCGGGTGTGTGACTAGACAGGTTTCGGTACAAAGAAGGCTGAACTAAGAGAGGAGATTCACGGGAGATGGGACCAAAGATGACAGCATCCGGAAAAAGACGATCAACTGAAATTTAAGAGGTGGGGCCCAAGAGCTGAGCATCGACCCCTCACCGACAGAACTTGGCGAGTTCTGGTGACGTGCCTCTGGTGGTGTTCTGCTGGGCTGACTCACCACCATAATAGGATAAATACAGCAGTATAATACTTTGAGGAGACCAATTGTCTAGTTTAACCCTATTCTTCCCTCAGACCGTCTCCAGTCTACCCTGCTTTTTGTTACTCACTCACTCCCTCTCTCTCTCTCTCTCTCTCTCTCTCTCTCTCTCTCTCTCTCTCTCTCTCTCTCTCTCTCTCTCTCTCTCTCTCTCTCTCACACACACACACACACACACACACACACACACACACACACACACGCACGCAGGTTAACATAAGAATGGCTGCACCTTAAACGGGGAAGAAAAGCTATTAACACTAAATTAATTCGACTTTGCATGTCTAGAATAGTGTATGAGAGGAGACATGGTCACGACATACAGGAAAGCATTGGTTTGGTAATAGAGTTGAGGATGAGTGACCCAAACTCCCGAGTAACGTCATTGAAGCTAAAACGTTATGTAGCTTTAAAAATTTATTAGACAAATACATGAGTGGGTGTGAGTTGGACCTGACTGGTTTGGGCCAGTGAGTCTCATGCTGTGTTTCTTTGGTGTCTGGAAAAAAAATAACAGGGAAAAAAAATAACAGGGAAAAAAAGTCACAGAAAATAAGTCATACTTTTGGCTAGAGGGAAAAAAGTCAATGCACAAGAAAGTCACATTTTATTTAAATATCATTGAGAATAAATGTAATAACACAAAAGATATTTTAAATGAATTATTAAGTGAGAGAACCTGACTTGGACACGTTGATAATATAAATACATTTAAGTCAGTCATTTATTGACAATACATGACATGTAGAGATTATGTGTGTATGTGTGTGTGTGTGTGTGTGTGTGTGTGTGTGTGTGTGTGTGTGTGTGTGTGTGTGTGTGTGTGTGTGTGTGTGTGTGTGTGTGCACGCGCACACGAGCTTAATGTCAGTGTCCAAGCAAATGAACTAAACACAGGTGCAATATGTCTTCATAAATAAAAATTCCCAGGTGTTGCACATGTGTCACAGTCAACCACTTGTTAGTATTGTACACCACTGAATAATAAACTGATGTTTACCTGGGCACACGTGCTCTTAATGTCCCTCGTGTAGTCGTTAGATCTTGAACCCCCCTCAAGGAAGGTTCCTTGATGTTGGTGAGGGGCTCTTGATTTAGGGAATTGGATCTGTGCTCCAGTTCCCCGAATTAAGCCTGAATGCCTTCCACATCCCCCCCCAGGCGCTGTATAATCCTCCGGGTTTAGCGCTTCCCCCTTGATTATAATAATAATAATAATAGATCTTGAACCTAACGACTACACGAGGTACCTCATTGTTTATTAAATAAGTGTGCTGGAAAGAGGCAATCTTCTCTGTGTAGTATATTTTAATACTTTATAACGAGAAGTATTTCTCAAGAAACAAAACGATAAACTTAAAGCTCAGCAGACAATATCGTTTAAACCTAAACAAACGGTAGCCATGAAACCTGAAAACGAAGCCATTAACATACGATGTTATTGAAACCTAAAAAAAAAAAAGACAACTCTAACCAAGAATTCACAAGAAATTATTATTATCATTATTATTATTATTATTATTATAATCAAAAAGAAGCGCTAAGCCACAAGGGCTATACAGCAAATTCACAAGAAAACGTCACCAGAACGAGACGAATCTATGGAGGAAGCTGCAGAAGCGAATCCATTCCCTAATGCAGCAAAAAAATCAACGAATGGAATTCGATAGCCTTTAGGCTTAACAAATGATATCTAAATCGAACATACGATGGCCTTTGAACCTAACAAACTGGGGTGAACTGGGGGATGTTTGGTCGTGCTCTCTTGCATACACATCTGGTCATCACCCCTAGAACGACTACACTTGTCGTCAGTCGTAGTTGTTAAGCACTTGAGCGACACCCGCTACTTTTAACTTGCACCGCGAGCGACACGCGCTAATTTGAGGGCAGCTTTCGAGTGACGCTCGTTAATCGTTGCTCAAGACTACCGCTAACTCAAGCGCTGGCCGATAAACGCTGCCGCTAACCTACGCCTTAAGCGACACACTCTACTGTTAGTCCATGCCTTCAGCAATACACGCTACCGTTAACCACACCTTCAGCGACATATGCTACCGTTAGCCTGCACCTTGAGTGACAGATGCTACCATTAGTCTGCACCTTGAGTGACAGATGCTACGTTTACCTCACTCTTTTAGTGACACTCGCTATTGTTAGTACATGTCTTCAGGAAATAAATGTATAAATCTCCTTTTACATCACTGAATTTACAGGCAAAGAATTGTTATCGTACTTCAGCTCATTTGAAAACACCTCCCTTTCTAATAACAATAATAATAATAATAATAATAATAATAATAATAATAATAATAATAATAATAATAATAATAATAATAATAATAATAATAATATTTATTTCTATAAGTACATGATACGACTTATAGAGACCATAGTTGACATCACTGACATACTATATAGAAAGCTCCTCGTTATGCAGAGTATTTCGGGTAACTTAGGTTAATTTTATCCCCAGGATGCGACTCACAACAGTCGACTAACACTCAGGTACCTACTTACTGCTAGATGGACAGGGACAGCAGGTGTCTTAAGGAAAGACGTCCAATGTCTCCACCCGGTATATTTCCCCCCATCTTTCCCAAGGATGAAAGTTAAGACACATGTGCAACATCTGGATATCTTTATTGTGGACGTTTCGCCATCCAGTGGCTTTATCAATACAGATTCTTGGACATAATTAGAAAACAGAAGAACTATATACAAAAGATGAGGTAAATACTCCCTCAGCCTTGAACTGATTACCTCATCCTTTCTACTGTCTTCTAATTATGTCCTAGAATATGTATTGATAAAGCCACTGGATGGCGAAACGTCTACAATAAAGATACCCAGATGTTGCACATGTGTCTAAATTTTCTTATTGTCGGTATTTTATACCTTGCACAACTTCCCAAGGATGGCATCCATAACAATCAGCTACCATTTAGATACCTGCTTACTGCTAAGCTAGGTGATCAGAGGCAACAAGTGTAAGGAAACATAACCAAAAATCTTCACCCGGGATCGAAGTCAGGCCTTCCTGTTGAAGGCAAAAGCCTCTACCTTCCAAGCCACGATCCAGTTCTGATATACGAACATAAGAAAGAAGGAACACTGCAACAGGCCTACTGGCCCCTGCTAGGCAGGCCCAGGTATGGTGCCTTGTTAGGTGGAAAAGGCTGGTTTCATTAAAAAAGTGCTTACCTTATTCGTCTTTTTCTTTCTTTCTTTCTTCTTCTTCTTCTTCTTCTTCTTCTTCTTCTTCTTCTTCTTCTTCTTCTTCTTCTTCTTCTTCTTCTTCTTCTTCTTCTTCAACAGTAGGTGCTCCAGCATCCAGGGTTATTAGCACCATATATGTTACTGTATTCAAGCACTCTTAGACATATATGGAAGAGGAGAAGTTTGAGGTAATCAATGGCAGGTCCCACTGTGATCCCGCCTCCTCCTGCTTCACCTCATTTGACTGCAGTATATAAGCCACCTCTCTGGCCCCATGCTGCATTTCCTACACTACTGAACACATCGATTCCAGGTTGAGGGACTGATTACCTCAAACTTCTCCTCTCCTTACCCATTTCTACTTTGTATTGGACTGATAGAGCCACTGTGTGGCGAAACGTTTCTTCAATAAAGATTCCCATGTGTTGCATCAGTGTCTCAATTCTTCAACTTATCGGTTTTCTAAACCATTCATCACATCTGTCAGACACGGCAACATCATGGGATCTTGGTACAAAGACATCAACGCTTGCCCAGCCTTTGGACGACGACCTACTTACACTAGTGGCAGGTCCCACTGTGATCCCGCCTCCTCCTGCTTCACCTCATCTGACTGCAGTATATAAGCCACCTCTCTGGCCCTATGCTGCATTCAGACGGGTCATCGCAAGATTGAGACCCGTGCCAGGACTACGGTCTTGGCGAACATTATACATACATACATACCTATGCTGCATTTCCTACAAGAGTGATGGACTGAACACATCGATTCCAGGTTGAGGGACTGACTACCTCAAACTTCTCCTCTCCTTACCCATTTCTACTTTGTATTGGACTTATGAAGCCACTGTGTGGCGAAACGTTTCTTCAATAAAGATTCCCATGTGTTGCATAAGTGTCTCAATTCTTCCACAAGAGACTTGTAGCAGCTTAGTAATGCGTTACATAAGTTGAGACAGAGCTCCTACAGCTTTGCATGACACCATAACCCACGATGAGTCTGTGTGTGAGGCGGATCTCAGCTACACGAGGGCACTGCTAGAACTTAAAAACAAAGTTGTGTCATAGGATGTTAGGAAATACTTCTTTAGGTTTAGACAGGAAGTGCGACGACCTATGGAACTGAACTTCTCCAGGCCGAGGGACTGACAACCTCAAATTCTACGACTTTAAGGGTGATGGACTGATTACATCGTCTTCACATCTCTACTGTTCCTGCCTACTTTCTGTATTCGACTGAAGAAGCCTACTGTGTAGGCGAAACGTTTCGGAATAAAGTTGTCTAACTGTTGCATATGTGTCTTACCTAACAACCTGTCGGTATTGTATACCATTTTGATGTTCATCTTGTCAGACACTGCAACACGTGGCATCTTGGTACAGAAAACACCTTGAACAAGCTTTTCAAGTGAGAAGGGTTGGATCTGAGAGGGACATGACCTCTCAGTTGCCTCTCACTACTATTACTACTACTACTACTACCCTGCACCTCTCCTTCTGACAGTATTTAAGTCTCCGCACTGTCGCTTGATCTTCAGATAGTTCCTGACTATGGAACTGAACTTCTCCAGGCCGAGGGACTGACAACCTCAAATTCTACGACTTTAAGGGTGATGGACTGATTACATCGTCTTCACATCTCTACTGTTCCTGCCTACTTTCTGTATTCGACTGAAGAAGCCTACTGTGTAGGCGAAACGTTTCGGAATAAAGTTGTCTAACTGTTGCATATGTGTCTTACCTAACAACCTGTCGGTATTGTATACCATTTTGATGTTCATCTTGTCAGACACTGCAACACGTGGCATCTTGGTACAGAAAACACCTTGAACAAGCTTTTCAAGTGAGAAGGGTTGGATCTGAGAGGGACATGACCTCTCAGTTGCCTCTCACTACTATTACTACTACTACTACTACCCTGCACCTCTCCTTCTGACAGTATTTAAGTCTCCGCACTGTCGCTTGATCTTCAGATAGTTCCTGACTATGGAACTGAACTTCTCCAGGCCGAGGGACTGACAACCTCAAATTCTACGACTTTAAGGGTGATGGACTGATTACATCGTCTTCACATCTCTACTGTTCCTGCCTACTTTCTGTATTCGACTGAAGAAGCCTACTGTGTAGGCGAAACGTTTCGGAATAAAGTTGTCTAACTGTTGCATATGTGTCTTACCTAACAACCTGTCGGTATTGTATACCATTTTGATGTTCATCGACCTAGACAGCGACATAGGAGAGGAAAGAAAAACAAAAGAGGTTAGACTACCACGCCGGGAAACTAGAAAAGACGGATATTATCATCCGCTGAAGAAGGTCTGTAATTCAACCTTCAACAATCATAGTAACCCCCAACATGTTTCCCAGGCGCAAAACATACGCACGGATTAAAAAAAACTCACATTTAATTCTGCCGAGAAGTCAATTGTAAATATAGTTTTATCTCTGGGAAGTCTATGTGATCCTAAATATGGCCACAACATCCTTCGAAATGCTTCATAATTTTGATAATGAAGCAATAAGTGAGAGGACGTGACCACTACGTCACGTATTTCACAAACCGGTCTTGCCGTATCCTCTATAAAGTTACATGCAAAGATTAAAGAATAAAAAATTTATTAAGTACAAAAAATCAGTTAGTATGATTAACTGATGGTACAGTAGTTTTCCTGCGGCCTGATCCTAGACCCGCCACCATAGCCAAGATGATGAGGAATTGATTTGAGGAGCTTATCCAGTTCCCTCCTGAAGAAAGCTAGAGGTTGAGGAGGTTTGTTGGGAGGGGAGGCTGGGGGGGTTTGTTGAGAGGGGAGGCTGAGGAGGTTTGTTGGGAGGGGAGGCTGGGGAGGTTTGTTGGGAGGGGAGGCTGAGGAGGTTTGTTGGGAGGGGAGGCTGATGAGGTTTGTTGGGAGGGGAGGCTGGGGAAGTCTGTAGGAGATGGACAGTTCTTAGAGTGATGGCTTGGACAAGCTGGTAGCAGAGTGAATGGTTCGCTGAACTTCTAGAGTGAGGAGGCTCTAAAATGTGTTCTTTATTTCACAGTTAATGTCATATCATTCACCAAAGCAGACCCCAATGTGGCCTGGCTAGAACACAGACGGGATACAAAGGAATTTGGTAGAACTGGACGACTCTTTTCCCTGGAATAAGAGTTTCCAGCGCTATGAGTGTTAAATATATTGATGTTGTGGAGTCTTAACTCGCACTTATCTCTCTCTGGTCATCTCTACAGTTTTCCACCCTGTTTCTACCCTCGTGCCTCCGAGTATCTGTACCCTATCCCCCTCTATCTTCTGTTGAAGTCGTCAAGATGCGTGGCCAAGTCATTACGGAAGTCAAGTGAGGACGGGACAAAGATTGTGGTGCAGGGGGAGGGGTGGAAAGGGGTATGATATGAACATTTAATGTCAAGGATAAGTGTTTAGTGCGGTAACTTCTGACCCAGACATTTGGTGTTCAGTTTAGTGATATAACTTCTGACCCAAACATTAGCTGTCTAATCGAGAAATAAACCCCATTTAGAAAACACGGAAGAATGGAGATTTTTTTTTTTCATGCTGTTCATTTTTTTAATTTTGCTTATAAATATGTTTTATGTTCTTATTACAAGAAGTTTTTTTTTTTCAAGTGGGCCGTCTTAACTCAAGTCGGCTGCCGTAGAAAAACATTTGAAATAAGGTTTTCGATGAAGTATTTTTGTTTTCTTCTCGGCAAAATAATTAATTTATGGGAGGGCCTGGGGGTTGTTAAATAATTTTGAGAGATGGAAGGGATTTTGTCCGACTCAACATTTCCCGTCACCTAAAAATATTCAGAGAGATGTGGGGATGTGATGTGGGACGCGATATTTACCCAGTTGCCTAACTAATTCCACCAAGCCCCTAAACAGAGATACTGGAACTAGTTATTCAGTCCAGTTAGCCCAGTCTCCGGGCACCTACCAGGTGATTAGAGACGAGTCAGCGTACCCAGGTCATGGAATGAGTCGGAAACTAAGGAAATATTTCGCCTGGGACCTACAGGTAGGTTGCCGTGGCTCTGAGATGAGGTCGTTGCGACGTTCGCAGCTGTGGAAGTTATGATAGTCCTAGAACGAAGTGGGATATGGGAGTTTAATTCTCATAGATTCCTAAAGTCAGTTTCTGATTAGCCGAGCTTTGCTTCGTACGCTGGACTGCGTGCGGCCACCAGTAACAGTCCTGGTTGATCAAGCCTTGATCCACCAGGATAAAGCCGAGGGGGAGGTGGTTCTCGGAACACTCTCCAGCTAGACTTCAGGTTCGCTTCGGCATCAGGGGTAGAGTGTCTGGAAAATTATAAAAGTCACCAGAGACTCGCATTCACTCTAGTCCGATATTCACTCGAGTCCGATACTCACTCAGTCCCTCGCTGACTGAACTGATGTTTCGTTGATTCACAAAGTGACCATTACAATGATTGTCGTCTTGGCGCCATGGAAATAATATAAGTACCCCAAAGTCCTATGTGTTCCCTGAGTGTCTGATCTTACTTACGTAATGTCCTCGACCCTTCCCCATTCACTCTGTCACTCTGAGTTATAGGGTACCTGCCTACCTGGAGTACGTGTATGTTGTTGTATCTTAAGGTAATTAATAAGGACAGTTAAGAAGATTAGCGTATAACTTCACCTTTCCCTCTCTTGTGTCTAATGGTGAAGAATAAAAAAATCACACTGTCGTGGCTGGAACATTGGTTGGTGCAAAGTGCATAAGCATTCAGCGTCCCTATGTATATGTGTGTTTGTCGACCAGCAACGTTGATAGTGGCTGCAGTTATGATATAGGAATAAAAATACACGTGAGACCAATTGATACTCAAGGTTAATGTGGTCTTGACTACACTACAGGTGCTAATGGCTAGAGTAGCCAGGAATCTAATTAGTGAGACCCTGGTGACTGGCAAAGACTCCATCACACACCCTCTATCTGCACCCCTCCTTCCACCACACACACTGGGGTGATGCAACATACCTCCAATGAAAAGTAGGTTACCTGGAGGTTACCTGGAGGTTATTCCGGGGATCAATGCCCCCGCGGCCCGGTCCATGACCAGGCCTCCCGATGGATCAGGGCCTGATCAACTAGGCTGTTACTGCTGGCCGCACGCAGTCCGACGTACGAGCCACAGCCCGGCTGATCCGGCACTGACTTTAGGAATCTGTCCAGCTCTCTCTTGAAGGCAGCCATGGGTTTATTGGCAATTCCCCTAATGCTTGATGGGAGGCTGTTGAACAGTTTTGGGCCCCGGACACTTATGGTGTTTTCTCTTAGTGTACCAATGGCGCCCCTACTTTTTATTGGCGGCATTTTGCATCGCCTGCCCAGTCTTTTACTTTCGTAGGGAGTGATTTCTGTGTGCAGATTTGGGACCATTCCTTCCAAGATTTTCCAAGTGTAGATTATGATATATCTCTCCCTCCTGCGTTCCAACGAGTACAAGTCAAGTGCTTCCAAGGGTTCCCAGTAGTTAAGGTGCTTGACAGAACTTATATGTGCAGTAAAGGATCTCTGTACACTCTCTAGATCTGCAATTTCACCTGCTTTGAATGGAGATGTTAATGTACAGCAGTATTCCAGCCTAGAGAGAACAAGTGATTTGAAAAGGATCATAATGGGCTTGGCATCTCTCGTTTTGAAAGTTCTCATTATCCATCCTATCATTTTCTTTGCACGTGCGATCGTGGCACTGTTGTGATCCTTGAAAGTGAGATCCTCAGACATTACTACTCCCAGGTGTCTTATTTGCTAATATACAGGGCCTTAAGCCATCCACCAACAACAAAATACCTTTTATCAGTGGACTTCTAGTGGAGTCTAATGCAATGTTTGCAGCCTTCACAGACACTCACACAAAAGATCACTTTGACAGTGAAATATGGATAAGTGGTTACAACCTTTCTAGATGCGACAGAAAAAACAGGCAACAAGGGGGGGTTGGCCTGTATGTCAAAGAGTCCCTTATCTGCACGGAGTTGCTGAACACCACAAATGAGGTAGTTGAAGTTCTATCAATAAAGATCGAGAACCAAAACCTAGTCATTGTGGTTGTATACAAGCCACCAGATGCAACCTCCCAACAGTTCAAGGAACAGCTACTGAAAATCGATTGCTGTTTGGAAAACCTTCCAGCTCCATCCCCAAACATCTTACTGCTTGGTGATTTCAACCTAAGGCATACAAAATGGAAGAATGTAGCAAATAATGTTATAACTGAAACAATCCCCGGAGGTAGCGCAGATGAAAGGTCACACACACATGAGCTACTAAGTCTCTGCGAAAAACACACCTTAAGCCAGCAGATAGTGGAGCAAACAAGACTAGAAAGCACACTTGACCTTATCTTCACAAATAATGAGGACCTGATAAGAGACATAAGAATATCAAAAACAACTAATTCCGATCACAATCTAATCGAAGTCCAGACGTACATGCATAGGGGTCCTGAACAGCAGAATGCATGTACCTGTGAAGGTGTCTTCACAAAATACAATTTCAACAACAAGAACATCAACTGGGACCAGGTAAACCATGTCCTAAACGAAACATGTTGGGAAGATGTCTTAAATGACATGGACCCAAACCAGTGCCTTGAAAGGATCAACTGCCTGGTAGCCGAAGCATGTTCTAGGCATATTCCCCTAAGAAAGAAGAGCAGGAGTAAACTGGAGAGAAAAAGACGCTCCCTCTACAGAAGACGACGAAGAGTCACTGAGCTCCTCAGGAGTGCTAGAATATCTGATACACGAAGGGAGGCGCTGACAAGGGAAGTGGAAACTATCGAACTTAAGCTAAATGACTCTTACAGGAACCAGGAGAGGCAGGAGGAGCTTAAAGCTATTAGTGAAATTGAAAGAAATTCAAAATATTTCTTTTCATATGCCAAAAACAAGGCAAATACCACATCTAGTATCGGGCCCTTACTCAGACAGGATGGGACTTACACAGATGACAACAAGGAAATGAGTGAAATATTGAAATCCCAGTACGACTCTGTGTTTAGTGAACCACTAATCGGTCTGAGGATCGACGACCCAAATGATTTCTTCATGAATGAGCCTCAAAACTCCATAAATGTATGCCAGATTTCCGACATTACCCTAACTCTGATAGATTTCGGAAAAGCCATTGACAACATGCCTATGCACTCAGCCCCGGGCCCAGACTCGTGGAACTCTGTTTTCATTAAGAACTGCAAGAAACCCCTCTCGTGTGCCCTAAGTACACTATGGAGGAAGAGCTTGGACATGGGTGAAATTCCACAGTCACTTAAAACAACGGATATAGCCCCACTCCATAAAGGTGGCAGCAAAGCATTAGCTAAGAACTATAGACCAATAGCTCTGACGTCCCACATCATAAAAATCTTTGAAAGAGTGCTAAGAAGCAGGATTGCAAATCACCTGGATTCCCAAAATCTGCACAATCCAGGGCAACATGGGTTCAGGGCAGGTCGCTCCTGCCTCTCACAACTACTGGATCACTATGACATGGCCTTGGATGCACTGGAAGAAAATCAGAATGCAGATGTAATATACACAGACTTTGCAAAAGCATTTGACAAATGCGATCATGGCGTAATAGCCCATAAAATACGTGCTAAAGGAATAACTGGGAAAGTGGGGAGATGGATCTTCAACTTCCTAACAAATCGAACACAAAGAGTTGTGGTCAACAGAGTTAAATCGGAGGCTGCCATAGTGAAGAGCTCTGTTCCACAAGGCACAGTACTCGCCCCCATCTTATTCCTTATCCTCATATCAGACATAAACAGAGATATACACCACAGCACCATATCATCCTTTGCGGATGATACTAGGATCTGCATGAGGCTGTCATCTGCTGAGGACGCGGTTAACCTCCAAGAAGATATAAACAAAGTTTTCCAGTGGGCAACGGTAAACAATATGATGTTCAATGAGGACAAATTCCAACTACTCCGTTATGGAAAACTGGAGGAGATAATAACTAGAACAGAGTATACTACTGACTCCGGCCATACAATAGAGCGGAAAAATAATGTAAGGGACCTACCTGGATACCTGGAGGTTATTCCGGGGATCAACGCCCCCGCGGCCCGGTCCATGACCAGGCCTTGGTTTTGGTTCTCGATCTTTATTGATAGAACTTCAACTACCTCATTTGTGGTGTTCAGCAACTCCGTGCAGATAAGGGACTCTTTGACATACAGGCCAACCCCCCCTTGTTGCCTGTTTTTTCTGTCTGTGTATATTACATCTAAAAAGGTTGTAACCACTTATCCATATTTCACTGTTCTTAAAGTGATCTTTTGCATGAGTCTCTGTGAGTGGGGCTATATCCGTTGTTTTAAGTGACTGTGGAATTTCACCCATGTCCAAGCTCTTCCTCCATAGTGTACTTAGGGCACACGAGAGGGGTTTCTTGCAGTTCTTAATGAAAACAGAGTTCCACGAGTCTGGGCCCGGGGCTGAGTTAGGCATGTTGTCAATGGCTTTTTCGAAATCTATCGGAGTTAGGGTAAGGCTGCAAACATTGCATTAGACTCCACTAGAAGTCCACTGATAAAAGGTATTTTTTTGTTGGTGGATGGCTTAAGGCCCTGTATATTAGCAAATATGAACGAGGTTGTAGTCTGTGTTTGTTGGGGGGATTTTGTTATTGGCATCATTATTGGCACCATTAGTACACTAACAGAATACACAATAAGTATCCAGGGCCCATGACTATTCAACAGCCTCCCATCAGCCATAAGAGGAATTACCAATAGACCCCTGGTTGTCTTCAAGAGGGAGCTAGACAGATACCTATAGTCAGTACCGGATCAGCCAGGCTGTGGTTCATACGTTCGACTACGTGCGGCCAGCAGTAACAGTCTCGTTGATCAAGCCTTGATCAACCGGGAGGTCTGGTCATGGACCGGGCCGCGGGGGCGTTGATCCCCAGAATACCCTACAGGTAGGTAGACCCCTCCCTCCACCACACATCCTTCATCTCCACCCTTCCCTCCTCCACACACTCTCCATCTTCACCCCTCCCTCCTCCACACACCCTCCATCTCCACCCGTCCCTCTACCACACACCCTCCTTCTCCCTCCCCGCTACTCCTGTCAAGAACCCAAGTGCAACCCTGACCTCCACTTCCCCATCCTCCCACACCATCCACCACACCCTTTCTCAAGGACTCTCCTCCTTCCCATTCCCTACCCCACCTAATCTCCCTTTCTCAACTCTTTAAACTAGAAGATTATAGAATAAGAGGCCATGCACTCTTCTGCATTATATCCTAATTCAGTGATAGACTCTACCACAAGACTGTCAATAGCAGTGCTCTATCTCCTAAAATTATCAACAGAGGGATGCCACAAGGTCTTAGTCTAGGACCATATATATTTCCCCGCGTAATAATGACCTGTCAAACTTATCACAACAACTTCAGCCAGTTTTATATGCAAACGACACTACCTTCGTCACTTCCAATACAGATCAGGTTGTATCTCAATAACATAGTGTCGATCTAGCACAAGGTATCGGCTTGGATGGCAACAAATAAAACGGTACTATTTTGATACGACTGTCTATATTGTGTTTGAGAAGAAAGTATAAAAATATCATAGAAATAATGGTATACAATACCGACAAGATAATGAGTAAGACACATGTGCGTCACCCAGGTTTCACTTGTCTTAAACTAATGGGAAAACTTTTGGGCGTTCACAATGACAGGAACCTTAAATTTAATATACACACACAGCACATTTCTCGGAAAGTTCATAATATAAGAAGAAGAAGAAAATCTTTGAACTGATTCTAAGAAGCAGGACTGCCAGTCACATATAGTAAGCAGTCACAGCCACAATTACTTACCGTATACTATTCCTTAATCTACCCTTGCTTTACCTATGGTAGGCCCACCCGGGGATCTACAGCAGCAAAATATCTGACACCAATCATACCTCTATAAAAATGGCTACTAGAGCAATCAATCACTCAGCCTGACTCAGGTGGAAAGGGGGACGTCCCCCTTTCCACCTGACGTTAGTATAAAAACGCCAGGCTCCTTGCTTCTGCTTCAGAATCTCCACGACTACAGTGCTCTTCGTACCAACTCCACGGTTGAGGGACTGATTACCGTGTCTTCTGTACATAGTTCTACTGTCTTCAAATTATGTCCTGGAATTTGTATTAATAAAGCCACTGGATGGCGAAACGTCTACAATAAAGATACCCAGATGTTGCACATGTGTCTTAATTTCATTTCTAGGGGTTGTTCCCAAATTATGATGCATCTTTCTCGCCTGAGTTCTAAGAAGTATAGGTTATGGGACTTCAAATATTCCCAGTAATTAGGGTGCTTGACTGAACTTACAGATGCAGTGAAGGTTCTTTGTACATTCTCTAGATCTGTAGTTTCACCTGCCTTGTTAATGAGGCTGTTAGCGTACAGCAGTATTCCATCCTAGAGAGAGAACAAGTGAATTAAAGAAGATCATTGGAATGACATTCCTTGTTTTGGAAGTTCTTTTATCCATCCTATCATTTTCCTTCCAGATGTGATAATGACACTGTTGTGATCTTTGAAAGCGAGATAAGAACATAAGAATGAAGGAACACTGCCTCAGGCCTACTGGCCTATGCGAGGCAGGCCCAAGTTTCCTACCAGCTTAAGCCAATGCCTTAACCTAGTCAAGTCAGGTCACGTTCCCTTAAGGATGGAGCACGGCATCTGACCTAGTAGCACAATCTAGTCAGGTCAAACTCACACTCACTCATGTACTAATCTAACCTATTTTTAAAACTACACAACGTCTTAGCCTCTATACCTGTACTCGGGAGTTTGATCCACTCATCCACAACCAGTGCTTTCCTATATCCTTCCTGAATCTGAATTTTTCCAGCTTAAAGCCATTGCTGCGAGTCCTGTCTAGGCTAGATATTCCTAGCACTCTTATTTGCATCCCCTCTATTTATTCCTGTTTTCCATTTATACACCTTAATCATATTCCCCCTAATTCTACGCCTGTCTAGAGAGTGCAGATTCAGGGCCCTCAGTCTATCCTCATAGGGAAGATTTCTGATACATGGGATCATCTTTGTCATCCTCCTCTGTACATTTTCCAGTGGATTCATATCCATTCTGTAATACTCTTAAGTCCTTCACGTTAGATTTTCGTTCTATTGTCAGGTTATTATTTGCTTCACACCCCGTTGTAGATTTTATATCTTCAAGTTTTCCATAACGGAATGCTTGAAACTTACCCTCACTGAACATCATGTTGTTTTCCGTGGTCCACTGGAAGACGGCCTGTATCTGGAGATTTACAGTGTCTTCAGTTAATAATAATAATAATAATAATAATAATAATAATAATAATAATAATAATAATAATAATAATAATAATCTTTATTTACTACAAGTACATATACATGGTATACAGTCCTAGCTGACAACAATGACACTACTACATAGAAAGCCACTTGTTATGCTGAGCATCTCGGGCAAATTAGGTCAGTGTCCCAGGATGCGACCCACACCAGTCGACTAACACCCAGGTACCCATTTTACTGATGGGGAACATAGACAACAGGTGGAAAGAAACACGCCCAATGTTTCTACTCTGGCTGGGAATCGAACCCAGGCCCTCGCCGTGTGAAGCGAGAGCGTTAGCCACCAGGATATAAGAAAGCACTGGTTTGGTAATACAGTTGTGGATGAGTGGAACAAACTCCCGAGTGCAATTATAGAGGCTAAAACGTTGTGTAGTTTTAAAAATAGGTTAGATAAATACATGAGTGGGTGTGGGTTGGTGTGAGTTGGAGCTGACTAGCTTGTGCTACTAGGTCAGTTGTCGTGTTCCTTCC
The DNA here is from genome assembly GCF_038502225.1 of Cherax quadricarinatus. NCBI lineage: Eukaryota > Metazoa > Arthropoda > Malacostraca > Decapoda > Parastacidae > Cherax > Cherax quadricarinatus. Next base: position 38,044,509 of record NC_091311.1, on the reverse strand, counting down.
TTAACTGAATGTGATCTGCCCTGACTAGGTTGGGGCATTGGCTTAAGCCGGTAGGAGACTTAGGCCTGCCTCACATGGGCCAGTAGGCCTGCTGCAGTGTTCCTTCTTTCTTATGTTCTTATATTCTTAGTGGATAACACTCATAGAGATTCTAATATGATCTACAGAGGATGATACGATGCTAAGATTTACGTGTCTCTCCTTGTCAGGTATGAGGGTGAGGAAAAGGATCGGGACGAGTACACTGCCTTGTGGAACTACTCTTTTCACTGTGACACCATCTGACTATATTATTCTTCATGTTCTGTTGGAGAGTGGTACTCAAACTACCTCTGGTGTTTACCTTTCATTTATTTTTATTTTTTTCTGAGTATACTACAAACTCCAATCACACAATAGAGCGGAAAAGTAATGTGAAGGACCTGGGAGTGGTAATGTCCGGAGACCTCACCTTCAATGAGCACAACAGTGTCACTATCACATCTGCTAGGATACTGATAAGATGGATAATGAGAACATTCAAGACAAGAGATGCTAAGCCAATGATGATCCTTTTTAAATCACTTATTCTCTCTAGGCTGGAATACTGCTGTACATTAACATTCCCATTCAAGGCAGGTGAAATTGTAGAGCTAGAGAATGTACAGAGAACCTTTACTGCACGTATAAGTTCCACCAAACACCTTAACTACTGGGAGCGCCTGGAAGCACTTGACTTGTACTCACTGGAGCGCAGGCGAGAGAGATATATCATAATCTACACCTGGAAGATTCTGGAGGGACTGGTCCCTAATATGCACACAGCAATCACTCCATACGAAAGCAAAAGATTTGGCAGGCGATGCAACATACCCCCAGTGAAAAGTAGGGGCGTCACTGGTACACTAAGAGAAAACACAATAAGTGTCTGGGGCCCAAGACTGTTCAACAGCCTCCCACCAGCAATAAGGGGCATTACGGGAAGACCCCTGGTTGTCTTCAATAGGGAGCTTGACAGATACCTAAAGACGGTGCCGGATCACCCGGGCTGTGGTTCGTACGTTGGATTGCGTGCGGCCAGCAGTAACAGCCTCGTTGATCAGGCCCTGATCCACCAGGAGGCCTGGTCGTGGACCGGGCTGCGGGGGCGTTGATCCCCGGAATGCCCTCCAGGTAGACTCCAGGTAAACTTATCTTACGGCTTTATAGGCTTTCTAACTTGGCCCGTAATAAATGTACTGACCCTAAACATAAAAAATATATATTTTCCAACTAGTTAAGTAAACAACTAGAAGCTACAGATACTAAGCATTTGTAGGTGCTAGTTTTATTCAGCCTGAGCTGCCTTATATAACAAAGGGGGTTGTCTAATACAATACACTAAATTGTATAGATGTGTAAGTCCAAAGATTGTAAAATTTTTTTGTATTGTGGTAAATGTTTATTTGTATTTGTGAGAGGTGGGCATAGAAGACCTCTGTCAGGTGCTCCCCCACCACTACGTGCGGCCAGCAGTAACAGCCTGGTTGATCAGGCTCTCATCCACCGGGAGGCCTGGTCGTGGACCGGGCCGCGGGGGCGTTGATCCCCGGAATAACCTCCAGGTAGACCACCTCTCCTACCACCACCACAACCCCCACCACCACCACCAGTTCCACCACCACCACCACCACTCCCACCACCACCACCACTCTCACCACCACCACCACTCTCACCACCACCACCAGTCTCACCACCACCACTCCCACCACCACCAAAACCCTCATCACCACCTCTCCTACCACCACCACAACCCCACCACCACCATAACCCCGACCACCACCACAACCCACACCGCAACCTCTCCTACCACTACCACCACCTCTCCTACCACCACCACCTCTCCTACACCACCACCTCTCCTACCACCACCACCTCTCCTACCATCACCACCTCTCCTACCACCACCACTCCCACCACCCCACCACCACTCCCATCACACCATCACCACTCCCATCACACCACCACCACCACTCCCACCACCCCCGCCGGCTTCCTCACCTTGTTTACCCAAGGCTCCGGCGTTCCCACGCAGTGTGTGCGTATATATGGTGCGGGGGAGCCCCACCCTGTCTATACCTCCCTCCCAAGAGACCTATTCCCTCCACCTCCCATCTCCAATCCCTCCTACCCCTCCTTCCCTCTCCCTCCTTCAGTATCGTCTCTCTCCTACCCTGTTGTCTCCCTCCCTCTCCTTACAAGTTAAGAGAGAGAGAGAGAGAGAGAGAGAGAGAGAGAGAGAGAGAGAGAGAGAGAGAGAGAGAGAGAGAGAGAGAGAGAGAGAGAGAGAGAGAGAGAGAAAGAGAGAGAGAGAAAGATCCTTGAGACAATAATCTCAAGACAAATGACAGAGTTTTTTGACTACCACTCACTACTTTGTGATCGTCAATATGGCTTCAGGAAATATTACTCTGCTGCTGATCTGTTGTTAAACCTCTCCACAAAGAGTAGTGGTCAACAGAGTTAAATCGGAGGCTGCCATAGTGAAGAGCTCTGTTCCACAAGGCACAGTACTCGCCCCCATCTTATTCCTTATCCTCATATCAGACATAAACAGAGATATACCCCACAGCACCGTATCATCCTTTGCGGATGATACTAGGATCTGCATGAGGCTGTCATCTCCTGAGGACGCGGTTAATCTCCAAGAGGATATAAACAAAGTTTTCCAATGGGCAACGGTAAACAATATGATGTTCAATGAGGACAAATTCCAACTACTCCGTTATGGAAAACTGGAGGAGATAATAACTAGAACAGAGTATACTACTGACTCCGGCCATACAATAGAGCGGAAAAATAATGTAAGGGACCTGGGAGTAGTAATGTCTGAGGATCTCACTTTCAAGGATCACAACAGTGCCACGATCGCACGTGCAAAGAAAATGATAGGATGGATAATGAGAACTTTCAAAACGAGAGATGCCAAGCCCATGATGATCCTTTTCAAATCACTTGTTCTCTCTAGGCTGGAATACTGCTGTACATTAACATCTCCATTCAAAGCAGGTGAAATCGCAGATCTAGAGAGTGTACAGAGATCCTTTACTGCACGTATAAGTTCTGTCAAGCACCTTAACTACTGGGAACGCTTGGAAGCACTTGACTTGTACTCGTTGGAACGCAGGAGGGAGAGATATATCATAATCTACACTTGGAAAATCTTGGAAGGAATGGTCCCAAATCTGCACACAGAAATCACTCCCTACGAAAGTAAAAGATTGGGCAGGCGATGCAAAATGCCCCCAATAAAAAGTAGGGACGCTATTGGTACACTAAGGGAAAACACCATAAGTGTCCGGGGCCCAAAACTGTTTAACAGCCTCCCATCAAGCATTAGGGGAATTGCCAATAAACCCCTGGCTGCCTTCAAGAGAGAGCTGGACAGATACCTAAAGTCAGTGCCGGATCAGCCGGGCTGTGGCTCGTACGTTGGACTGCGTGCGGCCAGCAGTAACAGCCTAGTTGATCAGGCCCTGATCCATCGGGAGGCCTGGTCATAGACTGGGCCGCGGGGGCGTTGATCCCCGGAATAACTTCCAGGAAACCTCCAGGTAACCAGTCACTGGATGAACCCAAAGTCAGCTGTGTGGTAGCACTGGACATTACTGGCACTTTCGACCGGGTGTGGCACCAGGGCCTTTTAGCAAAACTTCAAGCACTGGGAATTGCAGGCTCTACGCTATGTCTCCTCAGTGATTACCTTCATGGTAGATCTCTAAGTGTAGTTCTCAATGGAACGGAATCAGCAAGACATCCTATTCGGGCAAGTGTTCCACAAGGAAGCGTGCTGGGACCATTGTTATGGAATGTCTACTTCAACGACCTTCTTCATCTCATCCCAGAATCATATGCATATGCAGACGACTGTACACTGACATTCACTTATCCAAGAGAAGAAATGCCAGCTGCTCTAAGCTACATCAATCACCAGCTGAGAGCTATATCAGCTTGGGGAAATAGATGGCAAGTAACATTTGCACCTGAGAAAACGCAAATGATGATGGTCTCTAGGCACGATGATGGTAATGCTGGTGCAGTAGTAAGGATGAATGGGAGGGCGTGTTGGCACCTGGAGAAGAAGTTGATATCCTTGGGGTGAAATTTGACTCCAAACTAACCATGAAGAACTATGTTGTAAATCTTGCAAACAAGGCAGCCAGGAAGTTTACAGCACTTCGCCGTATCTCGCATCTGCTTGACAGTAGGGGTTGCAAGATTCTGTACCAGGCACAAGTACGCTCACACCTTGAGTATGCTCCACTTTCTTGGTTTGCCTGCCCCCCGTCTCATCTGCGACTGCTTGACAGAGTAGAGAAAAGAGCAAGACGTCTCATTTCTCGCCTGGACCCATCCTGGATAGATCTGTCATTTCAGCAGAGCCTTCAACATAGGAGGGATGTGGGTGGCCTTACTGTTATGTACAAGGCCAATATTGTCAAAGTACCACACTTGGATCCACTTCGAGGACAGCGTGAAACAAGCTTTTATGCCACAAGACGGGCAAAAAGCAGCAGCTTCACTCTGAACATTACTCCATCTGAGATCATACATACCCAGGATGACTCGAGTATGGAACGCATTCGTACAGCATAAAGATGTCAACGAAATAACGTCAGTTGATCAAATGAAAATGCTGGCTCACAGATGGCTCCAACTTCATCCTGTTCCCTACTTGTATGTCTCATAACAATAAAAATGCTTTCAAACGAGCTGATGTAGGTAACAGCTCTTAGCTTGCCAATAAAGTTAGGAATCCTTAACCTGTAAATAGCTTGTCAATAAAGCTAGGGATCCTTAACCTTGTCAAACCCTGTTAAAAAAAAAAAAGAGGAGAGGGAGTGGCATTTATATTAACTATTAGTGGTTTGTAGAGCTGAGGAAATTACATGTAGTGAGTTCAAGGACAACTAACAGCAGCAACACTAACAGCCAGAGGAAGCAGAGAAATGGCGCCAGTTAATTACAGCCCTTCGCCCAACAGCAGGAGAAATGGAAAGGAGTATAAGGACAGTAACAGGGATACAGTACACAGCTTGAAGCGTCTACCTGAAGGGTGTTCCGGGGGTCAACGCCCCTGCGGCCCAGTCCTAGACCAGGCCTCCCGGTAGATTGGGGTCTGATCAACCAGGAGGCCTGGTTGATCACAAGCAATCCAACCTACGAAGCACAGCCCGGCTGATCTGGTACTGACTTTAGGTATCTATTCAGCTCACTCTTGAAGGCATTTTCGTAACTGTATTCATTTAGCTGGTCAAAGGCCCCTGTGCATACAAGTCTGGACTTCCATTCGACTGTGATCTGAATTAACTGTCTTTGATTCTGTTATATTTCGTACTAGATCATCATTATTCGGAAAAATACGGTCAGGTGTGTTTTCCAGTCTTGTTGGCTCCGCTATCTGTTGGCTTATGGTGTATTTATTACAGAGATTCAGCAGCTCGTGTGTGTGTGTGTGACTTTTCATCTGTGCTGCCTCCAGGGATCGTCTGTGCTATAACATTATTTGTAACATTCTTCCATTTTGTATGTCATAGACTAAAATCACCAAGAAGGAAATTATATATAAGGATGGGTTTGGACGGTTTTCTAGACAAAATTAATTTTCGACAACTGTTCCTTGAACTGTTGAAAAGTTGCATCTGGTGACATATATACAACCACAATGACTAAGATTTGGATCTTAATCTTTATTGTTAAAACATAAGCTACTTCACTTGTGATGTTTAGTAACTCTGTGTAAATGAGCAAATCTTTGACTTACTAGCCAACACCCCCTTGTTGCCAGTTCTTTCTGTCGCATCTAACAAAGTTGTACCCTGTTATCCATATTTTGCTATCAAAGTGGTCTTTGTGTGGGTCTCTGTGAAGGCTGTAAACATCGCGTTTAACTCCACGAGGAATCCACTGGTGAACGGTATTTTGTTGGTGGTGGATGGCGTAAGGCCTTGTATATTCGCAAATACAATAAAGTCGTATTGCTCTTTTGTTGATGGATTTTTTTTAGTTTACTAGCGGTAAAAAAAAATCTTGCTATTAAATGGTTGTTACTACTATGGTTAGTTTCCAAAAAATTGTAGAATCTGTGCCTTTTGGTCCCTTTCAGATGATATACAAAGCAGTGTTTTTTGTTTGTTGACCAGTTCACAACTGCTGATTATGGGAGACGTCAGCAACAGAGAAACAGATAGGTTTTGTCTGGGCCCGGGTCGCAGGGACGGTGACCCTTGAAATCGACTCCAGGCATTGAGAGCTGAAGCCTACATAATTGCCCAGAAGGCGAGCCTGCAAGACTCTACCTGGTTTTCACCCTAAACCAGTGGTTCCCAAACTTTTTCAGCTTGTTACCCAATTTAACATGCCACATAAAGCATGTTACCCCTTTCACAAAATGTTATTATTGATATTATTATTTTATTATCACACTGGCCGATTCCCACCAAGGCAGGGTGGCCCGAAAAAGAAAAACTTTCACCATCATTCACTCCATCACTGTCTTGCCAGAAGGGTGCTTTACACTACAGTTTTTAAACTGCAACATTAACACCCCTCCTTCAGAGTGCAGGCACTGTACTTCCCATCTCCAGGACTCAAGTCCGGCCTGCCGGTTTCCCTGAATCCCTTCATAAATGTTACTTTGCTCACACTCCAACAGCACGTCAAGTATTAAAAACCATTTGTCTCCATTCACTCCTATCAAACACGCTCACGCATGCCTGCTGGAAGTCCAAGCCCCTCGCACACAAAACCTCCTTTACCCCCTCCCTCCAACCCTTCCTAGGCCGACCCCTACCCCGCCTTCCTTCCACTACAGACTGATACACTCTTGAAGTCATTCTGTTTCGCTCCATTCTCTCTACATGTCCGAACCACCTCAACAACCCTTCCTCAGCCCTCTGGACAACAGTTTTGGTAATCCCGCACCTCCTCCTAACTTCCAAACTACGAATTCTCTGCATTATATTCACACCACACATTGCCCTCAGACATGACATCTCCACTGCCTCCAGCCTTCTCCTCGCTGCAACATTCATCACCCACGCTTCACACCCATATAAGAGCGTTGGTAAAACTATACTCTCATACATTCCCCTCTTTGCCTCCAAGGACAAAGTTCTTTGTCTCCACAGACTCCTAAGTGCACCACTCACTCTTTTTCCCTCATCAATTCTATGATTCACCTCATCTTTCATAGACCCATCCGCTGACACGTCCACTCCCAAATATCTGAATACGTTCACCTCCTCCATACTCTCTCCCTCCAATCTGATATTCAATCTTTCATCACCTAATCTTTTTGTTATCCTCATAACCTTACTCTTTCCTGTATTCACCTTTAATTTTCTTCTTTTGCACACCCTACCAAATTCATCCACCAATCTCTGCAACTTCTCTTCAGAATCTCCCAAGAGCACAGTGTCATCAGCAAAGAGCAGCTGTGACAACTCCCACTTTGTGTGTGATTCTTTATCTTTTAACTCCACGCCTCTTGCCAAGACCCTCGCATTTACTTCTCTTACAACCCCATCTATAAATATATTAAACAACCACGGTGACATCACACATCCTTGTCTAAGGCCTACTTTTACTGGGAAAAAATTTCCCTCTTTCCTACATACTCTAACTTGAGCCTCACTATCCTCGTAAAAACTCTTCACTGCTTTCAGTAACCTACCTCCTACACCATACACTTGCAACATCTGCCACATTGCCCCCCTATGCACCCTGTCATACGCCTTTTCCAAATCCATAAATGCCACAAAGACCTCTTTAGCCTTATCTAAATACTGTTCACTTATATGTTTCACTGTAAACACCTGGTCCACACACCCCCTACCTTTCCTAAAGCCTCCTTGTTCATCTGCTATCCTATTCTCCGTCTTACTCTTAATTCTTTCAATTATAACTCTACCATACACTTTACCAGGTACACTCAAGAGACTTATCCCCCTATAATTTTTGCACTCTCTTTTATCCCCTTTGCCTTTATACAAAGGAACTATGCATGCTCTCTGCCAATCCCTAGGTACCTTACCCTCTTCCATACATTTATTAAATAATTGCACCAACCACTCCAAAACTATATCCCCACCTGCTTTTAACATTTCTATCTTTATCCCATCAATCCCGGCTGCCTTACCCCCTTTCATTTTACCTACTGCCTCACGAACTTCCCCCACACTCACAACTGGCTCTTCCTCACTCCTACAAGATGTTATTCCTCCTTGCCCTATACACGAAATCACAGCTTCCCTATCTTCATCAACATTTAACAATTCCTCAAAATATTCCTTCCATCTTCCCAATACCTCTAACTCTCCATTTAATAACTCTCCTCTCCTATTTTTAACTGACAAATCCATTTGTTCTCTAGGCTTTCTTAACTTGTTAATCTCACTCCAAATCTTTTTCTTATTTTCAACAAAATTTGTTGATAACATCTCACCCACTCTCTCATTTGCTCTCTTTTTACATTGCTTCACCACTCTCTTAACTTCTCTCTTTTTCTCCATATACTCTTCAATCCTTGCATCACTTCTACTTTGTAAAAACTTCTCATATGCTAACTTTTTCTCCCTTACTACTCTCTTTACATCATCATTCCACCAATCGCTCCTCTTCCCTCCTCCACCCACTTTCCTGTAACCACAAACTTCTGCTGAACACTCTAACACTACATTTTTAAACCTACCCCATACCTCTTCGACCCCATTGCCTATGCTCTCATTAGCCCATCTATCCTCCAATAGCTGTTTATATCTTACCCTAACTGCCTCCTCTTTTAGTTTATAAACCTTCACCTCTCTCTTCCCTGATGCTTCTATTCTCCTTGTATCCCATCTACCTTTTACTCTCAGTGTAGCTACAACTAGAAAGTGATCTGATATATCTGTGGTCCCTCTATAAACATGTACATCCTGAAGTCTACTCAACAGTCTTTTATCTACCAATACATAATCCAACAAACTACTGTCATTTCGCCCTACATCATATCGTGTATACTTATTTATCCTCTTTTTCTTAAAATATGTATTACCTATAACTAAACCCCTTTCTATACAAAGTTCAATCAAAGGGCTCCCATTATCATTTACACCTGGCACCCCAAACTTACCTACCACGCCCTCTCTAAAAGTTTCTCCTACTTTAGCATTCAAGTCCCCTACCACAATTACTCTCTCACTTGGTTCAAAGGCTCCTATACATTCACTTAACATCTCCCAAAATCTCTCTCTCTCCTCTGCATTCCTCTCTTCTCCAGGTGCATACACGCTTATTATAACCCACTTCTCGCATCCAACCTTTACTTTAATCCACATAATTCTTGAATTTACACATTCATATTCTCTTTTCTCCTTCCATAACTGATCATTTAACATTACTGCTACCCCTTCCTTTGCTCTAACTCTCTCAGATACTCCAGATTTAATCCCATTTATTTCCCCCCACTGAAACTCTCCTACCCCCTTCAGCTTTGTTTCGCTTAGGGCCAGGACATCCAACTTCTTTTCATTCATAACATCAGCAATCATCTGTTTCTTGTCATCCGCACTACATCCACGCACATTTAAGCAACCCAGTTTTATAAAGTTTTTCTTCTTCTCTTTTTTAGTAATTGTATACAGGAGAAGGGGTTACTAGCCCATTGCTCCCGGCATTTTAGTCGCCTCATACGACACGCATGGCTTACGGAGGAAAGATTCTTTTCCACTTCCCCATGGACAATAGAAGAAATAAAAAAAGAACAAGAGCTATTTAGAAAAAGGAGAAAAAACCTAGATGTATGTATATATATATATGCATGTGCGTGTCTGTGAAGTGTGACCAAAGTGTAAGTAGGAGTAGCAAGATATCCCTGTTATCTTAGCGTGTTTATGAGACAGAAAAAGAAACCAGCAATCCTACCATCATGCAAAACAGTTACAGGTTTTTGTTTCACAGTCATCTGGCAGGACGGTAGTACTTCCCTGGGTGGTTGCTGTCTACAAACCTACTACCTATATTATTGATATATATGGCTAAATTAAAACACTTGAGATATTTTCTTTTATTTATTGTATTTGAACATTGTGCATCTCTAATGACTATTACCAAAGATGTCAAGAGCATCAGTGGGATGGATGGAGTTGCATACTTGAAGCTAGTTTAGGAATTCTTGGCTTCATACCAGCTTATGTCTACCTCGGCTGATGCTCACAGATAAACTGACAGTGTGAAATAGAGGCAGCCTCAGGAAGTGAGTGACGCGTACTGGACAGGTCGATCTGGGCTGCTGAGTGACTTTTGTCCTGAAGCATACTTGTCAAAATACTTTTGGGTTTCCACACACTTAGCTATATATTTCTTCTTTTCTAATACTGTATATTAGTTTTTGATGTTTATTGTTATTTGGTTTAACTTTATTACTTACTTATAATATGTTTACTTTACAACTTTATATACTAAGACAAAGTTAACAATAATCCTCATACCGGGTACCGCATTGTTTTCTTGATTTTCAGAATTTATAACTTTTTTCTGTCACCCCTCCATTACCCCCCAAAAATGGTTAAATTACCCCCAGGGGGTAATTTACCTCCAGTTTGGGAACCACTGCCCTAAACAAATCTTATAAATATTGTATTAGCTACAGATGGCTCCAAGGAACCAAAAAGCCACACAATGCTATGTTTCGAAGACCTGGTAGAGGTGGTACTGAAGAAGGGGGATGACATAAAGAACAGGCCTGTAAGAAAATCAGACAAATAGAGAGAAGACTATGCAGGAAAGAGAAAGTTCCTAAATGTAAAAAAAAAAATAAAACGTGGAAGATGGATAGCTAGACATTTCACGAGATGATGAAAGGTCTAATGAGAGAGTGCTGGGAGGCTGTGTTATGATTCACACCAGGGCGTGAAGCCCAAGACACACAGAAAGTTCATGATTTAACCAGACCTTCAGGGAAGCCAACGACATGAGCAGGAAAGTGTTGAATTCTGCAAAACACAGAAATAATCAGGAGTTAGAATAGGTAATGGAAAACTAAGGAATAAAATAAAAGGACGATTAAAATAATAGCATAAAAATTTTGTAGGCCTCCTGGGCACCGTATCAAAAGTCTCTCGCCCAAAGTTTCTCCACTCATGAATCTGTTCAGCCTATTCTGTACCAATTCAACGGTATTTGTTTCAACTAACAGGTACCTCAACTAACACTTTGTTTCACTCATCTTCAACTGTAATGTAGAACCAGCAAGAACTGGGAAGAACTATGCAGGAGTGACTCATTCTGACTGGTCCCCATTTAAGAACTTAGGAGCAGAAGAAAGCAGGGGAGCACTGCTGCAGGCCTACTGGCCTATGCCAAGCAGGCCTAAGTCCCCGTTGCCTATCCTGATTGTCTTACCTGCTGTTCATTCTGGGGATCATCGACCCCCCCCCGAGGTCCCAACAACCTTCCCCTCTTGTGAGTAACCTAGATGATTCATTCCCCTTGCGAGTAACCCAGATGACTCACTCCCCTAATGAGTAACCCAGATGACTCACTCCCCTTGTGAGTAACCATCTTAGCAATAACATACCTGGGAACTCACTTCCTGCGTCATATCTTCGTCGTCCCCACTTCTACCCTCACTTCCTAGTCATTGTGTTTGTAATTTCCCAGTACGATATAAGCACACTGTCTGACATTTCAGTCATATTCTTTACCTTCTTGCTTACATCCTGGACGCCAGGCAGCAGGATGATAATGAAAGTGGCTACAGCGTCCTCTTTGTTACGTTCTTGATAATGGTAGTAGTAATAATAGTAATAATAATAGTAATAATAATAATAATAATAATAATAATAATAATAATAATAATAATAATAATAATAATAATAATAGTAGTAGCAGTAGTAATAGTAGTAGTAGTAATAGTAGTAGTAGTAGTAGTAGTAGTAGTAGTAGTAATAGTAGTAGTAGTAGTAGTAGTAGTAGTAGTAGTAGTAGTAGTAGTAGTAGTAATAGTAGTAGTAGTAGTAGTAGTAGTAGTAGTAGTAGTAGTAGTAGTAGTAGTAGTAGTAGTAGTAGTAGTAGTAGTAGTAGTAGTAGTAGTAATAGCTACCATTTGTCAAAGACCATTATCAAATAAACACTTGGTGTGTGTGTGTGTGTACTCAGTTGTACTCACCTACTTGTGGTTGCAGGGGTCAAGTCACAGCTCCTGGCCCCCGCCTGTGTGTGTGTGTGTGTGTGTGTGCGAGTGAAAGAATCACCAGACACAATCAATGACTGAAGTTTAGAGCAGAATGTTCAAATGGCACAGTGACCCAGATTTATAAAAGGTTAATTAGCACTTGCTTAACGACATGAATAAATTTGTGAGATTATCTGTGTACCTGATTTTGTGTGTGTGTGTGTGTGTGTGTGTGTGTGTGTGTGTGTGTGTGTGTGTGTGTGTGTGTGTGTTCCCGGATGCTTGTGTAATTGGTTCGTAGCTCAGAGGTGATGCCGTCGGCTCTCACTGGCAGTACCCGGGCTCAGTCTCTGGAGATTTGAGAGATATGGTCAAAAGTGTGACCCCTGTCTCCCCCCCCCCACCACCCATTAACAATTGGAAATAAGAACATAAGAATATAAGAAAGAAGGAACACTGCAGCAGGCCTACTGGTCTATGCGAGCCAGGTCCAGTTCTCTCACCGGCTTAAGCCAATGCCTTGACCTAGCCAGGTCAGACACGTCACTTAAGGAAGGAGCACTGCATCCGACCTAGTAGCACAAGCTAGTCAGGTCCAACTCACACCCACTCATGTATTTATCTAACCTTTTTTTAAAACTTCACAACGTCTTAGCTTCTATGACGATACTCGGGAGTTTGTTCCACTCATCCACAACTCTATTACCAAACCACAAGACTGTTCTCTCTCTCTCTCTCTCTCTCTCTCTCTCTCTCTCTCTCTCTCTCTCTCTCTCTCTCTCTCTCTCTCTCTCTCTCTCTCTCTCTCTCGTATCTTTCCGTAGGTCACCACCCCCGTGGCCCGATCCCAGACCAAGCTTCATGGTTGCTGGTCTGGTCGATCAAAGTGTTAGTGCCCGTCGCCCACAGTCCAAAGTATGCACCACAACCCGGCTGATCAGGAACTGTTCTGAGGAATCCGTCACTTTTCCTTCTTGAAAACACCTAGAAAGTTGTTGGTGATCTCCATTATGCATGAAGAGACGGCGTTGATGAGTTGAGGTCCCTTAAGAGTTATTAAGTTCTCTCTCAGAGTAGTTATCGCTTCTTTGTTTCTTGTGTTCAAAATAAGTAATTTCGGTGTGCAGGTCTGATACCAATCCTTCCAATATCTTCCAGGAGTAGATTAGGATGTATCTTTCTCTCGTACCTACCTAGAGTCTACCTACCTGATGAACGCCCCCGCGGCCCAGTATATGACCAGGCCTCTCGGTGGATCAGGGCCTGATCAACGTACGAACCACAACCCGGCTGATCCAGCACTGACTTTAGGTGTCTGTCCAGCTCCCTCTTGAAGACAACCGGGAGTCTATTGGTAATTCCCCTTATGCCTGGTGGGGGGGGGGCTGTTGAACAGTCTTGGGCCCCGGGCACGACTATGGTGCTGTTCGCACCTACTCCTAGGTTGAGGGACTGATTACCTCATCTTCTGTACATAGTTCTACTGTCTTCAAGTTATGTCCTGGAATTTGTATTGATAAAGCCACTGGATGGCGAAACGTCTACAATAAAGATACCCAGATGTTGCACATGTGTCTTACTCTCATCTTGTCGGTATTATATACCATTCGTACACAACTTGTCAGACACTGCAACATCATGGAATCTTAATTCTGAGGACATGTACATAACCTTCACAACTACGACAACTACTACTACAACAACTAACCCATCTCTTTGGGAAGGACCTACTTCCACTGGGGAATCCCGCCCACCAGTGAATTTGCCCTCGTCTGCTTCACCTGACGTTACTATATAAGCGCCAGGATTCTTTCTTCTGCTTCAGAATCTCCACGACTATGGTGCTGTTCGCACCTACTCCTAGGTTGAGGGACTGATTACCTCATCTTCTGTACATAGTTCTACTGTCTTCAAGTTATGTCCTGGAATTTGTATTGATAAAGCCACTGGATGGCGAAACGTCTACAATAAAGATACCCAGATGTTGCACATGTGTCTTACTCTCATCTTGTCGGTATTATATACCATTCGTACACAACTTGTCAGACACTGCAACATCATGGAATCTTAATTCTGAGGACATGTACATAACCTTCACAACTACGACAACTACTACTACAACAACTAACCCATCTCTTTGGGAAGGACCTACTTCCACTGGGGAATCCCGCCCACCAGTGAATTTGCCCTCGTCTGCTTCACCTGACGTTACTATATAAGCGCCAGGATTCTTTCTTCTGCTTCAGAACACTTCGACAGTGAGAAGCGATCAAGCGACTTAGCTCGAGTGGTGACGTGTGCTTACCTAACACATCGACGATCTCGCCTCTCTCGAAATTACCCCGTGTTGAGTAGTGCTTTGAGTAGTGCTTGCTGGACCTTCGTCTTCCTCTCCACCATCAGGATTGGTGCGTCGGTGGTTGCCGACCGAAGGGCAGGAAGCCTCTTGCTGCCTGAATTCTCTTCGCCTGTTGACTGCACGCCATACAGCCAGTCTCGCCACCACTCAGGATATACAGTGCTCCATCAAGCTACAGTTCACCTCCTCAGTGTCCTGCGCCAGGCAAGTACGTGTGTCTACTTACACGTACTTGCCTAGCTGAGTACTCTCACTTTTTGGCCGATTGTCACCTCCAATTACATCTTTTCGTAATTAGACGATGCCTTCGTTGCCTTCCACCTCCCACCCCCCTTCCACTCTCCCCCAACCTCCCACACCTGCCTCTGCTTCTACTAAATCCAATTCCTTCTCGCTAAACCTCAAATTTTCTAATCCTGATGCCACTATCTGTCCGGAAAATTTATTATATCAGATCACTGGTGCACCTCAACTTAAAGTCTTCAAAACCAACTCAGGCTTCAAACTCCTTCTTGACAAACATTCCTACGAAGCGTACACCTCAAGCGATACCAGACAAAAACTTCTCAACGCAGGCTTCACCATTATTTGGACTCCTGAGCACCGTGCCAAAAGCACAGTCATTGCTAAACACGTAGACTACTCTCTCCTGACAGCCTATGACACAGACAAAGAAGACTTAATAAAAGATATCAGTACTAAGAACAAAGTCTCTGTTGACGATATTTACAGACCAGAAAACTCTACCATTCTCAAAATACGCTGTTCTACTCCTGCTGACGCCTCTACACTCTTCAGTCAAGGAATCTTTGCCAAGACCATCCGCATTCCTCCAAACGCTCTCTTCACTCCGAACTTCCACCCAATCACACAATGTCTTAAATGCTACAAATTCGGCCACGACAAAAACACATGCACATCTACACAAGTCTGCTCCAGATGTTCAGCAACTGGCCACTTCTGGAATACTTGCAACCTCCCCCTTAAATGTTCTAACTGCGGCGGGTCACACACTGCAGTTGCAAATTCCTGCCCTTCTAGAAAGCACATTCTCTCCTCCCTCAGAGCAAACCAACCTCCCTCCCTACCCAACCCCTTCCCTGCTCCTCCCTCCCCTTCCTTACCTCCCTCCCCTTCCACACCTCCCTCCCCTACCCCCAATGCCTGGGCCTCCCCACGCACTTGGTCTACCTCTTCTACTCTACACACATCAAACACCAACACACAGACTACAAGCACTTCTCCTTCTACACCCACACTAGACTACAAAACTAACTGTCAACTTGCCACTGCTGCCCACTCTGCGATGGTAATCTCACAAGCTTACCAATCAGACTACTCACATGTCCTTAACCTAATCTTGTCTGCTAACAATCTTCCCTCTTTAATTATCCCTCCTTCCTGCTTCTCTTCCAAGCCTCCTACAACCTCTCCCTCCTTCCTCTCTCCCACCCCCCCACTTCCTACTCCCACCAGCTCTCCTCCTCCACTACCTCTCTTCACTACTTCTACACCTCCCACCAACACCCCTACTGCTACTGCTACGACCACCCCTCCCCCCACTTCCTTACCCACTTCATCCCCTTCCAAAGCTTCCACTTCCTCACAGCTTACCAAAACTTCCACTTCCTCTGCATCCACCTTCGCCCACTCCACCACAACCAAAACCTCATCCAGGTCCAACTCCACCTCCTCCAGACAAAATCCACTCAAACCTAAACCTACCCCAACTTCTAACGGACAGACCAAAGAACATAAAAACAGATCCATCTCTTCCTCCCCCTCCAGGAAACGGGTCCGTAGCACCTACAAACACACATCCACTGATGGCACCACTATCACGGGCTTTAATCCAAACTCCTCCCCCGACATTAACTTTGCTAAGACGAAACCATTAAATCACGTTTAAGGCGATTCAGTTCAACGTACGTTCTTACTTTACAATTAGACACCTACTGGCCGAGCTCCTTGAAGCAGAGAGGCCAGATATTGTTTTGCTAAACAGTACCTGCCTCAAAGCCCCTCAATGTATCCGCCATTATGGTTATACTGCACTACAGTCCCCCTATGATCCCCACGATGGGGTTGCCATCCTTGTCAATTCCAACATAAAACATGAATTTCTCCCAATCCCTTTTATTCACCAACACTGTCTTGCGGTCAGAATACACACCCACCTTGGCCCCTTTATCTTTTTCACCACCTATGCTCGCCCAAACACTACTCTCAACATACACGACCTCTCCTTAGTCTTCAACTACACCAACACACCAACTTACCTACTAGCTGACATGAATGCCAAACACACTGCCTTTCATCACACCAGTAACAACCAACTTGGTCACCAATTACTCAACTTCACAAACCATAAACACCTAATTCATCTTGGCCCAGACTTCAATACCTTCTTCAACCACACGGGCCAAGGCAAACCAGACATCATTCTGGCAAACCGAGCCAGCTCTCTATTTCAACATTACATCTCACCTGGCCCTATTACAGGCTCTGATCACATCCCAGTCATCTTACACATCTCCTCCAACCCTATCCTCATTCCAACCACACCTTCATTCTCCTACAAGAACGCTGACTGGGATGCTTTCAAACAACACATAGACAATATTAACCTCACCTATGACTACAACAACAAACCTATCTCTGACATCGATACTCAACTTGATCTCATCCAGGACACCATTACACAAGCAGCCAACATCGCAATACCAAAGAAAACTCACACCACTCGTTATTCCTTCAAACCGTCACTCAGAACAAGAAGACTAATTATCTGCTACCACAACCGCTTCCTCTACAACACACATAGATTTAATCAAGTCCGATTAGATCTCACTTACCTTAGAAACAACATTTTACACAGCCTAGACCAAGACCACAACAATCACTGGTCACGACTAATACAACAAGCGGACAGGCAGCGTGTTAAAAACACTAAAGCCTTCTGGAACTTTATCAAAAAAATCAGAGGCACTACTCCCACCAACAAATTCAAACACATCACCCACAACAACACACACATCTCAGACCCACAGGCTGCTACCAACATCTTCAAACACATCTGGGAGAACATCTTCCACGCTCACCCACCTCACCCTAACGTTATTCAACACATTCAGAACATAGAACACTGGAACACTGCACACACACAAGAAACAACACCAGACAGCCACATACATCTAGACACTCTTACCTCCTCCCAAGAACTCGACACTCCTTTCACCAACACAGACATTAAAACTCTCCTCAGACACCTTCCTCCAAAGGCTCCTGGTGCCTCTGGCCTAAACCATATTATCCTGAAACACCTTCCTGACTCTATCATTACTGCCTACACAAACCTCCTCAATGCCTCCCTTGCCTCTGGATACTTCCCTTCCCTCTTCAAAGCTGCTACTGCTATCCTCCTTCCTAAACCCAATAAAGACCACTCTGACCCTAGAAACTATCGCCCTATCAGCCTCCTCGAAACTTTAGGAAAACTCTTTGAAAAACTCATTAATCATCGCCTTCGCAGATACCTGGAACATAATTCTCTACTTTCAGATGGCCAGTTTGGCTTCAGAACACACAGATCCACACAGGATGCCATTAACATCATTCTCAACTACATCCACATAAACACAAAACAAAGAAACAGGACAGCCCTGGTTGCAAAAGACGTTGAAAAAGCTTTTGACACTGTGTGGCACGAGGGGCTCAAGTACAAACTCTGCACTAACTTCAACCTGCCTCTCAATACTCGTAAACTCCTCTGCAACTTCCTAGACGGCCGTACCATGAGAATCAAATTCCAAGGCTGTTACTCTGACTACTTCACACTAAATGCTGGAGTACCCCAGGGATCTGTCCTTTCCCCTACCCTCTACATTTTATACACTAACGACATTCCAACACCTATATACCACAACTCCATCACACTAGCCTATGCAGACGACATTACACAACTTATCACTCATGCCAATATAGATACACTCACACACAAAACACAAAATGAGGTTGACAGGATAGCCATCTGGGAACAAAAATGGAGGATCAAAACCAATGCAGCAAAATCCAGCATTACGTATTTTAACTACAGGAAACGTGATCCTCCATTACCTGTCGAACTCAGAACAGCTGACACCCGCACTTACTTCCCTATCACACAATCTGTCACTGTCCTTGGCGTTAATCTTGACTACCTTCTTCGTTTACACGGACACATTCACTCAAGGCATGCAATAGCTAGTAAGGCCCTTGCGGGCCTCTACAAGCTGAAACATGCCTCTCAACGCACCAAACTACACCTCTACAAATCCCTAATACGTCCTCTGATAACTTACTCTCCTCTAGCCCTCTCTCTTGCAGCAAAAACAAACTTACTTAAACTGCAGCGTGTCCAGAACAAGGCGCTGCGCTGGGTGCTTGATGTCAGATGGGAGGACTTCGCCACAAGCGAGTCTCTCCATGCCCAGTTAGACGTCCCTGCGCTGAATCTGTACTGGAAGAGGCTCAGTGACAGACAGATAGACAAACTTGAGACACGACATGACTACTGGACCTCTCTCCTTGACGAAGACATTCGCAGACCCACAAACCAACACAACCTTTTCTACTCCTTGCATGATCCTGCTCCTAACCCTACTTACAAATAACCTTGGATCCGCTGACAGGTACCTTCTAAGACAGGTACCATTCTCTGACCCACGTTCGCCTTAGCTTTTTTGGGTTAAGACATGACTCAGTTCTGCACTCCTCTCTAGCTCTAAAGGTCGCAAGTCCCTTACTCCCAGCTCACCCCACCGGAGTCCCAACAGAAGAACCGGAATTTCTCTTTTCAATATCTGTCCCACGATCGCCTTTGCTGCTGGGTTAAGCCCTGGCTCTATTTCTACGACTAAGAACACTCCTCTCCAGCACTATTCTTCGTCTGTCCCGTCTTCCCCGCTCATCCCATTTGGGATCTTACCTGAACTTTCGTTCGTTCGTTCGTTCTTCTGCTTCAGAATCTCCACGACTATGGTGCTGTTCGCACCTACTCCTAGGTTGAGGGACTGATTACCTCATCTTCTGTACATAGTTCTACTGTCTTCAAGTTATGTCCTGGAATTTGTATTGATAAAGCCACTGGATGGCGAAACGTCTACAATAAAGATACCCAGATGTTGCACATGTGTCTTACTCTCATCTTGTCGGTATTATATACCATTCGTACACAACTTGTCAGACACTGCAACATCATGGAATCTTAATTCTGAGGACATGTACATAACCTTCACAACTACGACAACTACTACTACAACTAACCCATCTCTTTGGGAAGGACCTACTTCCACTGGGGAATCCCGCCCACCAGTGAATTTGCCCTCGTCTGCTTCACCTGACGTTACTATATAAGCGCCAGGATTCTTTCTTCTGCTTCAGAATCTCCACGACTATGGTGCTGTTCGCACCTACTCCTAGGTTGAGGGACTGATTACCTCATCTTCTGTACATAGTTCTACTGTCTTCAAGTTATGTCCTGGAATTTGTATTGATAAAGCCACTGGATGGCGAAACGTCTACAATAAAGATACCCAGATGTTGCACATGTGTCTTACTCTCATCTTGTCGGTATTATATACCATTCGTACACAACTACCTAACAACCTGTCGGTATTTTATACCATTTTAATGTTCAAAACAACCTTTACCCAAAGCTACCCAAGAATTAACTCCCGTACCCAATGACACTAATCAAACCCAGCCCCTCCCACTCATATATTTCTTCAATCTCTTCTTAAAGCTACCCAAGGTCCTAGCCTCTATCACCCCACTGGGAAGACTGTTCCACGATTATAAAGACAATGCCTCTATAACAGTTCGTCAGTTATTTCCTTGCTACCAACACTTCGTAGATCGAACCCAAACATTACTTCCATCTGGATTCTTTTTTTGTTTAGATCATCTCCCAGGATACGACCCGCAACAGTTGACCAACTCTCAGGTGTACTTAGCTCAGTGGTGACGTGTGCTTAGCTCAGTGGTGACGTGTACTTAGCTCAGTGGTGACGTGTACTTAGCTCTGTGAAGACCTGTTTGTGTGCTCTTGAGTGGTGACCTGTACTTTGAGTGCTGACCTATACTTAACTCTGTGAAGAAGTGTCTTGTTTGCTCCCGTGGACTGAACCAAGATGCCCTCCATCGAGCAACTTTACCAGCAACTTAAGGAAGAATTGAGGGCAGCGAAGATGGAGATACGGCGATTGACCGAGGAAAACAAGAGGATTCGTAGTAGTCCTCCTGTTTCGAGTCCTCAGGTCAAGAAGGGATCGTGGTCGGTGGCTGGACAGCTGGGGACGACGAAGTTGACGATCAAGAAGACGAATGGAAAGCCAGAAACGATGAAGAAGAAAGAGACTGCTGTGGAAACTCCCGTGGAAACCTCCAACGCATTCTCGGTGCTACCCGACGAATGTGAGTCTACTACTGGGATCGTCACGACGAACGACAACAAGGAAGGTAAGAATATTGTTGTTGTTGGGGATAGCCAGGTTAGATACATGGATAGGGCATTCTGCTTGAAGGACAGGAGTAGGAGACAAAGGGTATGCTTTCCTGGGGCTGGGATGGAGGACATTGTTAGCCGGCTTGACAACATCATGAACGGTAATGGGATCAATCCTATTATTTGCCTCAGTGCTGGAGGCAATGATGTAGGCAAGTGTAGAAGTGAGGATTTAGTTAGAAAGTTCAGGACAGCTATAGACATGATTAGGAAGAAGGGGGGGCGCCCTGTTATATGTGGCATTTTGCCAAGAAGAGGTGTTGGTAATGAATGGTTGTCCAGAGCAATTGGTATTAATTGTTGGCTGGATAAACACTGTAAGGATAATGCAGTACCATTCATTGACAACTGGGACAACTTCTATGGCCGAAATGACATGTATGCCAGGGATGGGGTTCACTTATCCAGGGCAGGTGTGGGTTTTCTTGCTAACTCAGTTGAGGGGGTTGTTAGGACTTTAAACTAGGATTAGTTAGAGGTATGGGTTTAGAAATGATTAATAATGAGTATGGATATATTGACTTATGCTCTGATATTAAGAATCTTAATAGTAACTGTCATGGAGTAACTCTGGGTAATGATAATTTCAGAAATTGTGTAAAAACAAAGATGAATAGGAAAAATGTGCAGAAGAAAAAACATATGATGGTATTTTATGCTAACAGTCGAAGTGCAAGAAATAAAATTAATGAACTACGTTTGGTAGCATGTGCTGGGAACTTTGATATCATTGCATTAACTGAAACGTGGTATGATTTAAAGAGTCGGGATATGACTGCTGAGTGTAATATTCAGGGATTTAAGTTATTCAATGTGGATAGATGTAATGGGAAGGGGGGAGGAGTTGCATTGTATGTTCGAGAAAATATTAATTGTTGCATAAAAACAGGTATAAAAATAGATGGAGCAGTAACAGAGTCTGTTTGGGTAGAGTTCGTGGAGGGTCAAGAAAAACTAATTCTAGGTGTAATGTACCGACCTCCAGGCTTGGATCACGATAGAGGGAGACTTCTTTGGGACGAAATTGTTAGGGCTTCTGGACACAGTAACGTAGTCATAGTAGGGGACTTTAACTTTAGCCAAATTGACTGGAATTCTTTGACAGGTAATCTAGAGTCCAGTGACTTCATGGAAACAGTTCAGGACTGTTTTCTGAAACAGAGTGTAACTGAACCTACCAGGGGTAATAATTTGCTAGACCTAGTCTTGTCAAATAAGGAAACACTAGTGAATAATCTGGAGATCACTGAAGAGCTTGGCGCAAGTGATCACAAATCCATCACCTTTAGCATTAATTGGGAATGCAAGAATAATGATATTACAGTAAAAATCCCCGATTTTCGTTCTGCCGATTATAATGGACTTAGGGAACATCTGTCTAATCTTGATTGGGGTTATCTAGCTAATGATTTTATTGACGATAATCATACTTATGAATATGAAGGGATCTGCTTTTATGATTGTTTTCTTAATAATGTACACAGTGCCCAGAGTATATACATTCCCCAGAGAGAAATTAGGTCTAATAATAACGATCCCAAATGGGTTAACAGGAGGCTAAAGCATCTATTAGGGGAGAAAAGGGGAATTTATAGGCGCATCAGAAGAGGAGAGGTTAACCTTACTGACCAATATGTTCAGCTTAAAAGAGAAGTAAAAAAGGCGATTAGAAAGGCTAAACGTGACTATGAAATTAGAGTCGCTAATGAATCAAAGACTAATCCAAAGGGGTTCTTTCAAGTATATAGGACGAAGGTGAAGGAAAAAGTAGGACCTCTGAAATCTGGGAATGGACAGCTGACGGATAATGAACTGGAAATGTGTTCCTTATTTAATGACTATTTTTTGTCAGTTTTTACACAGGAAGATGTAAATGAGATTCCAGTAATTAACAATTATTTAGTTCCTGATGAATTTAAGTTAACTAATATTACTGTCACGAGGGACATGGTTATTAAACAGATAGACAAACTGAAACAAAATAAGTCCCCGGGACCCGATGAGTTGTTTTCAAGGGTACTTAAGGAATGCAAGATGGAGCTCAGTCAGCCATTAACGAGTGTATTCAATGCGTCCATCCTTACCAGTGTTGTGCCAGAGATGTGGAAGATGGCTAATGTGGTTCCTATATTCAAATCAGGGGATAAGTCCACTCCTTCAAATTACCGTCCAATAAGCCTGACATCTATAGTGGGCAAGTTATTAGAATCAATTATAGTAAGACACATGTGCAACATCTGGGTATCTTTATTGTAGACGTTTCGCCATCCAGTGGCTTTATCAATACAAATTCTAGGACATAACTTGAAGACAGTAGACTATGTACAGAAGATGAGAATCCCGCCTACCAGTGAATTTGCCCTCGTCTGCTTCACCTGACGTTACTATATAAGCGCCAGGATTCTTTCTTCTGCTTCAGAATCTCCACGACTATGGTGCTGTTCGCACCTACTCCTAGGTTGAGGGACTGATTACCTCATCTTCTGTACATAGTCTACTGTCTTCAAGTTATGTCCTAGAATTTGTATTGATAAAGCCACTGGATGGCGAAACGTCTACAATAAAGATACCCAGATGTTGCACATGTGTCTTACTCTCATCTTGTCGGTATTATATACCATTCGTACACAGAATCAATTATAGCTGACATTATCAGAAGTCACCTTGAAGAGCATAACTTGATAAATGAATCTCAGCATGGATTCACGAGAGGTCGTTCCTGCCTGACAAACTTACTGACGTTCTTCAATAGAACATTTGAGGCAGTTGACAGTGACAAGGAATATGATATTGTTTATTTGGATTTTAGTAAAGCCTTCGACAGAGTACCTCACAAGAGACTCTTAAGAAAAGTGGCAGCTCATGGTATAGAAGGTAAAGTTCTAGCATGGATTGAGGCATGGCTTACCAATAGAAAGCAGAGAGTTACCATTAATGGAGTGAAATCTGAATGGGGATTAGTCACTAGTGGCGTTCCACAAGGATCAGTTTTAGGCCCTCTCTTGTTCATAATTTACATTAATGACCTTGATGAAGGGATTACTAGTGACATGAGTAAGTTTGCTGATGATACAAAGATAGGCCGTATAATTCACTCTGAGGAGGATATCAATGAACTCCAGGACGATTTGAACAAATTAATGTCTTGGTCTGAGAAATGGCAGATGAAGTTTAATGTGGATAAGTGTAAGGTACTTGCCCTTGGTAATGAAAATAACCCTCGAAGCTATAATCTAGGTGAAGTAGAGCTTGGTCATACAGAATGTGAAAAAGACTTGGGAGTCATGGTAAGCAGAAATCTAAAGCCAAGACAGCAGTGTCTCAGTGTGCGCAACAAGGCCAACAGATTACTTGGATTTATCTCAAGAAGTATAAGTAACAGAAGTCCAAAAGTTATTTTACAGCTCTATACATCACTAGTGAGGCCTCATTTAGATTATGCTGCTCAGTTTTGGTCCCCTTACTACAGGATGGACATAGACTCATTAGAGAACATACAGAGAAGAATGACTAAAATGATTTACTGTGTAAGGAACCTCCCGTATGAAGATAGACTTAAAGCCTTAAATCTCCACTCTCTGGAGAGGCGTAGAATGAGGGGAGATATCATTGAAGTGTATAAGTGGATGACGGGCATAAACAAGGGAGACATTAATAAAGTACTGAGGGTGTCGAACCAGGTAAGAACCAGGAATAATGGATTTAAGTTGGATAAATTTAGATTTAGAAAGGACATAGGTAAGTACTGGTTTTCTAACAGAGTTGTAGATGCGTGGAACAGTCTTCCCAGTGGGGTGATAGAGGTTAGGACATTGGGTAGCTTTAAGAAGAGACTGGACAAATATATGAGTGGGAGGGGCTGGGTTTGATTGGTGTCAAGGGGTACGGGAGTTATTTCTTGAGTAGCTTTAGGTAGATGTCGTTTTGATAAGGACCTGCCTCGTATGGGCCAGTAGGCCTTCTGCAGTGTTCCTACATTCTTATGTTCTTATGTTCTTATGAAGTTAGGCAACAGGGACAGTAAATGTTAATTTACATACCTATATGTCCCACTTTACCCAGGGTTCGACCCCGTGTACTTTCGAGTGTGAGCCGAATGCGCCACCATTCTGTTTCCTGTGTTGATATCCTACGAGTATATGTATTATATACTCGTAGGATTCATCATCTAGCCAATAAGAAAAGCTTTGTTTTACGTGTATTACTCTCCAGAATTTATGTCTGGCTAACTGATTTTCCCTGACTCACTTAACAAATGTTACCTTGATCACGCCCCAACAGCACATCAAGCCATAAAAGCCACTTGTCTGCACTCTGATCTAACAGGCTTACACAAGATTGTTGGGCGCTCAAGCGCCCAACAATCGGTATTCTTCCCATCCCGACTCCCAGTCCAATACATCAATTATCTCCCCTGTTGCTGTTACCTTTCCTTACCGCCAAATTCCCATTAGCATTGTATGTTAAAGTCTTCCTGCTCAGGCTAATAGGGAAATACTGAAATACCAGTTTTAGCAATAGAGTTGTAGATAAATGGAACATACTCCCAGTTAGCATTATTGAGGCTAGAATTTTGAATACCTTTAACTTGAACATTAAAATGGTATAAAATACCGACAGGTTGTTAGGTAAGACACATATGCAACAGTTAGGTATCTTTATTATGAAACATTTCGCCTACACAGTAGGCTTCTTCAGTCAAGTACAGAAAAGTTGATAGAAGCAGAAGATACTTGAAGACGATGTAATCAGTCCATCACCCTTAAAGTTTTGAGGTGGTCAGTCCCTCAGTCTGGAGAAGAGCATTGTTCCATAGTATGAAACAATATGGAGATGAAGTGACAGAATGGGGCTCTTGAGTGGTGACCTGTACTTTGAGTGCTGACCTGTACTTAACTCTGTGAAGAAGTGTCTTGTTTGCTCCCGTGGACTGAACCAAGATGCCCTCCATCGAGCAACTTTACCAGCAACTTAAGGAAGAATTGAAGGCAGCGAAGATGGAGATACGGCGATTGACCGAGGAAAACAAGAGGATTCGTAGTAGTCCTCCTGTTTCGAGTCCTCAGGTCAAGAAGGGATCGTGGTCAGTGGCTGGACAGCAGGGGACGACGAAGTTGACGATCAAGAAGACGAATGGAAAGCCAGAAACGATGAAGAAGAAAGAGACTGCTGTTGAAACTCCCGTGGAAACCTCCAACGCATTCTCGGTGCTACCCGACGAATGTGAGTCTACTACTGGGATCGTCACGACGAACGACAAGGAAGGTAAGAATATTGTTGTTGTTGGGGATAGCCAGGTTAGATACATGGATAGGGCATTCTGCTTGAAGGACAGGAGTAGGAGACAAAGGGTATGCTTTCCTGGGGCTGGGATGGAGGACATTGTTAGCTGGCTTGACAACATCATGAACGGTAATGGGATCAATCCTATTATTTGCCTCAGTGCTGGAGGCAATGATGTAGGCAAGCGTAGAAGTGAGGATTTAGTTAGAAAGTTCAGGACAGCTATAGACATGATTAGGAAGAAGGGGGGGCGCCCTGTTATATGTGGCATTTTGCCAAGAAGAGGTGTTGGTAATGAATGGTTGTCCAGAGCAATTGGTGTCAATTGCTGGCTGGACAAATACTGTAAGGAAAATGCGGTAACATTCATTGACAACTGGGACCTCTTCTATGGCAGAAATGACATGTATGCCAGGGATGGGGTTCACTTGTCTAGGAGTGGGGTGGGAGCACTGGCCATCGCAGTGGAGGGAGCTGCTGGGTCTTTAAACTAGGAATAGTTAGTGGTATGGGTTTTGGCGGGAAAACTGTGAAGTCGCAGGGTAGTAACATGAGTACTAGGAGAACTAGTAATAGGCAAAATGAGGAGGATATTGGAAAGCCAGTGGCACTAATTCACAATGACAGTAATAGGTTTAGTGGAATAACAGAAAGGAGCAGAAAGGGTAAAGAGATAGGAGGGTCATTAAATATTTATTACACAAATAGTCGCAGTGCTAGGAATAAGATGGACGAGTTGAGACTAGTTGCTAGTGCAGGTAACATAGATGTATTTGCCATTACTGAGACGTGGTTTAATTCAAAAAGTCGGGACATGCCTGCAGAATGTCACATTCAGGGTTTTAAATTGTTCCAAGTAGATAGAAGTATCGGGAAGGGGGGTGGGGTGGCATTGTATGTCCGAGATCGCTTGAACTGTTGCATAAAAACGGGTATTAAGTCTGAAGTAACACATACAGAGTCTGTTTGGATAGAATTTTCAGAGGGACATGAAAAATTAATTTTAGGTGTGATATACCGTCCCCCAAATTTAGATAGGGACCAGGGGAGACTACTATGGGAGGAAATTGTTAGGGCCACAAGGCACGATAATGTAGTAATTCTAGGAGACTTTAACTTTAGTCATATTGATTGGAATTTCTTGACTGGGAATTTAGAATCATACGATTTCTTAGAAGTAGTTCAGGATTGTTTTTTGAAGCAGTTTGTGACAGAACCTACAAGGGGTAATAACCTGCTTGACTTAGTTCTGGCAAACAATGAATCCCTTGTTAATAATTTAGAAGTTTCAGAGGAACTGGGTGCTAGCGACCACAAATCAATTACATGTAGAATTGAATGGAAGTATGATAGTAGGGATAACTCAGTAACAGTCCCAGATTTTCGCTTAGCAGATTACGATGGGCTTAGAGAACACTTATCATCTGTTGACTGGGGTAACGAAGAGAGCTATCAATATGACAGTTTTCTGAACACTATACATGCTGCTCAAACAACGTTTATCCCTTATAAGGAAATTAGATCAAATAGAAATGACCCAAAATGGATGAATAATAGGCTGAAATATCTACTAGGGCATAAGAAAGGAATTTATAGGCGTATCAAAAGAGGCGAGGGTCATCTTATGAATCAGTATATTGACATTAAGAGGGACATTAAAAAGGGGATAAGAAAAGCTAAAAGGGACTATGAAATTAAAGTTGCTAGGGATTCTAAAACTAACCCAAAAAGTTTTTTCCAGGTCTATAGAACAAAAGTCAGAGATAAGATAGGTCCCCTTAAAAATAACTATGGGCATCTTACTGACAAAGAGAATGAAATGTGCTCGATTTTAAATAATTATTTTCTCTCTGTTTTTACACAGGAAGACACTAATAATATTCCGGTAATTAATTTTTATAGTGGATCAGAAGAAGATAAATTATGTAACATCACAGTCACTAGTGAAATGGTTGTGAAGCAGATAGACAGACTGAATCAAAATAAGTCACCGGGTCCTGATGAGGTTTTTTCAAGGGTTCTAAAGGAATGCAAAATGGAAGTCTGTGAACCATTAACTAATATTTTTAATTTATCTCTTCAAACAGGTGCAGTGTCTGATATGTGGAAGATGGCTAATGTAATTCCTATTTTTAAAACAGGGGACAAGTCGTTACCGTCAAATTACCGCCCAATAAGCCTGACCTCAATTGTAGGCAAATTACTAGAGTCAATTATAGCTGAGATTATAAGAAGCCATCTCGATAAGCATAGCTTGATTAATGATACTCAGCATGGATTCACAAGAGGCCGGTCTTGTCTAACTAATTTATTAACTTTCTTCAGTAAAGCTTTTGAGGCTGTTGACCACGATAAAGAATTTGATATTATTTACTTAGATTTTAGTAAGGCATTTGATAGAGTTCCGCACCAAAGACTGTTGAAGAAAGTAGCAGCTCATGGCATTGGGGGAAGGGTGCTCTCGTGGATCGAATCATGGCTCACAGACAGGAAGCAAAGAGTGTCCATAAATGGGGTTAAATCCGAGTGGGGATCAGTAACAAGTGGCGTTCCACAGGGATCAGTCTTGGGCCCGTTGTTGTTTATAATATATATCAATGATCTTGATGAAGGAATTACTAGTGATATGAGCAAATTCGCCGATGACACGAAGATAGGTAGGATAATTGATTCAAACGTAGATGTTAGGGAACTTCAGGAGGATTTAGACAAACTCTACTCTTGGTCAGAAAAGTGGCAGATGCAGTTCAATGTAGATAAATGCAAGGTTCTGAAGCTCGGGAGTGTCCGTAACCCTAGCACTTATAAGTTAAATAATGTAGAACTTAACCATACAGATTGCGAAAAGGACTTGGGGGTTATGGTAAGCAGCAACCTTAAACCAAGACAGCAATGCCTAAGCGTACGTAATAAGGCAAATAGATTACTGGGATTTATATCAAGAAGTGTAAGCAACAGAAGTCCAGAGGTCATACTGCAGCTTTATACATCATTAGTAAGGCCTCACCTAGATTATGCAGCTCAATTCTGGTCGCCATATTACAGAATGGACATAAATTCGTTAGAAAACATTCAGCGTAGGATGACTAAATTAATACATAGCATTAGAAATCTTCCTTATGAAGAAAGATTGAAGACTCTTAAGTTACATTCACTTGTTAGACGAAGAATGAGGGGAGACCTGATCGAAGTGTATAAGTGGAAGATAGGTATTAATAAAGGGGATATTAACAAGGTCTTGAGGATATCTGTCCAAGAGAGAACCCGCAGTAATGGATTTAAATTAGATAAGTTTAGATTTAGAAAGGACATAGGAAAGTATTGGTTTGGAAATAGGGTAGTTGATGAGTGGAACAGTCTACCTAGTTGGGTTATTGAGGCTAGGACTTTGGGTAGTTTCAAATTTAGGTTGGATAAATACATGAGTGGGATGGGTTGGATTTGAGTGGGACTTGCACATCAGAGCTTATTTCTTGGGTAGCATTGAAAATTGGGTAGGTCAAATGTTTGTTAGTGGGATGAATTGTAAAGGACCTGCCTAGTAAGGGCCAACAGGCCTGCTGCAGTGTTCCTCCTTTCTTATGTTCTTATGTTCTTAAGAGGTGAGACGTAGGCCACTAGGAGAGGTAAGAACTCAGATGTTGAACATCAAAATGGTATACAATACCGACAGGTTGTCTAACTGTAATAAAGTTGGTAGAATTACCGACAATATGTAAAGTAAAAGGACACAAGTGCAACTAATGTGACAATAAATGTCACATTAGTTGCACTTGTGTCCTTTTACTTTACAGGTTGTCTAACTGTTGCATATGTGTCTTACCTAACAACTCAGATGTTGAAAGGTCAGGTCCCTCTCAAATCCAGCCGCTCTCACTAGTGGAAGTTGTCGAGGTTGATTGCAGGTCTGTACCAAGATACCCTTGTGTTGCAGTGTCTGACAGATTGAACATTAAAATGGTATAAAATACCGACAGGTTGTTAGGTAAGACACATATGCAACAGTTAGGTATCTTTATTATGAAACGTTTCGCCTACACAGTAGGCTTCTTCAGTCAAGTACAGAAAAGTTGATAGAAGCAGAAGATACTTGAAGACGATGTAATCAGTCCATCACCCTTAAAGTTTTCCGACAGGTTGTTAGGTAAGACACATATGCAACAGTTAGGTATCTTTATTATGAAACGTTTCGCCTACACAGTAGGCTTCTTCAGTCAAGTACAGAAAAGTTGATAGAAGCAGAAGATACTTGAAGACGATGTAATCAGTCCATCACCCTTAAAGTTTTGAGGTGGTCAGTCCCTCAGTCTGGAGAAGAGCATTGTTCCATAGTATGAAACAATATGGAGATGAAGTGACAGGATGGAGCTTTTATAGCGCCATGAGGTGAGACGTAGGCCACTAGGAGAGGTAAGAACTCAGATGTTGAAAGGTCAGGTCCTTCTCAAATCCACAACTTCCACCAGTGAGAGCGGCTGGATTTGAGAAGGACCTGACCTTTCAACATCTGAGTTCTTACCTCTCCTAGTGGCCTACGTCTCACCTCATGGCGCTATAAAAGCTCCATCCTGTCACTTCATCTCCATATTGTTTCATACTATGGAACAATGCTCTTCTCCAGACTGAGGGACTGACCACCTCAAAACTTTAAGGGTGATGGACTGATTACATCGTCTTCAAGTATCTTCTGCTTCTATCAACTTTTCTGTACTTGTTGTTAGGTAAGACACATATGCAACAGTTAGGTATCTTTATTTTGAAACGTTTCGCCTACACAGTAGGCTTCTTCAGTCGAGTACAGAAAAGTTGATAGAAGCAGAAGATACTTGGAGACGATGTAATCAGTCCATCACCCTTAAAGTTTTGAGGTGGTCAGTCCCTCAGTCTGGAGAAGAGCATTGTTCCGTTGTCTGAAACAATATGAAGTTGAAGTGACAGAATCGGGCCTTATATAGTGCCAGGAGGTGAGACGTAGGTTGATTTGGGAGGGCAGGTCCTTCTCAAACCCAGCCGTTCTCACTAGTAGAGGTTGTCGAAGTAGATGGTCTGTACCAAGATACCCTTGTGTTGCAGTGTCTGACAGAATGAACATTAAAATGGTATAAAATACCGACAGATTGTTAGGTAAGACACATATGCAACAGTTAGGTATCTTTATTTTGAAACGTTTCGCCTACACAGTAGGCTTCTTCAGTCGAGTACAGAAAAGTTGATAGAAGCAGAAGATACTTGGAGACGATGTAATCAGTCCATCACCCTTAAAGTTTTGAGGTGGTCAGTCCCTCAGTCTGGAGAAGAGCATTGTTCCGTTGTCTGAAACAATATGAAGTTGAAGTGACAGAATCGGGCCTTATATAGTGCCAGGAGGTGAGACGTAGGTTGATTTGGGAGGGCAGGTCCTTCTCAAACCCAGCCGTTCTCACTAGTAGAGGTTGTCGAAGTAGATGGTCTGTACCAAGATACCCTTGTGTTGCAGTGTCTGACAGAATGAACATTAAAATGGTATAAAATACCGACAGATTGTTAGGTAAGACACATATGCAACAGTTAGGTATCTTTATTTTGAAACGTTTCGCCTACACAGTAGGCTTCTTCAGTCGAGTACAGAAAAGTTGATAGAAGCAGAAGATACTTGGAGACGATGTAATCAGTCCATCACCCTTAAAGTTTTGAGGTGGTCAGTCCCTCAGTCTGGAGAAGAGCATTGTTCCGTTGTCTGAAACAATATGAAGTTGAAGTGACAGAATCGGGCCTTATATAGTGCCAGGAGGTGAGACGTAGGTTGATTTGGGAGGGCAGGTCCTTCTCAAACCCAGCCGTTCTCACTAGTAGAGGTTGTCGAAGTAGATGGTCTGTACCAAGATACCCTTGGTACAGACCCTCAGTCCCAGACTGAGGGACTGACCACCTCAAAACTTTAAGGGTGATGGACTGATTACATCGTCTCCAAGTATCTTCTGCTTCTATCAACTTTTTCTGCTCATTTGAAAGCAGGCAACGTTTCAAAATAAGATACTAACTGTTGCATGTCTTCTAATCGGTATTTATACCATTTAATGTTCGTCTGTCGAACACTGCTGGCGAGTGTCTTGACGCGAACCTGCTTCCGACAGCCTCTGCTGGTGAGAACGGCTGAATTTGAAGGACCGCAACCTCCCAATCAACCTCCGCAACTCAGGCCGATTCTGTTCACTTCAACTTCATGATGACGAACGAGTGTCAGACTGAGGACTGTTCCTCAAGCTTTGGTGATGAACTGGGTATCGTCTCCAATATCTTCTGCTTTCTATCTGGCTTTCTGTGGTCGACTATTTTCTGTGTGAGCAGCGCGTTTAATAAATGCCTAACTGTTGCATATGTGTCTTACCTAACAATCTGTCGTGTTACCATGCCATTCTGTCGATTACTGCAACACAGAAATTATCTGACGCGAACCGCTCGACAACCTCTGCTAGTGAGCGGCTGGGACTGAAAGGACCTGCCCTCTCACCTCTGGCACCTGCTAGCGTTCTGTCACTTCAACACTCAGTTCATGATTCTTCTCAAACTGAGAACCTGACCACCTCAAACTTTGAGTGATGGACTGTTATCGTCTCCAAGCTATCTTCTTCTGCTGGCTTTCTGTACTCACTGAACCTACTGTGTAGACAACATTCCAATAAAAGATACCTAACATTGCATATCTGTCGGTATTTTTATACCATTTTTAATGTTTCTGTACTTGACTGAAGCCTGCTGTGCTAGGCAAGAGCGTTTCATAATAAAGATACCTAACTGTTGCATATGTCTTACCTAACAACCTGTCGGTATTTTATACCATTTAATGTTCAATCTGTCAGACACTGCCTTACAAGGTATCTTGGTGGACTTTCTGCAATCAGCTGACAACTTCCGCAGTGAGGCGGCTGGATTTGAGAAGGACACAGCCTTTCAACATCTGGTTCTTGCCTCGGCCTATCACCTCATATAAGCTCCGTCTGTCACTAAGCTCTCCATATTGTTTCATGCATGGAGTTTGTCTCTCCAGACGAGGACTGACCACCTCAAGCTGAGGCGTGGTGTTGTCGATCTTCAAGCTGTCTTCTGCTTCTGTCAACTTTCTGTACTTGACTGAAGCTTCTGTGTGGGCAACATTTCTGTCATACACAACTGTGCATATGTGTCTTACCTAACTTTAAACACAATCGTCGACTACCATTTTATGTTCAATCTGTCGAACACACAACCTGAAGTCTTATTACGAACACAATCAACAGTAACTTACCAGTGAAACGGCTGAATTTGAAGGACACATTCTTTCAGCACCTCACAGTTCTTACACACTGCGTCACACTAAACAATATAAACTATCACAATAAAGCCGTCCATGTATTGTTTCATACTATGGAACAATGCTCTTCTCCAGACTGAGGGACTGACCACCTCAAAACTTTAAGGGTGATGGACTGATTACATCGTCTTCAAGTATCTTCTGCTTCTATCAACTTTTCTGTACTTGACTGAAGAAGCCTACTGTGTAGGCGAAACGTTTCATAATAAAGATACCTAACTGTTGCATATGTGTCTTACCTAACATATATATATATATATATATATATATATATATATATATATATATATATATATATATATATATATATATATATATATATATATATATATATATATATATATATATATATATATATATATATATATATATATATATATATATATATATATATATATATATATATATATATATATGAACATTAAAATGGTATAAAATACCGACAGATTGTTAGGTAAGACACATATGCAACAGTTAGGTATCATATTGTTTCATACTATGGAGCAATGCTCTTCTGCAGACTGAGGGACTGACCACCTCAAAACTTTAAGGGTGATGGACTGATTACATCGTCTTCAAGTATCTTCTGCTTCTATCAACTTTTCTGTACTTGACTGAAGAAGCCTACTGTGTAGGCGAAACGTTTCATAATAAAGATACCTAACTGTTGCATATGTGTCTTATATATATATATATATATATATATATATATATATATATATATATATATATATATATATATATATATATATACTATATATATATATATATATATATATATATATATATATATATATATATATATATGTATATATGTATATATATATATATATATATATATATATATATATATATACATATATATATATATATATACATAATATATATATATATATATATATATATATATATTATGTATATATATATATATATATGTATATATATATATATATATATATATATATATATATATATATATATATACATATATAAACCACTCCCTTGTTGACCCTCCTATCTACTTAGTAGTCGACGGAGAGGCAGGAGGAGCCAGGAAGCCTCGCCTGGGGTGATGGTGTTGAAGCAGCGTCTGTTCTCAGCTCTGAGCCCTTACCTTCTGTCTCCACACTGTTCTACCCTCCAGCTTCCCGGTCCTCCTCTGGTACAAACTGTGTTTGGTGGGAGCATTAGTAAGTTATCAGAGGAGGCAATCATGTTGCCAGCAGCAGGGCGAGACACCTGGAGGCTGGAGGGAGTCTTGGCCCTTATTATCTTGTTCGGGATATTTTCATTGTGTATCCTCACGCTGACTCGACCACCACCTGTTGTATGTTTCGGTCCCCCTTCCCCTTTACCTTATTCTTCTTTCTCACCCTATTCCACTCTTCTTTTTCTTATTCCCTTATGGACTACATTTAGAGCATAAGAACAGATGAACACTGAAGTAGCCCATCAGGCCTCTGCTACGTATGTCTTGTTCACAAACTGACGCATTTCTTTATACAACTAATTCAAGGTTATCTGAAGTAGCAGCTACAGTAACACTTCTTCCACTTACTCTAAGCATAACCGGCATGTAGGAGATTATTAGTAACCACAAAATTAGTCATTAACCTCGAATATTAAGCTAATTATTGGACACATTAAAAACGGGTGCAATCTGAAGTGACTCAAATTGAATATAATTTAATCATTGAGTTTCCACATCTTCACTGAGAACATTTCTTGCTTAACAAATTCGTTGATTTTTTTGTGGTCCTCGTCATTTCCACGAGTCAAACTTAGGATCTTTCTGGTGAATCGATTGGCCTGACGACCCAGCTACCTCAGAGTCTCCTTAATACCGCACTGCTCGTAAGGGTAAACAGGAAGATGTGATAACTTGACTCATGAAATCGTAATGACACGATTGCAAACAAACCATACCACGGGCGGGGTTAGAACCCGCGATCAGAGTCTCAAAACTCCAGACCCTCGCGTTAGCCACTGGGCCAGACTCTCTGATCGCGGGTTCTAACCCTACCCGTGGTATAAGAACATAAGAAAGGAGGAACACTGCAGCAGGCCTGTTGGCCCATACTAGGCAGGTCCTTTACAATTCATCCCACTAACAAACATTTGACTAGCCCTATTTTCAATGCCACCCAAGAAACAAGCTCCGATGTGCAAGTCCCACTCAAATCCAACCACTCCCACTCATGTACTTATCCAACCAAAATTTGAAACTACCCAAAGTCCTAGCCTCAATAACCCAACTAGGTAGACTGTTCCACTCATTAACTACCCTATTTCCAAACCAATACTTTCCTATGTCCTTTCTAAATCTAAACTTATCTAATTTAAATCCATTACTGCGGGTTCTCTCTTGGAGAGATATCCTCAAGACCTTGTTAATATCCCCTTTATTAATACCTATCTTCCACTTATACACTTCGATCAGGTCTCCCCTCATTCTTCGTCTAACAAGTGAATGTAACTTAAGAGTCTTCAATCTTTCTTCATAAGGAAGATTTCTAATGCTATGTATTAATTTAGTCATCCTACGCTGAATGTTTTCTAACGAATTTATGTCCATTCTGTAATATGGAGACCAGAATTGAGCTGCATAATCTGGTGAGGCCTTACTAATGATGTATAAAGCTGCAGTATGACCTCTGGACTTCTGTTGCTTACACTTCTTGATATAAATCCCAGTAATCTATTTGCCTTATTACGTACGCTTAGGCATTGCTGTCTTGGTTTGAGGTTGCTGCTTACCATAACCCCCAAGTCCTTTTCGCAATCTGTATGGCTAAGTTCTACATTATTTAACTTATAAGTGCTAGGGTTATGGACACTCCCGAGCTTCAGAACCTTGCATTTATCTACATTGAACTGCATCTGCCACTTTTCTGACCAAGAGTAGAGTTTGTTTAAATCCTCCTGAAGTTCCCTAACATCTACGTTTGAATCAATTATCCTACCTATCTTCGTGTCATCGGCGAATTTGCTCATATCACTAGTAATTCCTTCATCAAGATCATTGATATATATTATAAACAACAACGGGCCCAAGACTGATCCCTGTGGAACGCCACTTGTTACCGATCCCCACTCGGATTTAACCCCATTTATGGACACTCTCTGCTTCCTGTCTGTGAGCCATGATTCGATCCACGAGAGCACCCTTCCCCCAATGCCGTGAGCTGCTACTTTCTTCAACAGTCTTTGGTGCGGAACTCTATCAAATGCCTTACTAAAATCTAAGTAAATAATATCAAATTCTTTATCGTGGTCAACAGCCTCAAAAGCTTTACTGAAGAAAGTTAATAAATTAGTTAAACAAGACCGGCCTCTTGTGAATCCATGCTGAGTATCATTAATCAAGCTATGCTTATCAAGATGGCTTCTTATAATTTGAGCTATAATTGACTCTAGTAATTTGCCTATAATTGAGGTCAGGCTTATTGGGCGGTAATTTGACGGTAACGACTTGTCCCCTGTTTTAAAAATAGGAATTACATTAGCCATCTTCCACATATCAGACACTACACCTGTTTGAAGAGATAAATTAAAAATATTAGTTAATGGTTCACAGACTTACATTTTGCATTCCTTTAGAACCCTTGAAAAAACCTCATCAGGACCCGGTGCTTCACAATGTGCTTCACAACCATTTCACTAGTGACTGTGATGTTACATAATTTATCTTCTTCTGGCCCACTATAAAAATTTATTACCGGAATATCATTAGTGTCTTCCTGTGTAAAAACCGAGAGAAAATAATTATTTAAAATCGAGCACATTTCATTCTCTTTGTCAGTAAGATGGCCATAGTTATTTTTAAGGGGACCTATCTTATCTCTGACTTTTGTTCTATATACCTGGAAAAAACTTTTTGGGTTAGTTTTAGAATCCCTAGCAACTTTAAATTCATAGTCCCTTTTAGCTTTTCTTATCCCCTTTTTAATGTCCCTCTTAATGTCTATATACTGATTCAT
Source organism: Cherax quadricarinatus (assembly GCF_038502225.1). Taxonomy (NCBI): domain Eukaryota; kingdom Metazoa; phylum Arthropoda; class Malacostraca; order Decapoda; family Parastacidae; genus Cherax; species Cherax quadricarinatus. Next base: position 38,006,838 of record NC_091311.1, on the reverse strand, counting down.
AAGATGACCCTCACCTCTTTTGATACGCCTATAAATTCCTTTCTTATGCCCTAGTAGATATTTCAGCCTATTATTCATCCATTTTGGGTCATTTCTATTTGATCTAATTTCTTTATAAGGGATAAACGTTCTTTGAGCAGCATGTATTGTGTTCAGAAAACTGTCATATTGATAGCTCTCTTCGTTACCCCAGTCAACAGATGATAAGTGTTCTCTAAGCCCATCGTAATCTGCTAAGCGAAAATCTGGGACTGTTACTGAGTTATCCCTACTATCATACTTCCATTCAATTCTAAATGTAATTGATTTGTGGTCGCTAGCACCCAGTTCCTCTGAAACTTCTAAATTATTAACAAGGGATTCATTGTTTGCCAGAACTAAGTCAAGCAGGTTATTACCCCTTGTAGGTTCTGTCACAAACTGCTTCAAAAAACAATCCTGAACTACCTCTAAGAAGTCGTATGATTCTAAATTCCCAGTCAAGAAATTCCAATCAATATGACTAAAGTTAAAGTCTCCTAGAATTACTACATTATCGTTCCTTGTGGCCCTAACAATTTCCTCCCATAGTAGTCTCCCCTGGTCCCTATCTAAATTTGGGGGACGGTATATCACACCTAAAATTAATTTTTCATGCCCCTCTGAAAATTCTATCCAAACAGACTCTGTATGTGTTACTTCAGACTTAATACCCGTTTTTATGCAACAGTTCAAGCGATCTCGGACATACAATGCCACCCCACCCCCCTTCCCGATACTTCTATCTACTTGGAACAATTTAAAACCCTGGTTGATCAGGCCCTGATCCATCGGGAGGCCTGGTCGTGGACCGGGCCGCGGGGGCGTTGATCCCCGGAATAACCTCCAGGTAACCTCCAGGAATGTGACATTCTGCAGGCATGTCCCGACTTTTTGAATTAAACCACGTCTCAGTAATGGCAAATACATCTATGTTACCTGCACTAGCAACTAGTCTCAACTCGTCCATCTTATTCCTAGCACTGCAACTATTTGTGTAATAAATACTTAAAGACCCTCCTCTCTTTTTACCCTTCCTGCTCCTTTCTGTTATTCCACTAAACCTATTACTGTCCTTGTCAATTAGTGCCACTGGCTTTCCAATATCCACCTCATTTTGCCTATTACTAGTTCTCCTAGTACTCATATTACTACCCTGAGACTTCACAGTTTTCCCACAAAAACCCATACCACTAACTATTCCTAGTTTAAAGACCTAACAGCTCCCTCCACTGCGTTGGCCAGTGCTCCCACCCCACACCTAGATAAGTGAACCCCATCCCTGGCATACATGTCATTTCTGCCATAGAAGAGGTCCCAGTTGTCAATGAATGTTATCGCATTTTCCTTACAGTATTTGTCCAGCCAGCAATTGACACCAATTGCTCTGGACAACCATTCATTTCCAACTCCTCTCCTTGGCAAAATGCCACATATGACAGGTTTCCCACCCTTCCTCCTAATTATCTCTATTGCTGACCTATACCTGCTAATCAGGTCCTCACTCCTACGTCTGCCAATATCGTTGCCTCCAGCACTGAGACAGATAATAGGATTGCTCCCATTACCTCTCATGATGTCATCCAGACGGCTAACAATATCCTTCATCCCAGCCCCAGGAAAACACACTCTCTGCCTCCTACTCCTATCCTTCAAGCAGAATGCCCTATCCATGTATCTAATCTGGCTATCCCCAACAACAACAATGTTTTTACCTTCCTTGGCGTCGTCCGTCGTGATGCTCCAAGTAGTCGACTCACATTCGCCAGGTAGCATTACACCACTTGTAGAATTCGTCAAGGCCTTCTCAATGGTCTTTGTTGGGGTTTCTAGGGATGTCTCACTCACGTCTGCCAATGCTTCTTTGGTGCTCATTGTGGCATTCCCAGTAGAACACTCACATTCGTCGGGTAGCACCGAGAATGGGTTGGAAGTTTCCACGGTAGTCTTCTGGTTTCTCGTTGTTTCTGTCTCTCCAACCGTTTTCTTGATCTTCAGCTTGGTTTCATGTTGCCCGGCCACTGACCAAGCTCCCCTCTTAACCTGGGGACTCACAACAGGAGGATTACTACGAATCCTCTTGTTCTCCTCCGTTAATCGCCGTATCTCCATCTTAGCAACTCTGAGCTCTTCTCTCAGCTGCTGGTAAAGTTGCTCAAGAGAGGGCATCCTGGTTCAGATTCACAGAGAGCACACAAACACGTCTTCACAGAGCTAAGTACACGTCACATGCTTTATTTAAGATGAGATAAGATGTTTAACGAGGACATACAAGAAGCACGCGGAGGCTGTTAATAATTAACCAAGACTTGTATATACTCTCAAAAGCAAAAAAAAAAAAAAAAAAAAGGATTACTTTGGTATACTTCCCTGTAGAGTTAACCGACGTAACTTCCTGTAGAGTTATCCGACGCAACTTCCTGTAGAGTTATCCGACGTAACTTCTTGTAGAGTTATCTGACGTAACTTCCTGCAGAGTTATTCGACGTAGCTTCCTGTAGAGTTACCCGACGTAACTTCCTGTAGAGTTACCCAACGTAACTTCCTGCAGTTATCCGGCGTAACATCCTGTAGAGTTATCCGACGTAACTTCCTGTAGAGTTACCCAACGTAACTTCCTGTAGTTATCCGGCGTAACATCCTGTAGAGTTATCCGACGTAACTTCCTGTAGAGTTACCCGACGTACCTGCCATCATAGCTATCCGACGTACGACTCCTCAGACTATAACAACATCTCAGCCACATCCTCCTGCAGTTTTATGTGTTCTCAGAAATTATTGAATGGTTTTCCGGTGTCTCGCCGTACCGTGAGCGTTCTTACCGTGAGCGTTCTTACCATGAACGTTCTTACCGTGAGCGTTCTTACCGTGAGCGTTCTTACCGTGAACGTTCTTACCGTGGGTGTTCTTACCGTGAGCGTTCTTACCATGAACGTTCTTACCGTGGGCGTTCTTACCCGCATCGACATTTATTCTAAGTCATCGTTTATTAACTCTTGATCGTTATTTATTTAAAGTCACTTATGTAGATTGTGAAAGATAAATGGCCCAGTACTAACCTAGAAGTGCTAGTCGAAACTATGGGCTTTTTCTCTTGAAAGATAAACATTTAACATGTTATTGTGACTTTAATGGACCTTTTTGGGGGCATTTTTTATCTTATCTCTTGAAACTGATGACTTAGACGAAAAGAGAATGTCACGAGGGCGACTGTTACCAGGGTGACTGTTACCAGGGCGACTGTTGCCAGGGTGACTGTTGCCAGGGTGACTGTTACCAGGGTGACTGCTGCCAGGATGACTGTTACCAGGGTGACTGTTACCAGGGTGACTGTTACCAGGGTGACTGCTACCAGGGTGACTGCTGCCAGGATGACTGTTACCAGGGTGACTGTTACCAGGGTGACTGTTACCAGGGTGACTGTTACCAGGGTGACTGTTACCAGGGTGACTGTTACCAGGATGACTGTTACCAGGATGACTGTTGCCAGGGTGACTGCTACCAGGATGACTGTTGCCAGAGTGACTGCTGCCAGGATGACTGTTACCAGGGTGACTGTTACCATGGTGACTGCTGCCAGGATGACTGTTACCAGGGTGACTGTTACCAGGGTGACTGCTGCCAGGATGACTGTTACCAGGGTGACTGTTACCAGGGTGACTGTTACCAGGGTGACTGCTACCAGGGTGACTGCTGCCAGGATGACTGTTACCAGGGTGACTGTTACCAGGGTGACTGTTACCAGGGTGACTGTTACCAGGGTGACTGTTGCCAGGGTGACTGTTACCAGGGTGACAGCTACCAGGGTGACTGCTGCCAGGATGACTGTTGCCAGGGTGACTGTTACCAGGGTGACTGTTACCAGGGTGACTGTTACCAGGGTGACTGTTACCAGGGTGACTGTTGCCAGGGTGACTGTTGCCAGGGTGACTGTTACCAGGGTGACTGTTACCAGGGTGACTGTTACCAGGGTGACTGTTGCCAGGGTGACTATTACCAAGGTGACTGTTACCAGGGTGACTGTTGCCAGGGTGACTGTTACCAGGGTGACTGTTACCAGGGTGACTGTTGCCAGGGTGACTGTTACCAGGGTGACTGTTACCAGGGTGACTGTTGCCAGGGTGACTGTTACCAGGGTGACTGTTGCCAGGGTGACTGTTACCAGGGTGACTGTTACCAGGGTGACTGTTACCAGGGTGACCGTTGCCAGGGTGACTGTTGCCAGGGTGACTGTTGCCAGGGTGACTGTTACCAGGGTGACTGTTACCAGGGTGACTGTTACCAGGGTGACTGTTACCAGGGTGACTGTTGCCAGGGTGACTGTTACCAGGGTGACTGTTGCCAGGGTGACTGTTACCAGGGTGACTGTTACCAGGGTGACTGTTGCCAAGGTGACTTACCAGGGTGACTGTTACCAGGGTGACTGTTGCCAGGGTGACTGTTACCAGGGTGACTGTTACCAGGGTGACTGTTGCCAGGGTGACTGTTACCAGGGTGACTGTTACCAGTGTGACTGTTGCCAGGGTGACTGTTACCAGGGTGACTGTTACCAGGGTGACTGTTACCAGGGTGACTGTTACCAGGGTGACTGTTGCCAGGGTGACTGTTACCAGGGTGACTGTTACCAGGGTGACTGTTGCCAGGGTGACTGTTACCAGGGTGACTGTTACCAGGGTGACTGTTGCCAGGGTGACTGTTGCCAGGGTGACTGTTGCCAGGGTGACTGTTACCAGGGTGACTGTTACCAGGGTGACTGTTACCAGGGTGACTGTTGCCAGAGTGACTGTTACCAGGGTGACTGAGGCTGGAATAATGGAATACTATATGTTCTTGTGGTAAAAGTGTGGGGTGTGTGGGGTAAAGTGTGGGTGTGGGGGGTAAAGTGTGGATGTATGGGGTAAAGTGTTGGTAAAGTGTGGGGTGTGAGGGGGTAACCCTCCTGTCCACCACTGTCGTCCAGTGTGAAGTAAAGTTTGGGGGTATGCGTGGGGTAAAGTGTGGGGGGTGAGAGGTAAAGGAGGGGGATGGGGGGTAAAGTGTGGGTGTGGTAGAGATGCATGGTGGACACAGAGACAGCAGTGTGTAATGATACGATCAAGTGGAATCTACATCCCCACACCCCACACAAATAATGAGGACCTGATCACAATCTAATCGAAGTCCAGACGTACATGCATAGGGGTCCTGAACAGCAGAATGCATGTACTTGTGAAGGTGTCTTCACAAAATACAATTTCAACAACAAGAACATCAACTGGGACCAGGTAAACCATGTCCTAAACGAAACATGTTGGGAAGATGTCTTAAATGACATGGATCCAAACCAGTGCCTTGAAAGGATCAACTTCCTGGTAGCCGAAGCATGTTCTAGGCATATTCCTCTAAGAAAGAAGAAGAGCAGGAGTAAACTGGAGAGAAAAAGACACTCCCTCTACAGAAGACGACGAAGAGTCACTGAGCTCCTCAGGAGTGCTAGAATATCTGATTCACGAAAGGAGGCGCTGATCAGGGAAGTGGAAACTATCGAACTTAAGCTAAATGACTCTTACAGGAACCAGGAGAGGCAGGAGGAGCTTAAAGCTATTAGTGAAATTGAAAGAAATTCAAAATATTTCTTTTCATATGCCAAAAACAAGGCAAATACCACATCTAGTATCGGGCCCTTACTCAGACAGGATGGGACTTACACAGATGACAACAAGGAAATGAGTGAAATATTGAAATCCCAGTACGACTCTGTGTTTAGTGAACCACTAATCGGTCTGAGGATCGACGACCCAAATGATTTCTTCATGAATGAGCCTCAAAACTCCATAAATGTATGCCAGATTTCCGACATTACCCTAACTCTGATAGATTTCGAAAAAGCCATTGACAACATGCCTATGCACTCAGCCCCGGGCCCAGACTCGTGGAACTCTGTTTTCATTAAGAACTGCAAGAAACCCCTCTCGCGTGCCCTAAGTACACTATGGAGGAGGAGCTTGGACATGGGTGAAATTCCACAGTCACTTAAAACAACGGATATAGCCCCACTCCATAAAGGTGGCAGCAAAGCATTAGCTAAGAACTATAGACCAATAGCTCTGACGTCCCACATCATAAAAATCTTTGAAAGAGTGCTAAGAAGCAGGATTGCAAATCACCTGGATTCCCAAAATCTGCACAATCCAGGGCAACATGGGTTCAGGGCAGGTCGCTCCTGCCTCTCACAACTACTGGATCACTATGACATGGCCTTGGATGCACTGGAAGAAAATCAGAATGCAGATGTAATATACACAGACTTTGCAAAAGCATTTGACAAATGCGATCATGGCGTAATAGCCCATAAAATACGTGCTAAAGGAATAACTGGGAAAGTGGGGAGATGGATCTTCAACTTCCTAACAAATCGAACACAAAGAGTAGTGGTCAACAGAGTTAAATCGGAGGCTGCCATAGTGAAGAGCTCTGTTCCACAAGGCACAGTACTAGCCCCCATCTTATTCCTTATCCTCATATCAGACATAAACAGAGAGATATACACCACAGCACCGTATCATCCTTTGCGGATGATACTAGGATCTGCATGAGGCTGTCATCTGCTGAGGACGCGGTTAACCTCCAAGAAGATATAAACAAAGTTTTCCAGTGGGCAACTGTAAACAATATGATGTTCAATGAGGACAAATTCCAACTACTCCGTTATGGAAAACTGGAGGAGATAATAACTAGAACAGAGTATACTACTGACTCCGGCCATACAATAGAGCGGAAAACTAATGTAAGGGACCTGGGAGTAGTAATGTCTGAGGATCTCACTTTCAAGGATCACAACAGTGCCACGATCGCACGTGCAAAGAAAATGATAGGATGGATAATGAGAACTTTCAAAACGAGAGATGCCAAACCCATGATGATCCTTTTCAAATTACTTGTTCTCTCTAGGCTGGAATACTGCTGTACATTAACGTCTCCATTCAAAGCAGGTGAAATCGCAGATCTAGAGAGTGTACAGAGATCCTTTACTGCACGTATAAGTTCTGTCAAGCACCTTAACTACTGGGAATGCTTGGAAGCACTTGACTTGTACTCGTTGAAACGCAGGAGGGAGAGATCATATCATTGGAAACGCAGGAGGGAGAGATTTACACTTGGAAAATCTTGGAAGGAATGGTCCCAAATCTGCACACAGAAATCACTCCCTATGAAAGTAAAAGACTGGGCAGGCGATGCAAAATGCCCCCAATAAAAAGAAGGGGCGCCATTGGTACACTAAGGGAAAACACCGTAAGTGTCCGGGGCCCAAAACTGTTTAACAGCCTCCCATCAAGCATTAGGGGAATTGCCAGTAAACCCCTGGCTGCCTTCAAGAGAGAGCTGGACAGATACCTAAAGTCAGTGCCGGATCAGCCGGGCTGTGGCTCGTACGTTGGACTGCGTGCGGCCAGCAGTAACAGCCTAGTTGATCAGGCCCTGATCCATCGGGAGGCCTGGTCATGGACCGGGCCGCGGGGGCGTTGATCCCCGGAATAACCTCCAGGTAACCCCATTCCCCGACCCATTCCCCCCTATTCCCCACCATCATTACCCTATAGCTCTCACTCACCGCCTTCCCCCTCTTTCACTCATCACTCTCACCCTTCACCCTCCCTCACCACCTTCTCCCCCTACCGGATGTTCAACTAATAAAAGTGACTCTGGAGTGGCCCCCGAGTGTTGGCTGCAGTATTTATTACAACCATCATCGTAGTAATTATACTGTACTTCCTGCAGCAGCTAGACGCATGTGTCCTTCTTGCCCGGCAGCAAGTGTGTGAACATCTCTTGTGTGAATGATCGGTCTTGTTGGACGAACGATCAGACTTGTAAGAATGGTCAAGCTTCATTTATATGAATGACTGAACTTGTAAGAAATTATCAAACTTGAGTTGTGTGAATGATTACACTTGTAAGAATGATTAAACTTGGTTTGCGTGAATGATCGAACTAAAGTCGCAAAAATTATCCTCCACGACATGAACCAATCACACCACACCTCCCACCACAACCAGACCCACACTACGTACAATCACAACCAACCATCAACCACACACCGCATCAACCAGACCACAACAACCACCGGGTGCACCACGGCATGCGCTCCTTCCAATAATGGCTATTGTTTCGAGGTCAGAGATCCACAGTGGTGAACCCCAACGGGTTTATCTCACCGCCTGTATTTATAGCCAGGGCCTGGGCGTCTTTACACAAGGAGAGCACTGTGAATCCCCCGGAGGAGTAGGAGGAGGAGGACTCCCCTGTGTGGCGCCCATCTCCTGAGTCACGCCCTTCTGCAGCGCCTGCCTCACCCTACAAGGATCTGCTCTTTCATCGAGGCTCCTGAGGACGCATGCCTGCATACAAATGAACCATATAAGAAACGACAGTTGTTTGTGGACTCGCAGTATCAAAGCCACATCTTGACCGAGTTATCCGCAAGGTATATACACAGAGAAGCGTTTATCTCCGCGTATTTACAGTTAGGGAGGTACATCTTTCATATATCTCAGAGCATATACATCGAGAATATCTTAATCCCCTGTTTAGGAAATAAAAGCATTCTTGATGTAAGTGGACAGGTGTGAGGCTGTTTTTAATAGTCCTCTTTTACCCGGAGGTTACCTGGAGGTTATTCCGGGGATCAACGCCCCCGCGGCCCGGTCCATGACCAGGCCTCCCGATGGATCAGGGCCTGATCAACTAGGCTGTTACTGCTGGCCGCACGCAGTCCAACGCACGAGCCACAGCCCGGCTGATCCGGCACTGATAATTAATTCGTGTACCTAACACGCTAAGTTCTGGCCTTGTTCCTCATGGTGTTACACCTGGCACATCCCGCGTTACTAAATACACACGTGACATAACACGTGACGTAACACTGGCTAGTGAAGGTCACCAAGAAAAAATAACCCAGGATTTACTTCGATTATTATTATTATTATTATTATTATTATGGTTGTCGTTGTTGTTATTGGAAGAGTATGAGTGTTCTGTGCTCAGCTCCTCGAAGCAGAAGTCTATGACGTTGTAGTTTCTGTTGGCGACTCGGTCATCTACGATTTTCTGAGAGCTCTGAGAGTTACGTTCCTTGTGAGGTACGTTCTCTGTGAGGTACAATCTCTGTAAGGTGCGTTCTCTGTGAAGAACGTTTTCTGTGAGGTACGTTCTCTGTGAAGTACTTTTTCTGCGAGGTACGTTCCCTGTGAGGTACGTTCTCTGTGACGTACGTTCCCTATGAGATACGTGTCTACCTGGAGTCTACCTGGAGAGCGTTCCGAGAGTCATCGCCTGCGAGCACAACCCCCCCCCCCCCACCATACGTAATGAGACGTTTTCGAATAGTCTTCGGCCCCTTACACTTAATGTCTTGTATCTCAGTGTATTCATGGCACCCCATCTTTTCACTGGGGGTATATTGCACTGTCTAACGAGCTTTTTCCTTTCTGTGGGTAAATTTGAAACTGGTCGCTGTGTTCCAGGGAGTACAAACGTTACCAGTAATTAAGGGGCTTGACTGTACTTACATGCGCAGCTACCTGGAGGCTACCTGGAGGCTATTCCGGGGATCAACGCCCCCGCGGCCCGGTCCACGACCAGGCCTCCCGATGGATCAGGGCCTGATCAACTAGGCTGTTACTGCTGGCCGCACGCAGTCCGACGTACGAGCCACAGCCCGGCTGATCCGGCACTGACTTTAGGTATCTGTCCAGCTCTCTCTTGAAGGCAGCCAGGGGTTTATTGGCAATTCCCCTGATGCTTGATGGGAGGCTGTTGAACAGTTTTGGGCCCCGGACACTTATGGTGTTTTCTCTTAGTGTACCAATGGCGCCCCTACTTTTTATTGGCGGCATTTTGCATCGCCTGCCCAGTCTTTTACTTTCGTAGGGAGTGATTTCTGTGTGCAGATTTGGGACCATTCCCTCCAAGATTTTCCAAGTGTAGATTATGATATATCTCTCCCTCCTGCGTTCCAACGAGTACAAGTCAAGTGCTTTCAAGCGTTCCCAGTAGTTAAGGTGCTTGACAGAACTTATACGTGCGGTAAAGGATCTCTGTACACTCTCTAGATCTGCGATTTCACCTGCTTTGTATGGAGATGTTAATGTACTGAGGGTTTTCAGTACATTCTTTAGGTCTGTAATTTTGCCTGCCTCAAAATGAGCTGGTAGAGTACAGCAGTATTCCACCCTAGAGAGAACAAGTGACTTCAAAAGGATCATTGGCATAGCAGCCCTTGTCTTGAAGTTTCTCATTATCCATCCTATCACTTTCCTCGTGGTTGTGATAATGACTGTTATGTTCCTTGAAAGTGAGGTCCTCTGACATTATCACTAAGTCCTTCACGTTAGTTTATAGCTCTGTTTTGATGTACCTTCTCTGTGAGAAACGTTCTTTGCGAGGTACGTTCTGTATGAGGTAGTACTCTGTTAAATAGCGTTCTCCACGTTCTTTTCGAACTGCATTCAGTGAGGTACTTTACACGTTCTCTGTGAGATACTTTACACATTCTTTGCGGGATATTTTACACGTTCTCTGTGGGGTATTTTACACGTTCTCTGTGGGGTGTTTTACACGTTCTCTGTGGGGTACTTTATGCGTTCTCTGGGGGTACTTTATACGTTCTCTGTGGGGTGTTTTACACGTTCTCTGTGAAGTACTTTATACGTTCTCTGTGGGGTATTTTACACGTTCTTTGTGGGGTACTTCCACGTGTTATCAAAAAGAAACTATAACTGGGTCTCTCAAAATCTAAGGTTCTCTGAGAACTTGGGGAAAGGGAAGGTGGAAGGGGGTGACGATGATGCCCGGCACCCTTAGCAGATATACCCGTAGTACGCATGGGATCTGGAGACAAAGTGGGTGTAGGTGGGCAGCGTGGAAGACAAAGAGTCGGCCACCTGTTGACATGTGGCCGGCTGCCTCCTCCTCCCCCAGCTGGCATAGTTCTCCACGCGCTCCACAGATGGCCATCCCTGCCTCTCCCACCATCACTAATGTACTAATACCTGTATCTAGGTAAACCATATGTAGAGATGACCGTGCGCACACACACACACACATACGCCATATGCTTTTTTTTTCAAATGTACTAAGGTGTTAGTGTTTATATCTGGAGGAATGCGAGTGGCTACAGCCGTTCTTAGTGTCCTTTGCTGCTGTAGGAGAGTGTACGTCAGCGCCACCTGTGAGCCAGGTCCATAACTCCCGGTGTGACTCGCCTAGTGACATGGAGGGCCTTTCTCTTTCTTTTCCTTTCTATTTCCTATTTTCTTCCTCTTCTGTGCCCTGGGTCCCCTCAAGGAAGGTTCCTTGATGTTGGTGAGGGGCTCTTGATTTAGGGAATTGGATCTGTGCTCCAGTTCCCCAAATTAAGCCTGAATGCCTTCCACATACCCCCCCAGGCGCTGTATAATCCTCCGGGTTTAGCGCTTCCCCCTTGATTGTAATAATAATAATAATGTGCCCTGGGTCACTCCTCACTCACCCCTCCACTCCTCTCCTGATAACGTAAGCCATTTTGTTCTTTATAGATACCTTTAACGATTACTGTGTTGCTTAACGTTGTATTGCACCAGTATTGATTTCATTGCGTTTAACGTAACCCGTTACCAACATTTTCTTAAGATCCTTCGGTTATTATTTCTATCTGTGTCTTGCTTTGGTAGCCTACCTGATAGATAAATAGACAAGAATGCAGAGTAATGCGATCCTTTCGCTTTATCATGCCACAAACAGATCTACCTGGGCAAAGAGTACATGAGTATATCCAGGCTGAGGGATTCCTCATCTTCTACCATTCTCTGCACAGGACTGAAGAGGCCACAGCCTGGCGGAACCTTTCCAGAATAAGGATACCCAGATGTTACACAAGTGTCTCATTGATCAATACTGAAAGATGTTTATCCTCAGCGTCTATATAGTGAGGGATTATTTTAGTTCCCATTCTTAGTTATTTAAGTATTTTTGTCTTGTGAGAAAAAGGTTCCGTGAAGCCTTAATGACCCTAGTGGTGTCACCGGCCTGAACCCCCATTAACCAACTAACTATTGTCCAACAGGTGTCCGGTAAAAAAAAGTAGCAGGAAAAAAAGTCACAGAAAAAAGTCACACTTTTGGCTGGGGGGGAAATCACTCGAAAAAAGTCACAGAAAAAAATTACAATTTTGGCGAGGAAAAAATCGCTGGAAAAAAATCAGAGAGAAGAAAAGTCACAATTTTTGGCTAGGGAAAAAAGTCACAATTTATTTAAATGCCATAAACATTTAAAGTAATTAAAGAATTATTTTTAAGTCAGTTATTAAGTGAGAGTAACTGACTTGTACACATTGACGACATGAGTTATACATGATAGAATTACAAACGGGTAAAAAACATTATCTTTTATTCAATTTCTTAAGCAAAGTAAAACAATGAAACCAAAACATTTAAATCAGTCATTGACAACACATGACGTGTAGATTGAAAATATCTCGGGCCCCGGACACTTATGGTATTTTCCCTTAGTGTACCTTTTTTGTGACTTTTTTGTGACCCGCCCCCCTCGACCCGGTCCTAGACCACGAACTAATTCTACTCCACAGGGGCTTTCGTGGGCATCGCGATATCACCGGGATTGTCGGATTTGAGAAGGACCTGCTGGCATAGGCCAGTAGGCCTCCTGCAGTGTTCTTTCATCCTTTTGTTTTTATTTTTGTTATTATTATTCTTTAAGTGTTGTTTTTCTATTTATTTTTATACGGCAGTTCTTTTTCTGCCTCTTACATATCTTCTTTCACTGTTTTTATGTGTCGTAGTTTTTGATATTTCAGTTTATAATAGTGAAAAGGAAACTGTCCAGATATTTACTGTAAGATTGTTAGATGTAAGAGAAATTGTCGCTAGTTGTAAGAGAAATTATCGCTACATGTAAGAGAAATTATCGCTACATGTAAGAGAAATTATCGCTACATGTAAGAGAAATTGTCGGTACATGTAAGAGAAATTGTCGGTACATGTAAGAGAAATTGTCGGTACATGTAAGAGAAATTGTCGTTAGATGTAAGAGAAATTGTCGTTAGATGTAAGAGAAATTGTCGTTAGATGTAAGAGAAATTGTCGTTAGATGTAAGAGAAATTGTCGTTAGATGTAAGAGAAATTGTCGTTAGATGTAAGAGAAATTGTCGTTAGATGTAAGAGAAATTGTCGCTAGTTGTAAGAGAAATTATCGCTACATGTAAGAGAAATTGTCGCTAGTTGTAAGAGAAATTGTCGCTAGTTGTAAGAGAAATTGTCGCTACATGTAAGAGAAATTGTCGCTAGTTGTAAGAGAAATTGTCGCTAGTTGTAAGAGAAATTGTCGCTAGTTGTAAGAGAAATTATCGCTAGATGTAAGAGAAATTATCGCTAGATGTAAGAGAAATTATCGCTAGATGTAAGAGAAATTGTTGCTAGTTGTAAGAGAAATTGTCGCTAGATGTAAGAGAAATTGTCGCTGGTTGTAAGAGAAATTATCGCTAGATGTAAGAGAAATTATCGCTACATGTAAGAGAAATTGTCGCTAGATGTAGGAGCTTACCTAAGTTTGTGTTTGAATCACTTTATCCCATCTTTAACTTAGCTTGTGGTGGGAAACTTTTTTTTTTTTCCCCAACTCTCTTCAGCCTATCAACTCTGAAACTTTGGTCAGTCTATTTCCGTTACATTATACCCTCACCATCCCTCCCTGTCCTTACCGGTTCTCTGGTTAATAATTGATGAATTGCTATTGGTGACGATGCAGTGTGGGAAATTTATTAACGTCAAGACAAAGAAACACAATAACACTATTGTTTTTCTCCCCCGTTCACCAGCGCTGGTAAGTCAGTGGTCGCTGCTGCAGTGGTCTATCACAGTGACACTCGGACCACTCCACCCATTATTAGCCAGTGGTCGCTTCTGCCATCATCCTCAGTAGGGCTATAGGGCCATCGTGTGTCCCTAGCATCTCCAGCCCTGCTCAAAGTAAAGATTTTGAAACTTCCGTAGCTACTGAAGCCACAGTGGAATACTGGATGATGCTGCAGCCTCCCAGCTCATGTTGACGGATCTCATAACATGATGTACGAAATTATCCTGTCTGGTGGAATGTGACAGAGAAAACATAACTAGCTGAGTAATTATCAATTATCAAAGTTAAGTAGCAACACAAAACTGATGTACCCACCCAAGAAAAACATCTTGCCACAACTCCCTGTCACCCCCCCCCCCTCCTCCTTCTCCTTTATTCCAAAGGGTCGGCACCACTGAACAAGTCATCTTGTGACAAAGAACCACGTCAGGGTTTTTTTTTTCCTCTTGATGAATAAGCTAACAACTTTCTCGTAGAGGTATCAAGTGTACGTGGCTGCCTCGAGCACTCAAGGTTGACAACATTTTCCAAACAGTTATATTGCCATTTGCAAACCTAAGTTGCAAAATGTTGCAAATGCAGCATTTATGTTTTGTGGAATTACACGAGAAAAATGAATGAAAAGAGAGAGAGAGAGGGGGGGAGGGGGCTCAATGATTTATATAATCTTGTTAAAGATTCGGACAAAAATTCTGTTGTGGAAATAGCAGCTTAGCAATGGCGATACTATTATCCTTCTTATATTGTTCAGTCACGCCAAATCTGATTCTCATTAAAGATCGTCGCTTAAAAATCGCAACTAAAACTAACAAATTAAAACTTCTTATTCTCCACACACGATCCAGTAATGTTTACAAGAGACTGAAAAAAAACTGTTTTCATTTGCAGTTTGCGAGTTCACTGTGAACTGTTTGTTCTTACGCTGATGAGTTACTCTTTCCGAAGAAAGAAAATATTAAAGTATACTTTGGAAACAAATTGTATGAAAATTTCTCTCCAAGGTACGGGTTATGTCTGACTTATTTCATCTACGGTACTGTGACTTTTATTCTTATTTAAAATATTCAAAACTGCCAAAAATTATTGTTAGTCGGGCTGTGTGTCGTACCTTGGGCTGCTTGAGGCCAGGAGTGACAGCCTGCCTGATGAGGCTTTGTTGATCCACCAGCATGCTTGATCATGGACTGGGCCGCGAGTCAACCTGGAGGGTGTTCTGGGGGTCAATATCTCCCAGAACACCCTCCAGGTTGACTCCACGTATGTAGAGCTTAATAAAGTAGAAAAATACACTCATTGGCCACTTTATTAGTTATACTCTTCTAGTACTGGGTAGGACTTCACTTTGCCCCCAGAACGACCTGAATTCTTGGTGTCTTGGATTCAAAAAGGTGCTGAAAACATTCCTTAGAGATCCTGGTCCATATTTACATAATATCAAGCAGTTTCTGCAGATCTGACGCCTTGACATTCATGCTGCGAATCTCCCGTTCCACCACATCCCAAAGGTTTACGTCAAATTCAGACCCTAACATCTGCATGTCGAAGAAGAAATGGCGATTCGTCAGACCAGGCGACGTTTTTATCAATATTTAACTGTCTAGTTTTGGTGAGCCGATGCCCACTGCAACTTCAGTTTCCTGTGCTTAGCTGACCGGAGTGGAACCTGGTGTGATCTGCTGCTGCTGCTGTAGCCCATCCCTTCCTGCTTCGACATGCTGTGCATTCAGAGATGCAATGTTACTGTCACCTTCCTGTCAACTTGACCCAATCTGACCATTCTCTGATCTGTCATTACCAAGGGGTTCTAGCCCACAGAACTGCCGCACACTGTATCTTTGGTGTTTTTAACACCATTCTCCTTAAAGTCTAGAGATTATTGTGCATGAAAATCCCAACATGCTTCTAGGCATTGAGGTGCTGCCATGTGATTGGCTGATTAGATATTTGCATTAAAACACAGGTGTACCTAATAAAGTGGCCACTGAGTGCATTTTACAAGGTAAATTTGATGTTTTGAATAAAGAAAATAGCAAAACATTAAAATATACTGAATTTTCCCGACAACTACAGTGCTCAGAGTAATGTTGTTTGACTTTGTAATAACACACCAACCAAAATTTGATTAGTCGAAAACAGTTCCACTCTATAAGTTTTCTGTGGTGTATTTCCACATTTTCTGTGATGAACTGCCATACATTTTCTGTGATCCACCTACTCACGTTCTTCGGGATGCAGCATCACACGTTTTCTCTCTGATAAACCTCTGCCAATGTTCTGTGATGCATAATATACTTTCTATGATACACATTTACATGTGTTCTGCGATGAAATTAATCTCAATATGTTTTCTGTGACGACCTGCACGCTTTCTATGGCTAATATCCACACGTTGTATATGATGCACCTCACACGTTTTCTGTGATGATTCCACACGTTTCCTATGATAAACTTTCACACATTTTCCATCGTAAGAAACGCGTTTTCTATGATACACCTGCACAAGGTTTCTGTACCGCACACGTGTTCTCTGTGCACGTGCGCGCACACTGGACAGCCAGTATGAATATTGTAACAATCTCTGCATATGGGCTTGCCTCCACTGATTTCCTAATGAATTTGGTGTATAAACAGGTCTCATTGTTAACCAGTGTGTCTCACCCAACCGATGCGTTCGTATTTAGCTTCTCTAATGCAGTTGCTCGGTTATATTTATATTAAGGAGACTTAATGCTGTTGCTGTGATCATTTATTATTGTGATTATTTCCTGGGTAGTGGAAAATAATCAGATTTGATGTTATTAAGGGAACGATAACTTCGTTTCGTTGAATTGTAGCTAAAATATTTCTTACTCTCCTGTCGATGTTGGTCATAAACTGTAGTACTGTCTACTCTCTTGTACAGTTATTCAATATAGAGCAATTTCTTGCAAATGCAATTGAGATGTTAGTGGGAGAATACATACTATGTGACACCCCTATGTGGGCTTCTGTCAGCGTTGAAAATTGAATAGTACGTATTTTGAAGGCTTTTTCATGTACTATTTTGTTTTTTTTAAATGGAATTTATATACAAATCTGGTTATATCAGACAGCTTACTGCATATTATTCGTCTCTAAGGTTAGAGTTGAACATATTTTTAAAAATTCTTTTGCCTGTGACATGTTTCGAGAGTTTTCCCTACTCTTGCTGCCAGGGCCAGGCCTCCTTGTTGTTTGCCTGGTTTACCTAGTTATTGCTGTTGGTGGCCTGCCGGCCTATATATACATCACAGCTTGGTTGATCCCACTGGTTTCAGCAGCGTTTCTGATGTCTAAACACAAATTACGCAAACATAAGCGAAAGAAACTTGCTGAACCGTAAAATGTCAACACTGTTTTCCAGAAGCTTACGCTGGTGTTTCGTAGATCATCGGTAGAACATTTGTGATCACCTCGGTCCAATCATCATATATATATGAGAGAGAGATAAGATTGGCGACCGTTGTGCGCCGCAAAAGAAGAGAAGAATCCAGCTGTCTGGGTTAATCATGCTCCAGGGTTACTATCAGGAAGGAAGTCTTATTCTCTTCTTAACTGGAAGTCACACTGCCTAATAGTTTTTTTTTTTTAGGTTATGCTGGGTTATTCCTACATTGTTAGTAATCGTACCAAAAATAGTCTTTGTAGTAATCTAATTCAGAGTATGCGTAGGGAGAGTAAGAGAACAGTCGTAATGTTTTTACCACTCTCACAAATTTCCCAAATTTGCTTGTAAAAGATAAGTGAACTGTAGATATAAATTCATATGTACTCCTGTTAACCCTTTAAGGGCCTAGTTCCTAGGCCCTTTTGTGTATCCATATGCTCTTGCACTACCCTCCACAGGATGGATATGGAGTGCACAATAAACTAGCCACTTCGGTGGCAAAATATCACACACACACACACACACACACACACACACACACACACACACACACACACACACACACACACACACACACACACAGCAAATGTAGTCCTAGTTATTAAAAAAGGAGACAGACAAGAAGCACTAAACTATAAACCAGTGTCACTGACGTGTATAGTATGCAAAGTCATGGAGAAGATTATCAGGAGAAGAATGGTGGAACACCTAGAAAGAAGTGAGCTTAACAACAGCCAACAAGGTTTCAGGGAGGGGAAATCCGGTGTCACAAACCTACTGGAGGTCTATGACATGGTGACAGCAGTAAGACAAGAGAGAGAGGGGTGGGTGAATTGCATTTTCTTGGACTGCAAGAAGGCGTTTGACACAGTTCCACACAAGAGATTAGTGCAAAAACTGGAGGACCAAGCAGGGATAACAGGGAAGGCACTACAATGGATCAGGGAATACTTGTCAGGAAGACAGCAGCGAGTCATGGTACGTGGCGAGGTGTCAGTGGGCGCCTGTGACCAGCGGGGTCCCACAGGGGTCAGTCCTAGGACCAGTGCTGTTTCTGGTATTTGTGAACGACATGACGGAAGGAATAGACTCCGAAGTGTCCCTGTTTGCAGATGACGTGAAGTTGATGAGAAGAATTCATTCGATCGAAGACCAGGCAGAACTACGAAGGGATCTGGACAGGATGCAGACCTGGTCCAGCAATTGGCTCCTGGAGTTCAATCCCACCAAGTGCAAAGTCTTGAAGATTGGAGAAGGCAAAGATGACCGCAGACGGAGTATAATCTAGGGGGGCCAGAGACTACAAAACTCACTCAAGAAAAAGATCTTGGGGTGAGTATAACACCAGGCACATCTGAAGCGCACATCAACCAAATCACTGCTGCAGCATATGGGAGCCTAGCAAACCTATGAACAGCATTCCGACATCTTAATAAGGAATCGTTCATGACCCTGTACACCGTGTACGTTAGGCCCATATTGGAGTATGCGGCACCAGTTTGGAACCCACACCTAGCCGAGCACGTAAAGAAACTAGAGAAAGTACAAAGGTTTGCAACAAGACTAGTCCCAGAGCTAAGAGGTGTGTCCTACGAGGAGAGGTTAAGGGAAATCAACCTGACGACACTAGAGAACAGGAGAGATAGGGGGGGACATGATAACGACATACAAAATACTGAGAGGAATTGACAAGGTGGACAAAGACAGGATGTTCCAGAGATTGGACACAGTAACAAGGGGACACAGTTGGAAGTTGAAGACACAGATGAATCACAGGGATGTTAGGAAGTATTTCTTCAGCCACAGAGTAGTCAGGAAGTGGAATAGTTTGGGAAGCGATGTAGTGGAGGCAGGATCCATACATAGCTTTAAGCAGAGGTATGATAAAGCTCACGGTTCAGGGAGAGTGACCTAGTAGCGACTAGTGAAGAGGCGGGGCCAGGAGCTTGGAATCGACCCCTGCAACCTAAACTAGGCGAGTACAACTAGGTGAGTACATACATACACACACACACAATGAGCGTGCATTCTCGCTCTCTCCTGGAAGGCTGTCACTTGGGGGCAAGCCGTCCCCTTGAGTCTCAGTGGATCGACCTAGATGTACCTAGATACTGACTTCCTGGGCTGGATTATTCCCCCAGGGTGAGGAGGTCACTGGTGGACGGCCATTCATGACCACCCCCAAACAGTATTACTATTGCGTACATTTTTGTTTTTAACTCGGGTTAGGTTAGGTAAGGTTCGTCAGGAAACAGGACAAATGTTTCCTGACGCGGGTCTTAGTCAGATGATGACCCGCCTTTGGAGCTTTTGGTCATCTGACCGAGGCCTTCCGCTGGCTTACCGGTCCACCCCTTTAAAAATTAGTTTTTAACTCAATGTAGGATTTTATAAGGAACTGCCAAGAGAACTAAAACATTTAATGGAAGAAGTCGAGCAGCTGGTGCTGCCATCCACGTCGGTAAATGTTTTATAGAGGTGCTAGTTAGATAGCAAGAGATGCATCCATTATGATATGCTATTGCAACTGAGGCTGATTTCGTGTCTGAGGCATGTAAGGCTTAATCTAGTGAATTTCCCCTGGAGACTGTAACAATGAAGTACCGACATGTATTTCGTTAGCGTTTTGGAATATCAAGTGAGCATAACAAGAAAGTGTGTTGCGTCTGAGATGAGCTCCTCACCACCACCCACAAGAACACAACCTCCGATATACAGGTATTAATTTATCTTAAGCCCTCCGGAGAGGGGTCTTCACGGTCAAATTTATTATTTCTCGGAGATGAAACTTCTATCCACCTCTCGTTCACCTGCTGAGGGTCAGTGTGGTAAGGAGGGAAAGAAGTAGGTAGGCTCCTGTGTCAGATAATGGGAGCCACGCTGACGCATTCCTTCCAGAAAATGATAATGATCAGTTTTGGCCGGGCTGCTGTAACTGTGTCCGAGGACAAGGTTCATGGTGACTGCTAGTGAGCGCAGGTTGAAGATTTATTGTTATTTTTGCCACCTAAGTAGCTAATTTGTTGTGCACCCGCAGTTAAACATGAGACTGGTAAACTCAGCACAGTATGGGTGGGGACTGAACTCGCATAGAGTCGTAAAACACCAAGCTGGCGCTGTCATTGCGATTTCGTGAGTCATGCGAGTGGTAGGTCGAGAAAAACATAGGCTCGATGGATCTTACCCGTTTATAATATACTTTTACCCCTAGAATCTTACGGTGGTTTTCGTGGATATTTTTCGTTTCTTAAATATCTTGGCAATGCAGTGCGTGCTGCACTTTCACAACTTCAGATAACGTTAACAGTAAAGTGACTTAGCATTTCCTGTAGTATTTACTATGATGTATCGCTAAAGCGTTATATTTTCGACTATCTTAATGACAGTGATGTAGTGTGTACTACTATGTAAAGAAACTT
The DNA here is from genome assembly GCF_038502225.1 of Cherax quadricarinatus. Classification (NCBI taxonomy): domain Eukaryota; kingdom Metazoa; phylum Arthropoda; class Malacostraca; order Decapoda; family Parastacidae; genus Cherax; species Cherax quadricarinatus. The sequence goes on along the minus strand of NC_091311.1, from coordinate 37,986,104 downwards.
TACAGTTTAACTTTCTTATTGAAACTAATACAGTTCGTCAAACCTAGTGATTAACACCAACAAACACGTGAGAAAGGCACGTATGAGGCTATCAGGATTGTTACTCAGGATACGTGGGTGAAACGTGTCCTCTGTGAATGTCTTTAAAATCGCATGTGTGTGTGTGCGTTGTGTGTGTGCGTTGTGTGTGTGCATTGTGTGTGTGCTTTGTGTGTGCATTGTGTGTGTGCGTTGTGTGTGTGCGTTGTGTGTGTGCGTTGTGTGTGTGCGTTGTGTGTGTGCATTGTGTGTGTGCGTTGTGTGTGTGCGTTGTGTGTGTGTGTTGTGTGTGTGCGTTGTGTGTGTGTGTGCGTTGTGTGTGTGTGTGAGTTGTGTGTGTGTGTGGGGTGTGTGTGTGTGTGCGTTGTGTGTGTGTGTGCGTTGTGTGTGTGTGTGCGTTGTGTGTGTGTGTGCGTTGTGTGTGTGTGTGCGTTGTGTGTGTGTGTGCGTTGTGTGTGTGTGTGCGTTGTGTGTGTGTGTGCGTTGTGTGTGTGTGTGCGTTGTGTGTGTGTGTGCGTTGTGTGTGTGTGTGCTGTGTGTGTGCGTGCTGTGTGTGTGCGCGTTGTGTGTGTGTGTGCGTTGTGTGTGTGTGTGTGTGCGTTGTGTGTGTGTGTGTGTGCGTTGTGTGTGTGTGTGCTTTGTGTGTGTGTGTGTGTGTGTGTGTGTGCGTTGTGTGTGTGTGTGCGTTGTGTGTGTGTGTGCGTTGTGTGTGTGTGTGCGTTGTGTGTGTGTGTGCGTTGTGTGTGTGTGTGCGTTGTGTGTGTGTGTGTGTGTGTGTGTGTGTGTGTGTGTGTGTGCGTTGTGTGTGTGTGTGCGTTGTGTGTGTGTGTGCGTTGTGTGTGTGTGTGCGTTGTGTGTGTGTGTGCGTTGTGTGTGTGTGTGCGTTGTGTGTGTGTGTGCGTTGTGTGTGTGTGTGCGTTGTGTGTGTGTGTGCGTTGTGTGTGTGTGTGCGTTGTGTGTGTGTGTGCGTTGTGTGTGTGTGTGCGTTGTGTGTGTGTGTGCGTTGTGTGTGTGTGTGCGTTGTGTGTGCGCGCGTTGTGTGTGTGCGCGTTGTGTGTGTGCGCGTTGTGTGTGTGCGCGTTGTGTGTGTGCGCGTTGTGTGTGTGCGCGTTGTGTGTGTGCGCGTTGTGTGTGTGTGCGTTGTGTGTGTGTGCGTTGTGTGTGTGTGCGTTGTGTGTGTGTGCGTTGTGTGTGTGTGTGTGTGTGTGTGTGTGTGTGTGTGTGTGTGTGTGTTTCTCCCATACAGCTGAAACAGTAACATCAGCAGAGCAGTGCTGGTTCCTCCTTGTGTTTATTATTGCTGTTTACATTTAAACCTCTCCAGGGTGCCACGCACAACAGGTCACTAACGCCTTGTTGCGCGTTTACTGCTGGGGGGGGGGGGTAAGCAGGTGTAAAGAAACTTATCCAAACGTGGCCTCAAGCCTGATGATTGAACCCTTTGACCTTTCGGTTGTGTCCCGACTGCTTTAATCACTCAACTACTGGTGTTTATAATAGGGGGGAGGGGGAGGGAGAAGGTACTCGCCGATTCACCGATTTATACTAACATATTTGTGTTTACGAGGGGGAGCTCCGCTCCTGACCCCCACCTCATGGACTATTTTGACCGACATCACAGATTTCCGGCCTCTTGGGTTTTATCAGTTTTTTCTTAAAGCAGTGTATTGAGTTTGTCTCTACCTCCTCCAAGTCATTTACCACTCTGAGACTAAAGAAATACTTCTTAACATCCCTATGGCTCATCTTTCACCTGTGTCCCTTTGACACTGGTCCTCTTAATTCAGTCTGTCTTTATTTGTCCTATCAATTCCTCCCAAGATTTTGTATGTAATCATGTCTCCTCCTTCCCTTTCCTCCTCTAAGGTCGCCAGGTTTAGATATCTCCTCATTGTGCATGCCTCTCAGTTCTTGTACTAGTCGGGTGTGTGCGCGTTCCTGCGTGCGTCCGTCCGTGAGTCCGTGCGTCCGATAAGGGCAACTATAGTGGATAGACGAGGGCCGTGAATGAATTCCGATGAATGATCTCTTGCTGAGGTCTCCGACCGTCAATACCTGTGTCTGTAAGTGGGATAGTCAACATTTGTTTTTGTACGTGGAACAGTTAGCACCCGCTTTTGTAAGTGGGACAGTCAGTACTTGATTCTACAAGTAAGGGACCATCAGCTCCGTTGGAAAACCTAGCAGACGAAGGTCGTTTTAATGTTATTGTCACAGTGACAACAGCAGCTGACAGAATTGACACGCAGCTGGTGCAGCTGACAGAAAACCTTTAGGTAAACAGACACACAACCTGAAAGATAACTTTCCTCACCTGAGTAATTAATCCCTCCTCTCCCTCCTACCTGACTTCCCTATCACCTCACTTTCCTCTCCTCCCCTTCCCACTTCTCACCCCTCACCCTCCTTCCATCACCGTCTTCTCTCCTCCCTATCTCCTTTTTCCCGTCCTTCTTCCCCTCCCCCGTTCTCCCTCCGCCTCCCTCATTCCCCTCCTCATCCTACCGCTTACCCTCATCCCTCACCTTCCCCCTCCTGTCGTCCCCCTGCTGCCCGTGAAGGCAAGTGAGGCAGGTGAGCGTGTTGGCTACCAAGCCACAGGGCTCGTGAGGTGAGAGTAACATGCTGTATCTCTGTAATTACTTCTTTCTAATTATCTCTTTGTAGTTACAGTGGTGTTCCAGTGGTTGTAGCACTGCTAGTGGTGTTCCAGTGGTTGTAGCACTGGTGGCGGTGTTCCAGTGGTTGTAGCACTGGTGGCGGTGTTCCAGTGGTTGTAGCACTGGTGGCGGTGTTCCAGTGGTTGTAGCACTGGTGGCGGTGTTCCAGTGGTTGTAGCACTGGTGGCGGTGTTCCAGTGGTTGTAGCACTGCTGGCGGTGTTCCGGTGGTTGTAGCACTGCTGATGTTCCAGTGGTTGTAGCATTGCTGGTGGTGGTCCAGTGGTTGTAGCACTGCTGATGTTCCAGTGGTTGTAGCGTTGCTGGTGGTGGTCCAGTGGTTGTAGCACTGCTGATGTTCCAGTGGTTGTAGCACTGTTGGTGGTGTTCCAGTGGTTTCAACAGTTGCTGCCTCCTGTTTTAAATCTTTCCACTAGTCAACCACTATGTTTGCGAAGAAAAAATTTTGTCATGCTCTCAGTTCCAGTTTTTTCTTCCAGTTGCAACAGTGGAGTCTCGTTATGCCTGTTGCAGGAAACACCAAGAGGCCCTCACGTCTCCTCTTTTCCTGTTATCAGGCAGCGTGGACAGCTTTAGTGTCTGCAGCTTGTCCTCGTAGCTCCTATTTATTTTAACGCTGATAATAACCAGTTTGGCAGTTCTTGTGTGTGTGTGTGTGTGTGTGTGTGTGTGTGTGTGTGTGTGTATGTGTGTGTGTGTGTATGTGTGTGTGTGTGTGTGTGTGTGTGTGTGTGTGTGTGTGTGTTTGTGTTTCTGACCTCGTTCCACTGGGTAACACTAGTGTCGTCAGAGTTCAGTTTCCACCACTAGTTACACCACTTGAACTCAGTATAAAAATCAAGCAGTAGAAACCCTGCTTGTGGGTGAGCCTGCAGGAGCAAGCCGGTCCAGTCTTCCCCAGACTTAAGGTTCAGCTCCCAGCCCTCGGGCAGAAGTGATTACATGAACGTCTGTATAGTGTCGAAGAACCTTCGTCGACATTGATAATCCATGACAAAGAAACTCTTGCAGATATATATATATATATATATATATATATATATATATATATATATATATATATATATATATATATAATCTTTCTCTTTCTCTGCCTGTGTCGAGGACATGGCAGACACCGCAAGTCCATCACGCTAGACGTTCACCTGATGCAAACTATTACAACCCAAGTTTGTAGCAACAAATAACCTGCAGTTTGGAAAGGAAACTTCAAAGCGCAGGTTATTTGACAGAAAATTTATTAAGACATACAGATTCGTCGTAGAACTACACGTCGTCTGAAGTTTCCTCTTCATAACCTGGAACACTTATTAATTGTTCCAGCCTCGGTACTGTGACCTTTATACTTCATCGACATGTTTTCTTTCACATTGACTCTGTTGTTGCTTACCAGCTCACTTCATTACAATCATAAAACAATGTAAGACTTTAAGCCGAGGTTCTCATAAGCTTTAATGACCTGGGAAATAATAGCACACTCAACTGGCCACCAAGCCACCGCGCTGGTGTATAAAAAGTAAAAATAAAAATGATATAATGAAGCAGTCACAATATCAACAATGGATAAGCAACCGTTGGTTGCTATTCCAGTCAGCCTGGAAAAAAACTCGCTTAAAGCGCAAGGCAAGTCTTTTACCATATATTACGGTCAGAAATATGGATGAAATTGCCCCCAGTGCAACGCTCACTGACCAGCCGGGACTTCATCAATCTCCAACACTCGACAATTCATCAACTATGCCTTAACTATGCATCAAAAGCAGGAAAACTGAGAATGCTTTAGCACCGTCACCACGCAGCATTTTAACATATGAAAATTTATGGATGAGTTGTCTCTGAATTCACGAACTGTCACATTGTAGCACATAATGATGTTTGCAGGATGTGAGAGTAGTTCCTCTGATAAAGTTTACATTTGGTTAGGTCTACATCAGCTAGTGGTGCAAACCCCTCCAAGAGATGCCTGTAGCCCAGACGAAGATGGCCACACAGGCTGGTAGGCGACACTGGCACTAAGATACTCCTTTCTAATGATTTATCCACATCACCAAGAACGAATCAGCCAAAACTGCCCACTTACCCACTTCTTCAAGAACGAATCAGCCAAAACTACCCACTTATATATTGTACATAGGGGTCTACTTGTTGATGAATATAGAGATAGTATGATAACCCATATGACATTTAAAGTTATCTTATCAATGGTAACCCCTCAAGGAAGGTTCCTTGATGTTGGTGAGGGGCTCTTGATTTAGGGAATTGAATCTGTGCTCCAGTTCCCCGAATTAAGCCTGAATGCCTTCCACATCCTTCCCCAGACGCTGTATAATCCTACGGGTTTAGCGTTTCCCCCTTGATTATAATAATTATTAATGGTAATAAGATATCAGACATATGAGAATAATATCCTAAATTTGCTTGCAACAGATAACACATTTGTAGATATAAATCCAGAAATACTCCTGTTAATAATTTTTGAGACCTGGTTCTTAGGTCTTCTGTGTCCATTTACTCTTGTGTTATCATCTCAGCCACTTCGGCTGCAAAATCTTTAAAAAATCTAAATCATAAGAGGTAAATGACCTGGGAATACTGTCTGTCAGTCTTAACCACACAAGCCTAAGACAGTCAAACAAGCTAGAAGAGAATGTACCACTAAAAGGAGACAACGATTTTTTTTCCAGAAGCGAATCGAAGATAAGAGGTAGTTGTAACATAATCTTCTCTCCAGTCTTCTTAATGACAAGTTAAATGGCAAAGGCAAAATATAACAATTAATTGCCGAATTAAAGAGGATCGTGTGTGAGATGCTAAATATGAAGAGTTCGAGAGTACACCAGAAAATTCGTAAATGAGGCGGACTTGAACCCCCAACAGACAAGTGCAATAAACTCCCAAAAGAAGAGATAATTATCTTTTGATATTGAAAATAAAGCAGGAGGGCCGAATGTGGCATAACAATGGAATGTGAAGGAACATGCAGAACTAAACTGTCTTCTCAGAATAATACTGGAGACATTACGGAAAGATAAACTGGTACATAAACTGAAAATAGTGAATACTGTGGCTTGTGATAACAAGTAAGCGGGTTGACCAGTTAACCTCTACTATGATCTCGTTACCAAGTGTTGTTATAAAAATGATTGAAAAGCCCAATAAAGCCCCCGACAACAATGCTCATACCTACACGACTCGTCGGTATTTTAAGCTGCTGGGAACTATGGGAGTAGAAATGCTTTTAGGTAAAGCTTCTGCATCTGATTTCTAGCTAATTATTTATTGCTGATAGTTTTAGTTAGCTTTATTTTTTGGAACTGTGGATTTCCTTGGCAAAATAACTACCGGGACCGTGAACTTCATCGCGATGATGAGGTTCTCTTAAGAAAATAAACAAACTCTTGCTTGGTGCCCTGATCATCATGTCGGACAGACAAGAGGGGAGGAGCTGACCTCCCAAAAATGTGTGTGGAACTTATTCCATCGATGTCCAGGCCAACACAGGTTCACACTTCACTGCCAACACAGGTTCACACTTCACCACTGCCAACACAGGTCCACACTTCACCACTGCCAACACAGGTCCACACTTCACCACTGCCAATACAGGTCCACACTTCACCACTGCCAACACAGGTCCACACTTCACCACTGCCAACACAGGTTCACACTTCACCACTGCCAACACAGGTCCACACTTCACCACTGCCAATACAAGTCCACACTTCACCACTGCCAACACAGGTCCACACTTCACTGCCAACACAGGTCCACACTTCACTGCCAACACAGGTCTACACTCCACCATTGCCAACACAGGTCTACACTCCACCATTGCCAACACAGGTCCACATTCCACCACTGCCAACACAGGTCCACACTCCATCACTGTCAACACAGGTCCACACTCCACCTCTGCCAACACAGGTCCACGCTCCACCACTGTCAAAACAGACTTCCACTGTCAACACAGGTCCACACTTCACTGTCAAAACAGACTCCCACATTCCACCACTGTCAACACAGGTCCACGCTCCATCACTGTCGACACAAAGACGTTCGAGAATTCAAATGGAAGCCGCAATGGAAGTAAACCATACTACTGAGAACCAGTACCATACCACTGAATACCAGTATCATTGTTCCAACAATCCCTGACTAATCCACAAACTGAAAGTGAAAATTGGACAACGCTTCAGTCCGTCCTGAACTATACTTTTAAGAGGATTGAAACGAGCTAAATGTACATCAGTCGATAGAAAGTATTCGACCCCCGGAAACAGAGCCAGATAACGGCATACCTCCAGTGTCTTGTGAAGGCAGGAACCTCGTCTCATCGCCCGACCGACTCGCGCGTCTCTTGTGTGACATGAATACTACCTGTGTGGTGGCGACCTCTCTTACTGGTACACGTCATCTTCATGCGTGAAGGACCTCGCCCCGTGTACGCCATACCTCTTTATTCGTGTGGATAAGACCTTACGTTATCCTGCAAGAGCGATGCATCTTTACAATAAAACGCCATAACCAGCATTGCGTGTCTTATTTACATATCGTCGGTACACTCTACCATTGTCTTACCTTCTTTATTCATGAATGAAGCCTCGGCCATCTTTGATTATGTACACAACGCGTCTTTTCCTCGCATATGAAACCTTTACCACATCCCGTGTACACCACGCACGTGGTGCACACGGGACCTTCTTCCCCTCCTCCCGTGAATCAAGTGACTCCAACTGTACATCACACACGTCGCTTCTACCGTGCTGAGTGGTGGTAATTCCCACTCCATTGTAACACAGTAATGTTTGGTGATATCCCCGTCGCTCTGTTGAAGTCTCTGTATAATCCTACGGGTTTAGCGCTTCCCCTTTGATTATAATAATAATCTGTTGAAGTCTCCAAGGAGGAGAGACGGGAGGGAGGGAAGAAGATATAGATGATAATGAATAAGAGAAATTATTATTCCCTCACATAGGCTCAGAGACTACCAGGGGAATCTTAAAACCTCCCTAGAGACATTCCGGGAAAAAAACTTTTCCAATAGGTTTAAGACCACAAATCCTTCTAGTTGGTTTATTTGATTATAATTCTAGTTGGTTTATATTAACTTATCACAATGTAACGTAGGATACACTCGAAGGTGCGTAATTAAAGTACGTAGGTGTACCGGAAGGGATAGTGTAAGTAGTTACCTGAGTACATTAGCTGTCAGCTCGTTTTTTAAGACGTTATGTTCCCTTCAAGCGAGGGTTTTAATGCTGGTGAAGGGACCTTCACCCTTAGGTTAAACCTGATTACTTGTCGTTTCCCCAGGACCTGTATAGGCCCTACGGGCTTAGCGCTGCTCCATGAATTCAATTAAAAAAATAATTTCAGAGATACAGTGACTCGTGAAGTACAACAGTGACGATGTTCTTAACCACCAGCAACAGTCTCGCTGACCAGACAATCTGAGAAAACTGTGAAGACAAAAGGAGCTGCCAAGATCAACAGTTGATATAACGAACAGTTTTATGCTCCAAGACATCGCAGGATCGCACAAACCATAAATAACAGATAATTACATCTCGTCGCTTCTTACAGTGTATCACTGCTGTGATTATCCTGTCAATTACTGCCGCAGTTATTGCAACAGCTGCCACCACGGTAAATGACGTTAATCACAGTGGCAGGTTCAATTCGCGGTGGACAAGTGAGGTTTTAACCTCGGAGAGAACCCCCCCCCCCCACCTGTGAATTAAATAATAGAGAATTTAATCAAGCTGGACACAAGACAGAATTGTGGTCAGCAGGAAGTGAAGTCAGGCAGCAGTGTAGACGTGTCGCAACAAGACCAGGGAGAGCGGCTTGGTAAGGTTCCAGGACAAACCGAAACGTAGTAGTCACTTGGTAATGACGCAGGACTAAGTGAAACGTCGTAAAAAATAAACTTCCACTCGAAACTGATGTTTTGTTGGGAAAGAGAAAAAAAAAAGAGGAATTTAAATGTATAATGTACTTATTTTAATAAACTCAAAAGATCGAAAACATCTTATATTAATTTAAAGCTAAACACAACAAATAAAAAAAATCAGTTATTAGAGGAACACTTCAGTAGATCTATGCCAAGTAGACTCGTGTCCTGAAAATGGTGTAAAATACCGACAAGTTGAAGATTAAGATACATGTGCAACAGTTGGGTATCTTTAGTGTTGACCTACACAGTATTGGCTTCCTCAAACACACAGAGAACAGGTTTGGTAGTGAAATAAAGATGTAATTAGTCAATCACCCTTGAAGAAAGAGTATTTGAGGTGGAGAGTCCCTCAGCCTGGGAAAAATTCAGCTCCATTGGCCTGGAACGATATATACATATATACGATACACATGCATGCACAAACATATATATATATATATATATTATATATATATATATATATATATATATATATATATATATATATATATATATATATATATATACACACACACATACACACACACACACACACACATACACACACACACACACACACACACACACACACACACCCCTCTCTGGGTTTTCTTCTATTTTCTTTCTAGTTCTTGTTTATTTCCTCTTATCTCCAAGGGGAAATGGAACAGAATTCTTCCTCCGTAAGCCATGCATGTTGTAAAATGCCGGGAGCAAGGAGCTAGTAACCCCTTCTCCTGTGTACATTACTAAAGTTAAAATGATGAACTTTTGTTTTTTCTTTTTGGGCCACCCCTAGAACTGTTATAGGGACCCTCATCCTCAGAGAAAAGAATAAACTTGCTTCAGGGAAAACTCAAGGTTCTCCCTGAAGCTGTTTGAGAATTTTCTCCTACCACCCCCTATATTTTATATATATTTTATTTAAAGACAAAATACATTGACAAAACATCCACAAAAATACGATAGAAAGTAAAACAACATAGGTAACTCAGAGCTACATCTCGAAAAACTTCGTCAAGCTCCCTGGTGGTGGGCCGCGTGACCAGAATGCTGCAGGCATTTCCTCTCTGGATCGCAACACTGAGTCTCTGAAAGAGGAAGCTGGTCACCCTGTGGTCCTTGGTTTCTATGATGAGCTTTTCACCCAGCTCTATGAGGAACTTTAGAGCACACTTGCCCCATGCTCCAAGGGCCTCCAACCCTATTGGGATGAAATTATAGCAAGGGGGGGGGAGGTCTTCATATTTGCGGATCTGGGTCTCCCTGTGGCTGGCAGCTCCACCCCCTTCCACTACGGAGTATGGCAAGTAGGTGTCTGCCAGTGTGGCAGCACAGGTGTAGTCCCAGGCAATCTGCTTTCCATCCTTCCAAGGTAGCATAGTGGCTCCATCAGGACGCTTTTGACTTCCGTCAGACCTCTGCACTTGGGGTTCCCGTTGAGCTGGGCAACGGGCTGTGGTGAGGCTTCTCTTTATGATGCCATTGACTTCCTCATGCCTGGCATACTTCCCTTCTGCTGTGTGACACACGAGACCATGAAGTCCGAATTGATCAGCTGTCGCCCTGCCGCAAATACACCTATGTTCGGTGAGGATGGGGACAGCTAGGCGAAGAGCAACACCAATCCGAATGGCCTGTGGATCTAGTAGTGCGCCCAAGGAGGAATTGGGAACAGCTAACAGGAAATCTCCTGAGTGTAGTGCCTTCACTGCCAGGAGATGAGCTTTGTCCTTTCCTGAGGCGTTGGAGAGCACTGTGTTGGTGATTTTTTCCATGATCGGTTTGTCCCAGTGGGACTGTTTGTGTTCTTTGGGAGGAGCTGGTCTACTGGAGGAATCTGTAAGGGTGTCCCACCAAATTGCTGCTTCAGTAAAGCTGGGGTCTTGAGCTCCTACCACGTCTCTCAAGCATTCGGGAACAATCTTCTTGACTAATGCACTGGAAGCCAAACATGAAGACAGAAAAGCAGGTAAAGCAACATGTGTTGCTTTGCGCACCCCTATACCTCCCAGTCGCACTGGGAGGGTTGCCTGATCCCATTGCTGATCCTCTAGTGACAGGTTCAGTGCCTTCTTAAGGGTTGACCTCAGGTATGCGTCATATTCGTCGAGTGTTGGGTTGTCAAAAGAGGGTGCACACCTCAGGAAGTAAGCGAGTCTTGGAATAGTAAGGCACCTTGTGAGGAGATACAGAGCATCATGGGCATCAAGATTGCTTATTCTCTCCTCCATTCTCATCAGGTCATTCAATTTGTCGTTGAGGACTGTGTCGATGGCCTGATGACCCAGCGGTGCTCCCAAGAGGGTACTGTTGGACGGAGTGGTAGTAGTAGAGACTTCTGGGAGGATTCTTCGCACAGCATTGATTATTTCCTGGTTCGCTGTGATGATTTCATGCTTGGAGGGATTGAGGATGAGTCCCAAGTCTTCTCCCTGTTTTCACCAGTTGTAGGTCCCCTACCAGGGACTCTTCAGTACCTGCCAGAGTGCCATCATCCAGGTACCAGATGTTGAGCTCGCTGCGTAGGCTGGAAGTTAGTTCTCTTACTGCCAAGCAGAAGAGAAGTGGAGCTAGTGGGTCACCCTGCTGAACACACACACACACACACACACACACACATTATATATATATATATATATATATATATATATATATATATATATATATATATATATATATATATATATATATTATTTATACGTATGTGTGTGTGTGTGTGTGTCGTGCCGAATATGTAAAACTGGTCAATTAGCAAGAACTCATTTAAAATTATGTCCTTTCTGAAATTTTCTCTTATACGTTTAAAGGTATATTTTTTCATTAATGTTAATGTAAAAATTTTTTAATTTTGCACCAAAAGAATCTTAGAAAACTTACCTAACCTTATTAAAGCAAGAGCAATTTATTTTAGCCTAACCCAACTAAATATATTTTAAATACGTTTGCAATAATTTAGTGCTAAACAAACACAATCAAATATATTTTTTCGTTAGGTTCAGAATGATTTTGGCGAAATTATTGCATACACAAATTTTCACTTGTCCTATATGGCAAGATGAGCGTTGCTATTTAAACCAAGATCGCAAGTTCTGCCTATTCGGCACGACATATATATTATATATTATATATATGTCGTGCCGAATAGGCAGAACTTGCCATCTTGGCTTAAATAGCAACGCTCCTCTTGCCGTATAGGACAAGTGAAAATTTGTGTATGCAACAATTTCGCCAAAATCATTCTGAACCTAACGAAAAAAATATATTTGATTGTGTTTGTTTAGTACTAAATTATTGTAAACGTATTTAAAATATATTTAGTTGGGTTAGGCTAAAATAAATTGCTCTTGTTATAATAAGGTTAGGTAAGTTTTCTAAGATGCTTTTGGTGCAAAATTAAAAATTTTTAAATTAACATTAATGAAAAAAATATATCTTTAAACGTATAAGAAAAAATTTCAGAAAGAACTTAATTTTAAATGTGTTCTTGCTAATTGACCAGTTTTACATATTCGGCACGACATATATATATATACACACACACATCATTCACTGCATATACACCGTGCTGTGTGAATCACTGCGTGTACACTGGCATCAGTATATAATTCAACTTTTGTACATGGAGATGGGCGTAGATAAAGATAAAAGACAAGAAAGCGTCAGATTCCAGCAAATATGTAAACAAGAGACTTGTGCAGCACCAGGATAGTTACTGAGTAAACGATTTACTTAGGCGAGTTTTTTTTCAGTAAAATACAGTGAGAGAGGATATAAGACCCTCTGGTATATGTATGCTGAAATTATGTAAATAATATATATACGAGTGCTAGCGCATTCAGCTCACACATTAAGGTCCGGGGTTCGATCCCAGATACAGATGGACACATTAGGACGCGTTTACTTAAGACACCTGCTGTCTCTGTTCACCTAGCAGTAAAATAGGTTGAAGATTGAGACACTAATGCACCATATTGGAATCTTTATTTAGGAAACGTTTCGCCACACAGTGGCTTCATCAGTCCAATACAAAGCAGAAAGGTACAAGGAGAGGAGATTGAGGTAATCAGTCCCTCAGCCTGGAGTCGATGTGTTCAGTCCATCAATCTTGTAGAATGTACAGCACTGGTTGTCGTTAAAGATTCGCCGGTATTCCCCCTGGCCCGGGCCTTTTCCAAGTGGTGGCCCGGCACTGGCTCCCTGTCTAGGGAGTGTCTGAGACCTAAGTCTTCCATGGGAGGAGGTACAAGTACCCCCTCATCTTGTGAGCTACAAGCTAGAGCTCGGGCACCAACCCTGCCCTAGAAGGGCTGGGCATGGTGACGATGCTCCTGCTGTACGGTGTGCTGGTCTGTGATGCTGTCTGTGGAGTGTGTCTACGTACGTACGCAAAGGGCCGTAGACGTGGCTTATATACTGTAGTCAGGTGAGGCGAAGCAGGAGGAGTCGAAGTAGGCCTTCGTCCAAGGGTAGGCCAATTTGGAGAATTCTTTGTATCAAGATTCCATGATGATGCAATGTCTGACAGTTGTGATGAATGGTTTTGAAAACCGACAAGTTGAAGATTGAGACACTTATGCACCATAAGGTGCATAAATGTCTCAGCTCACACACTGCCTTAGTGTGTGAGCTGAGTGCGCTAGCAATCGTATACAAGTTATTTACATAATATCAGCATACATATACCCTAGGGTCTTATATCCTCTCACTGCATTTTACAACACGTAAGATTGAGACACTTGTGCACCATATGGTGCATGTCTCAATCTTCAACTTGTTGGTTTTCAAAACCATTCATCACACAGTAAAATAGGTACCTGGGTGTTAGTCGACTGGTGTGGGTGGCAGATTGGGAAAAAAATTGACCTAATTTACCTGAAATGCTCAGCATAACAAGCGGCTTTCTATATAGTAGTACGTCATTGATGTCAGCTAGGACTGTATACCTTGTACTTGTAGAAATAAAGATTATTATTATTATTATTATTATTATTATTGTTATAACACTAGTTAATTGTCCAAGTCGGACAATTAACGAGTTTTATATTGAGCATTTTCAGTTAGAAGCAAATAAGGGATGAAATTGAAAGCTAGTATAGAATTCATAGTAGTGCCTACAATAATTCTGAACTAACAGATTAGAAAAACTTTCTGAATGGCCTTTCGTTTTTTCCCCTAAACCATTATCAAATCACTCGCGATTTGAAAGTTACAAACTGTTGCATAAAGGAGAATAAGAACATAAGAACGAAGGAACACTGCAGAAGGCCTACTGGCCCATGCGAGGCAGGTCCAAGTCTCCTACCGGCTTAAGCCAATGCACCCAACCTAGTCAGGTCAGGTCACATTGACTTAAGGGAGGAACACGGCAACCGACCTGGTAGCACAAGCTATCAGGTCTAACTCACACCCACCCACATCTACTCATGTATTTATCCAACCTATTTTTAAAGCTACACAACGTTCTGGCCTCTATAACGGTACTTGGGAGTTTGTTCCACTCATCCACAACTCTATTACCAAACCAGTACTTTCCTATATCCTTCCTGAATCTGAATTTTTCCAACTTAAAACCATTGCTGCGAGTCCTGTCTAGGCTAGATATTTTCAGCACACTATTTACATCCCCTTTATTTATTCCTGCCTTCCATTTATACACCTCAATCATATCCCCCCTAATTCTACGTCTTTCTAGAGAGTGCAGTTTCAGGGCCCTTAGTCTATCCTCACAGGGAAGGTTTCTGATACATGGGATCAACTTTGTCATCCTCCTTTGTACATTTTCCAGAGAATTTATATCCATTCTGTAATACGGTGATCAAAACTGTGCAGCATAATCTAAATGAGGCCTAACCAAGGATGTATAGAGTTGAAGAACAACCTGAGGACTCCTATTATTTATGCTTCTTGATATGAAGCCAAGGATTCTATTAGCTTTATTGCGAACACTTATGCACTGTTGTCTTGGTTTCAGATTACTGCTAACCAGAACTCCTAAATCTTTTTCGCAATCCGTAATATTAAGATCTACATTATTTAGTTTATATGTGGCATGGTTATTGTCCTGTCCAACATTTAGAACTTTGCATTTGTCTATATTAAACTGCATCTGCCACTTCTCTGACCACTGCATCAGTCTATTCAAATCTTCCTGGAGTGTTCGAATGTCCTCGTCAGAATGAATTCGACGGCCTATTTTGGTGTCATCGGCAAACTTGCCGATGTCGCTCTTTATGCCCTCATCTATGTCGTTTATGTAGATTGTGAACAGCAGGGGGCCCAACACTGACCCCTGTGGAACACCGCTCGTGACGCTTCCCCACTCTGATTTCTCCCCATTTATGCAAACTCTCTGCTGCCTATTTGTCAACCATGCCTCTATCCAGGAAAAAATTTCTCCTATTCCATGTGCTTTAATTTTCCTCAATAGTCTCTGATGTGGGACCCTGTCAAAAGCCTTACTGAAGTCCATATACACAATATCATATTCATTACCATGATCTACCTCCTCAAATACCTTAGTGAAAAAAGTTAATAAATTCGTAAGGCAGGAACGCCCCTTTGTAAAACCATGCTGAGATTCGTTGATTAATTTATGCTTTTCAAGGTGGCTACGAACTGCCTCGCTGTATAGCCCTTGTGGCTTAGCGCTTCTTTTTTGATTATAATAATAATAATAATACGAACTGCCTCGGCAATTATTGATTCCATAAATTTTCCCACTATGGAGGTTAGGCTTATTGGTCTATAGTTCGAAGCTAAGGACCTGTCACCTGTTTTGAAAATAGGTATCACATTTGCCATTTTCCACTTATCTGGCACCATGCCAGTTTGTAGTGATATGTTGAAAAGATTAGCCAAAGGTGTGCTAAGCTCCTATTTACATTCCTTTAGAACCCTTGCATACAGTTCATCAGGGCCTGGGGATTTGTTAGGTTTTAATTTATCTATTTGCCTAAGGACCATGTCACTTGTGACTCTAATAGTGCACAGTTTATTATCGTCCTGTTCTACATAATTTATCATTACTGGAATATCGCTGGTATCCTCCTGTGTAAAAACTGAGAGGAAGTATGTGTTAAAAATTCTACACATTTCCTTATCACTGTCAGTGAGCTGACCCGAGGAACTTTTGAGTGGGCCTATCTTGTCCCTGATCTTACTTCTGTATACCTGAAAGAATCCTTTTGGGTTAATCTTCGATTCTCTTGCAACTTTAACCTTATAATCTCTTTTTGCTTCTCTAATTCCCTTTTTTATTTCTCTCTTTAACTGAATATATCGATTTCTTAATTGCCCCTCTCCTCTTTTGATTTGCCTATATATGCCTCTCTTTTGACCAATCAGATATTTGAATCTATTGTTCATCCATTTAGGATCATTTTTGCTTGATCTGATTTCCCTATTTGGAACATAATATGACTGGGCAGCTAGAACTATGCCCTGGAAAGCATCATATCGGCAACCATCACCACCTACCTGACCCTTAGTCAGGTCATTCCAGTTCAGCCCACCTAAGTAATTGTTCAGTCCTATGAAATCAGCCAAGCGAAAGTCAGGGACGGAGACTTGATTGCCATTATTAGGGGAATTCCATGATATATTAAAACTGAGTGATTTGTGATCACTTTCCCCAAGCTCATCATTAACCTCAAGATTATTAATTAGTGTTTCCCTACTGGCAAGAACCAAGTCAAGGAGGTTATATCCCCTAGTTGGCTCTGTCACAAACTGTTTTAAAAAACAATCCTGGATCGTATCAAGAAAGTCACCTGACTCTAAATTTCCTGTCAAATTGCTCCAGTCAATCTGTCTATAGTTGAAATCTCCCATTAGCACAACATTATCGTATGTAGATGCCTTACGAATTTCGTCCCATAGAAGTTTACTGCACTCCCTATCAAGATTTGGGGCCCTGTAAATCACACCCAAAATTAGTTTTTCTCGGCCCTCGAGAAGCTGTAACCAAACAGATTCAGTGGCTGACGCTTCTAATTTAATATCTTGTCTAACACAACAATTTAAATTGTCTCTGACATACATCGCTACTCCACCACCTTTCCTGTTGACCCTGTCAGTGTGGAATAATTTATAGCCTTGTATGTGACATTCAGAGGGCATCTCTCTATCTTTCAGATTGAGCCAGGTCTCTGTTATAGCAATAATATCTATGTTTCCTGCACTTGCAATTAATCTTAGCTCATCTATCTTATTTCTTACACTCCTGCTATTAGTATAGTAAACCTTAAGGGAGCTAGTCCCTTGCTGCCCTCTGCTGTCCCCCTTTGTTTGCTGACCTGATCTATTGTCTTTATTTATAACTTCATGCTGAATGCCTTTTATACATTTACTGTTTCCAACCCAAGTGTTGCAACCTGCTTGTTTCCCACACACACCCATACCTCTATCTTCCATCAGTTTAAAATCATAGGCATTTCACCAATGGCCTTCTCAATCGAGTCTGCAAGTGCTACCACCCCAGCCCCAGAGAGATGTACCCCATCCCTTGCATTCATATCATGTTTGCCATAAAAGTTGTTCCAGTTGTCAATGAATGGGATTGCAAGTTCCTTGCAGTATCTGTCTAGCCAGCAATTTACACCAATTGCCCTAGACAACCATTCATTTCCTACTCCCCTTCTAGGCAAGATGCTACATATGATTGGGATCCCTCCCTTAGACTTAATGAAATCTATAGCTGACCTGTACTTATCTAGCAGCTCTTCTCTCCTACCCTTCCCAATATCATTTCCACCAGCACTGAGACAGATAATGGGCTTGTTCCCATTACCTGACATGATATTATCCAGCCTGTTGACAATGTCCCCAACACCAGCTCCAGGGAAGCACACACTATCTCTCATCTTCTTATTCCTATTACAAAAAGCACGGTCAATATATCTTACCTGAGAGTCACCAACCACAAGAATGCGCTTACCTCCATTAGCAGGGGCAGTAGTACCCTTACCTTCACTGGCCACTGAAGTACATTCATCCTGAAGAACAGAGAAGCGATTTCCTACCTTCAGATCTTCACTCTTAACTTTCCTTACTCTGATGTGCCTCCCATTACTGTGAACCACTCGCCACTTGTAGCAAGACTCAGTAAACGGTTTATTGCATTTTACTGAGAAGGTGTTACGTGTATCAGAGACTTTATTATTTATCTCAGTTGAGAACTGATAAAGACCCTGGCGGACGAGACGTCTCATTAAAATGCCATAAACCGCATGCTGTGTCTTTTTAACATACGTCTAGGGAAGGTTTTTCGAACTACATATGGGGCCTCTTAACACAAAAAATTAGATAAAGGGTTCAGAGATAAATTTGATAAATTAGACACATGTGCAACACTTGTGTATCTCAGGTGTCTATTTTGAGTCTACCTGGAGGTTATTCCCCCCTCAGGGAAGGTTCCTTGATGTTGGTGAGGGGTTCTTGATCTAGGGAATTGGATCTGTGCTCCAGTTCCCCAAATTAAGCCTGAATGCCTTCCACATCCCCCCCCCAGGCGTTGTATAATCCTACGGGTTTAGCGTTTCCCCCTTTGATTATAATAATAATAATAATGGAGGTTATTCCGGGGATCAACGCCCCCGCGGCCCGGTCCACGACCAGGCTTCCCGGCAGATCAGGGCCTGATCAATTTATAACCACAAAAATAAGTCATCATGGGGGATGGTAATTCCAGCGACAATCTCCGGGGGTTCTGTCACCGGGACTAAACACATGTAGCCCAGAACTGCTTCACAATGCGCTTTGTGATATAGCCAAATAAGAGGAAGTAATTTGCATGGCCTGGCTCTGACAAACAAGGAGACGACAGCAAACAATTACACAACATTAAAAATGTACATGACTAATTAACACTTCGCTTTCTGACAAACCTTTGAAACACTAAAAAAAATATTGATTGCTAATTTATGATATAAATGCTAATATTATAAGAACATAAGAAAGAAGGAACACTGAAGCAGGCCTACTGGCCCATACGAGGCAGGTCCAAGACTCCTACTGGCTTAAGCCAATGCCCCAACCTAGTCAGGTCAGGTCACATTCACTAAAGAAAGGAACACGGCAACTAGCTAGTAGCACAAGCTAGTCAGGTCCAACTCACACCCACCCACACCCACTCATGTATTTATCTAACCTATTTTTAAAACTTCACAACGTTTTAGCCTCAATAACTGTACTTGGGAGTTTGTTCCACTCATCCATTATGAACAATAAAGAGTCATCTATGGAACAGTTATTCAAAAAAATGAAACACTGACTTATCAAAAAAATAAGATAAACACAATTTTTGATCACATTTGTTACACATCGTTATACTGAAGCAGACAAGATACAAGTACGCAGACAGGTGCAGGGATAAACAAGCAGACAGACAAGCAGACAAGAGATAGCCAGACAAGTATAGGGAAGCAGACAAGAAACAGGAGACAAGTAGATCAAACTAGTATAATGAAGCAGATAAGAGACAAGCAAACGGGAGATAAGCAGACAACCAGACAAGTATAGGGAAGCAGACAACCAGACAAGTATAGGGAAGCAGACAACCAGACAAGTATAGGGAAGTAGACAAGCTCAACAAGTATATAATCTTTGACTACCAGGTCCATTTTGTACCAATAAGATCAGAGAACTTCGCCCCATAACCCAAAGAATGCAACAGAGCGTCACAGACGTGGTTGCAAATGGTGGTAGAGATATTGAGAAGATGGGAAAAAAAAGATCCCGAACTGTTCAAAACATTCACTCTTATTTCCGCTGCCACAAATTCGTCACAAATTTCCACAAAATAACTGGGTTGCAGGGTCATCACGACTACTGGGGTTCTCTACGGTTCGGTGTGGTTCTTTGGGCTCCCGGAGTGGCACCTTGTTGGAATTCTGGTTCTCGGTCGCCCTCCCAGGAGAGCCACGACATACATAAAGTTATGTAGGTGCCGATTATTGCAATTGTGTTTATATTTTGCCTGCGATCATAGCAATATAAAACAAGCTACTAGATGACTTAGAGAATGAGGAGAGCTAACTGAACCGGGAAGCCTAACCCTGGCGGCTTGTTTTACATGCACTTATGTGCTGTGTAGTAAAAACATAAGAAAAGAGGAACACTGCAGCAGGCCTAGTGGCCCATGCTTGGCAGGTCCTTCTCGAACTCAAACCCACTAATAATTGCACAACCCATTTTCAATGCTATCTAAGGAATAAGCTTTGATAATCCTATGAACTCGTGTGCAAGTTCCACTAAGATTCAATCCCTCTGACTCTTATATTCATTTAACCTAAATTTGAAGCTACCCAAGGTTTTAGCTTCAATAACCCTACTTTTCCACTCATCGACTACTCTATTTCCACACCAATATTTTCCTATATCCTTTCTAAAACCAAACTTATCCAATTTGAATCCATTATTTCGAGTTCTTTCTTGGAGGGATATCTTCAGAAAATTATTAATATCTTTTTTGTTAATTGCCATCTTCCACTCATTCTTCGTCTTACAAAAGAATGCATTTTAAGATATTTCAGTCTTTCTTCGTATGGAAGATTTCTTACGCAATGGATTATTTTTGTTATTTTTCTTTGAATGTTCTCTAACGAATTTATATCTCCAGGTGGTGGGGGAAGCATATGCTCAAATAGCAAGGAGAAAAAATAGACACATGATTTGGAATAAGCTTTTGTTGAGACAACATTTCGTTCTTTGTAGATCTTTACTAAGTCATGACTTAGTAAAGTTCCACGCAGAGTGAAAACCCAAAGTAAAAGCTTGTTCCAGAATGCTTGCTTTTCCTTCGCTATTGTTGGCAAAACACCATTTGGATTCATGCTGACACATCCCCGAGAAGCTAACTAGTCGCTGGCCAAAATCAGTATGAGAAGCAGGTGTCCTCACATTCCTGAGCCACATGACTGGCCAGTACTCCCCGCTGCCTCTCTCTCCCGGTCCACACTCCTAACACCCTCTCCCTCTCTCTCTCTCTCTCTCTCTCTCTCTCTCTCTCTTTTTTTTTTTTTTTTTTTTTTTTTTTTTTTTTTTTACACATGGTTTGACAAGGTTAAGGATCCCTAGCTTTATTGACAAGCTATTTACAGGTTAAGGATTCCTAACTTTATTGACAAGCTAAGAGCTGTTACCTACATCAGCTCATTTGAAAGCATTTTTATTGTTATGAGACATACAAGTAGGGAACAGGATGAAGTTGGAGCCATCTGTGGGCCAGCATTTTCATTTGATCAACTGACGTTATCTCGTTGACATCATTATGCTGTACGAATGTGTTCCATACTCGAGTCATCCTGGGTATGTATGATCTCAGATGGAGTGATGTTCTCTCTCTCTCTCTCTCTCTCTCTCTCTCTCTCTCTCTCTCTCTCTCTCTCTCTCTCTCTCTCTCTCTCTCTCTCCCTCGGTCCACACTCCTAACCCCACCCTTTTTTCCCTGACCACACTCCTAACGCCTCCCTCCCTCCCTCTCTCTCTCTCTCCCTGTCCTCACTCCTAACACCTTTCACCCCTTGTTGCTACTGGGGGTAATAGGCAGCACAACGGGAAGCTCCTGGCTTCTAAATGGTATGGTGACACCGACATGCTGTGGAGTTTAAGGACACTTACGCACAGTGCAGGACATTGAAGGATATTTCCCGTCCACGGCCCTGGATTTATTTTTGGGACCCGGCAAACTATACGGTCAAGGTTCGATACACCCTCCTGCTACCCCTGTTCGGCTAGCAGATCTAGAGAGTGTACAGAGATCCTTTACTGCACGTATAAGTTCTGTCAAGCACCTTAACTACTGGGAACGCTTGGAAGCACTTGACTTGTACTCGTTGGAACGCAGGAGGGAGAGATATATCATAATCTACACTTGGAAAATCTTGGAAGGAATGGTCCCAAATCTGCACACAGAAATCACTCCCTACGAAAGTAAAAGACTGGGCAGGCTATGCAAAATGCCGCCAAGAAAAAGTAGGGGCGCCATTGGTACACTAAGGGAAAACACCATAAGTGTCCGGGGCCCAAAACTGTTCAACAGCCTCCCATCAAGCATTAGGGGAATTTCCAATAAACCCCTGGCTGCCTTCAAGAGAGAGCTGGACAGATACCTAAAGTCAGTGCCGGATCAGCCGGGCTGTGGCTCGTACGTTGGACTGCGTGCGGCCAGCAGTAACAGCCTAGTTGATCAGGCCCTGATTCATCGGGAGGCCTGGTCATGGACCGGGCCGCGGGGGCGTTGATCCCCGGAATAGCCTCCAGGTAACCTCCAGGAGAGTGTAATCCACCGAGGACACGGCAAATCTAAACTAAGTTTTCCAACAGGCAACAGAACTACATGTATATGATGTTCAGTGAAGACAAATTCCAACTACTCCGTTATGGAAAACTGGAGGAAATTTGGACTGGATATACTACAAACTCTAATCACACAATAAAGCGGAAAAGTAATGTAAAGAACGTAGGTGTGGTAATGTCCGAAGATCTCACCTTCAAGGAGCACAACAATGCCACTATCACATCTGCGAGGAAACTGATAGGATGGATAATGAGAACATTCAAGACAAGAGATCCTCCGGGTTTAGCGCTTCCCCCTTGATTATAATAATAATAATCAAGACAAGAGATGCTAAGCCAATGATAATCCTTTTTAAATCACTTGTTCTCTCTAGGCTGGAATACTGCTGTACATTAACATCCCCATTCAAGGCAGGTGAAATTACAGAGCTAGAGAATGCACAGAGAACCTTTACTGCACATATAAATTCCATCAAACACCTTAACTACTGGGAGCGCCTGAAAGCACTTGACTTGTACTCACTGGAGCGCAGAGAGATATATCATAATGTACACATGGAAGATTCTGAAGGGACTGACTCCTAATCTGCACATAGAAATCACTCCCTATGGAATCAATGCAACATACACTCGGTGAAAAGTAGGGGCGCCACTGGTACACTAAGGGAAAACACAGTAAGTGTCCGGGGCCCAAGACTGTTCAACAGCCTCCCACCAGCCATAAGGGAAGTTACCAATAGACCCCTGGTTGTCTTCAAGAGGGAGCTGGACAGATACCTAGAGTCAGTGTCGGATCAGCCGGGCTGTGGTTCGTACATTGGACTACGTGCGGCCAGCAGTAACAGGTAACAAATCCTGTTCAAAAATGGTAGAAATTCTAGTCTTGGGAAAAGTCGAGATTAGGATAGTCTACCCGTAGTCACTTCCGGGGATCAGCGCCCCTGCGGCCGGGTCCCGGTTTAGATCCCCAGATAGTTGTTACCTGGTCGATCAGACATACCTTTATCTTGACCTTTGATGAATTTCGAGAGTCTTTCTACTCCCGGAGCTCAGCCATGAGCCAGGCTCATCTGGTGCTAGCCTGGTCAATCAGGCTGTTGCTGCTGGGTTTTAAAAAGAGTCATCAAGTTGTTTAAGTAAAACGTGCAGATAGGATATGGATATGAAAAGTTTACAAAGCCGACATGATAAATAACACTTTTGAAACATTTAGGTATTTTTATTTTGGAAACCCCTCAGAGATGCCAAGCCCATGATGATCCTTTTCAAATCACTTGTTCTCTCTAGGCTGGAATACTGCTGTACATTAACATCTCCATACAAAGCAGGTGAAATCGCAGACCAGGTAATCAGTTCCTTAACTTCAAGTATCTGGTGAGTTAACGCCTGGCTGACTAATAAGGAAGAGAGAGTTTGCATAAATGAGTAAAATCCCGAATGGGTAGCGGCCGCAAGTGATTTTCCATAGTAATCAGTTCTGGGCTCATTGTTATTCATAATTTACATTAATGACCTTGACAAGGGAATATACATGATACGTAGAAGATACGTATTATTATTTATGTCTATGTGAAAGTAGGATTGTGCCATGTATGTATACCCGCTATGTATACCTGTATACTGTTATGCATACCCAGTCAATAGCCGTTGATTGATCAATATAAGCAACTCTTAATATCAGTTGGCGATCATCTTTAGCATTGACTCGACATTGATCATATCCTGATATGAGACAAGGCCGCGGAGGCGATGACTGCGAATCGGTAACAGGTGGTCAACAAGCAGGTAGTTCTCGGCGGCACTGGTTGGAGGGACAGAGATGCCGTCCCGGGCGGAAGCTGAGGTTACTTGGTGGCAGATGTGGGAAACACCGAGCACTGTGTGTCTAAAGTCACGGTGAAAGATCTTACTCTACGTCCAGGTAGATGGTCGGGGCGGCGAACGGTGAACCCCTGGGACGCTGTGGTCACTTCACCAACAACCTCACTGGTCAGACACCGAGCCGAGATTAGTGGACGGAGGAACGAGCCTCCGGAAGTGCGCCTTGTGCTGAATAATTCACATAAAGTGCTGGTGTCTCCTACTACAAGTTTCTCATAAGGTGCAAATGTCTTTTGCACATCAGTAGCTTGATATAATAAGACATTGGATTGTGTGCGGCCAGCAGTAACAGCCTGGTTGATAAGACCCTAATCCACCGTGAGGTCTAGTCGGGACAGGGCCGCAGGAGCGTGGACCCCCGGAACAACTTCCATATTAGACTCGCAGCAATGGTTTTAAGTTGGAAAAATTCAGATTCAGGAGGGATATAGGAAAGTACTGGTTTGGTAATAGAGTTGTGGATGAGTGGAACAAACTCCCAAGTACCGTTATAGAGGCCAGAACGTTGTGTAGCTTTAAAAATAGGTTGGATAAATACATGAGTAGATGTGGGTGGGTGTGAGTTAGACCTGATAGCTTGTGCTAACAGGTCGGTTGCCGTGTTCCTCCCTTAAGTCAGTGTGACCTGACCTGACTAGGTTGGGTGCATTGGCTTAAGCCGGTAGGGACTTGGACCTGCCTCGCATGGGCCAGTAGGCCTTCTGCAGTGTTCCTTCGTTCTTATGTTCTTATGTTCTAGACTCCAGGTAGGTAGACATCCTCAGCTCACACACTGTGGGTCCGAGAAGTGATTCCGACAAGGGTGAATCGTTGGACACGGTTCCTTATACCTGCTGCCACTCTTCACCTAGCAGCAAGCATCTGGGTGTTACTAGACTGTTGTGGGTTGCATACTGCCGCATGGGGAGAAACAAGATTAAAGAACGACAATGGAAATAAGACAGACAGTCCTCGATGACGCACTGACATTATTGGGTTATCCTGGGAGGCTAACTCTCTTCCGGGTTAAAAATTGGGACAAAATCTTAAAATAACAATCTTTATTTCTACAAGTACATGTACAAGGTATACAAGCCTAGCTGACATCAATGACATACTACTATATAGAAAACCCCTTGTTGTGCAAAGAATTTTGGGCTAATTAGGTCAGTTTTGTGTCAGGATGCAATCCACACCAGTCGACTAACACCCAGGATGCGACCCACACCAGTCGACTAACACCCAGGTACCTATTTTACAAACTTCGTCAGATACAGTCAGCCATAACGCGAGTCAGGGGAGAAAGAGAATATGATTTGTTATAGATATTGCTGCTATACAACTCACTCATATTTATTTATAGATTATTTTTTGTCTTAAGAATGGTTAGCAGGATACCTGGATGTCTCCAGGGGCGTGAGGCTGGGTACCTGAATGTCCCTCAACCTACCTGGACCTGGGAGCGGCTTCTCTGTGGTCACAGTCTCAGGTCAACTGGCGCGCTTTATGGTTTTATGGCAATCCTCGCCACCCCGAGATGGGACAGATAACACCCCCATGGGAAATGCCCTTCAGTCACCCTTGCCTGTCTGTCTGAATCCCTTCTCCCTCGTTCCCTCCCTCTTCTTTTTGATGTTCCATCGTCCTTCATTCCATCCTTACCTCCCTCCCTCTCTCCCTCTCCATATTTTTTTTTCCATTTCTTCCTCCACATTCCTTTTCTACTCAATGTTGCTCATAGTGTCACCAACTCTTTACTAAAGTCATAGCCGAGACATGCAGACTTCATTACCTCGTATATATAACTCAGCCTGTGTAATGGAATTTGACATTGAAACATAGCTAGCTATTTTATATAGAACAGAGTAGCTGCTCATCGCTCTTCTATCTATTCTTGTTAAATAACTTAGAACACTTATGGTCAAGGTCTTGTTGGACATGAAGAGACATTTCCTGAGGTCTGGAAAGTTGCTTGGCATGTGAGCAGCGGATGCTGAGGCAATATCCAAGTCACTTTGATGGACATCTTGCATGTTCAAGTTTCGCGTGATGCCAGTCCTGAATACTGTCTTACTAATCTTAACTTTGTCTTATTGCATGGGTCAGTTTTTTTTTGTACCACATAACAAGAGTTGAAAAAGTGGAGAGGTAAAAACATGAAAGAATACATTAGAATAGCGTGAGGCTTGATTTAGTGTTAAGCTGAGATAACTTGCTAGGATGAGCTGGAAACCTGTTCATTCCAGTATTAGCGTCGTAGTCAGGTACTTCCAGACATTCGTTGGAGATACTCAACAACTCGCTAACGCTGACAAAATCGGTCTGTGTTCCCTCGAGCAGCGCTTACTCAGCTGCTAGGAATCGGCATGAGAATCCCTGCATGAGAGCCGAGGCAGTTATACCCTAGTCTGACCACATCTTCATAGCTTGAGCATATTAAGCTAATGAACACACCCAGCACCGGCTCAGCGTTATCGCATGGAGAACCACCCAAAGGATAAGGCCCGCACAGGTCCAAGGAGTAAAACTAACCATAAAAATCATCTTCCCTGGAGATCCACAATAAGCATTCTACAGCCACCTTCACAGTACACCTCCACAGTCATACTCTACCACCATCCACTATACTCCAAAGTCACACACACTCCACCTAGTTGATCAGGCCCTGATCCATCGGGAGGCCTGGTCATGGACCGGGCCGCGGGGGCGTTGATCCCCGGAATAACCTCCAGCAGGTAACTACACTTCACCACACTCGTCCTCCACCACCCTCCACAGAGACTACCCATTGCCCGCGGTACCATTCACAGTCCGAGAGTGGTTGATACCTCAAAGCTTAACTAAGCCGCACCCAGACTTCCTGTTTGTAGAGTTCAGAGACAGCGAGACCCATCTCTACCAGTTCTCCTAGTGCACTCCACACCCTACTATACCCTATGTAACTACCCTGCTACACTCTGCCACACCCTGCGTACCTGCCCTGCTACAACCTGCCACACCCTACTACACCCTGCAAGGCCCTATTGCACCCTGCCACACCCTACTGCGTCCTGCTACACCCTGCGTACCTACCCCGCTACATCCTGCCACACCAGCTGTTATTATCACGAGCACTAAACTCTAGTTAGTGGACAATTATAATTATGATTAAACAGGTAAAGATACAGATTTTAAGGGAAATTAAGATATGCACATTAAAATTTAATATTTTTAAGATTTCTTTGTCACCAAAGAGTAATTTCAATTCGGAGAGAGAGAGAGAGAGAGAGAGAGAGAGAGAGAGAGAGAGAGAGAGAGAGAGAGAGAGAGAGAGAGAGAGAGAGAGGTTGGACGTACCTGTGGGTGGGCGAGACAGCAAGCTAGAACAGCCTCGTGGGAAGATAAACTAAAGTGATCTCCCTCTCCTCCTATATTGACCCAACACTGAAAACTTGCAGCTGTAAATATACTCTCGGACGGACCTTTAAAACATCCTCATTGTTGGTGCTAATGACGCCCCTGCTGATGACGCTCTGCTGTTCACCGTCTCTTGTTCCTGTAGTTCACAGTTTACCCATTGTAAATGTTGCCGCTGGTTCATTGACTTCAGAGTTTTAATGAAGATATTTATCAGGCAGGATTATATTTTTAATTCGTTTGTGATACAGAAGTGAATCCCCCCCCCCCCAATCCTCGATATCACAAAAATGCTTTTTTTTTTTTTTTCTTTTTTTTGGTCGATCATCTCCCTTGTTTATAAGTACCTGAGCCCGTGTTTGGAGCAGTGATCAGTGATTACACCAAGCTTGGAGGTGATCTCGCCAGGTCAGTTGCACTTGTCTCCATTTGTCCCCCGAGGCCTACCCTACAGGCATGGCCCTTCACCAGAACTCGCCTCCTTCACCTCCCCCGAAGCCTTCCCTTCAGGCATGACCCTTCAACCGCACCTGTTCTCCAGAGCTTCCAGGCATCCTCTGCAGACTTGACCACTCCTTCATCAAGCTACTCTTACAACCCGCCAGTCCTAGATTTTCGTAGAATTTTGATAGACACAGCCTTGACGAAAGTAAACAAAAAAGACTTGGAAAACATCGTGGGGTTTCCTCCAGAAGCTACATAAAATTGTTCTAACCTATTTTTCCAGAGGTACGCAAAGTAGCTGGGGTGAGAGATAACTAGGTAGGCAGCAGGCTACTGGGCTGAGAGGTCATTTAGCCTCATACTGTTTACACGAGAGAGCAGTGTAGAGCTGTGGGTGTTTATCTCATGCCTCGCGAGCTGGGATATTCGCTCCAGCTCCACGGGCCTTTGGGATTAACAGTGCGAGGAATGGCCGATAGTGAGGGAGAGGTAAGGGATTAGAGGAGATGGTTGCACTTCAGGAATTGGTAGGGTCTTGCTTTCGCTTCTTAAGCTGGATGGCAACCTCTTACTAGGACCGTCATGGTAGTGCTGTTTTGTTTATAAGAAGTATGAAAATTTGTCGTGACTTAGATTTTAGTGAGATGATAACCCACTCAGTGGAATTTTTTTGGTCATACGAGCGAGGCCTCTCTCTGGCTTACCAGTCCACTCTGAAAAAAAAAAACTCACATCTGAAGGTGTGATAATAGATTTATACAGTGCCTATAGAATGAGATTGTGGTATTTAGTCCAAAGAACAGGTAATATGTATACTCTGAGCAACTCTCGGCTATTTTCCATGTTTGATAATCTATTAATAGCCATCCAAAATTATGAATAAGACATGTACAGGACCTGGACCTATTCCATGTGCCTTAACTTTCCTCAGTAGTCTCTGATGGGGGACTCAAACGCCTTACAGAAGTTCATATACACAATATTATTTTCATTACTATGATCTACCTCCTCAAATACCTTAGTGAAAAGAGTTAATAAATTCAAGAGAGCTGGACAGATACCTAAAGTCAGTGCCGGATCAGCCGGGCTGTGGCTCGTACGTTGGACTGCGTGCGGCCAGCAGTAACAGCCTACTTGATCAGGCCCTGATCCATCGGGAGGCCTGGTCATGGACCGTGCCGCGGGGGCGTTGATCCCCGGAATAACCTCCAGGTAACTTCCAGGTAAGGCAGGAACGCCCTTTTGTAAAACCATGCTGAGATTCGTTAATCAATTTATGCTTTTCAAGGTGGCTACGAATTGCCTTGGCAATTATTGATTCCATAAATTTTCCCACTATGGAGGTTAGGCTTATTGGTCTATAGTTCGAACCTAAGGACCTGTCACCTGCTTTGAAAATAGGCATCACGTGTCTTTTCCACATTTTGTCTGTATCACCGTTTAATATAGACAAATGTAAAGTTCTAAACATTGAACAGGAAAATAACCATGCCACATATAAACTAAATAATGAAGATATTAATATTACTGATTGCGAAAAGGATTTGGGAGTTCTGGTTAGCAGTATTCTGAAACCAAGACAACAGTGCATAAGTGTTCACTATAAAGCTAACAGAATCCTTGGCTTCATATCAAGAAGCGTAAATAATAGGAGTCCTCAGGTTGTTCTTCAACTCTATATATCCTTGGTAGGTAAGACACATAGGCAACAGTTAGGCAACTTTATTCCGAAACGTTTCGCCTACACAGTAGGCTTCTTCAGTCGAATACAGAAATTAGGCAGGAACAGTAGAGATGTGAAGACGATGTAATCAGTCCATCACCCTTAAAGTCGTAGAATTTGAGGTTGTCAGTCCCTCAGCCTGGGGAAGTTCAGTTCCACAGTCAGGAACCAGATAGTTCCTGACTATGGAACTGAACTTCCCCAGGCTGAGGGACTGACAACCTCAAATTCAACGACTTTAAGGGTGATGGACTGATTACATCGTCTTCACATCTCTACTGTTCCTGCCTAATTTCTGTATTCGACTGAAGAAGCCTACTGTGTAGGCGAAACGTTTCGGAATAAAGTTGCCTAACTGTTGCCTATGTGTCTTACCTACCAACCTGTCGGTATTGTATACCATTTTGATGTTCATCTATATATCCTTGGTTAGACCTCATTTAGATTATGCTGCACAGTTTTAGTCACCGTATTACAGAATGGATATAAATGCTCTGGAAAACATACAAAGGAGGATGACAAAGTTGATCCCACGTATCAGAAATCTTCCCTATGAGGATAGACTGAGAACCCTGAATCTGCACTCTCTAGAAAGGCGTAGAATTAGGGGGATATGACTGAGATGTATATATGGAAGACAGGAATAAATAAAGGGGATGTAAATAGCGTGCTAAAAATATCTAGCCTAGACAGGACTCGTAGCAATGGCTTTAAGTTGGAAAAATTCAGATTCAGGAAGGATATAGGAAAGCACTGGTTTGGTAATAGAGTTGTGGATGAGTGGAACAAACTCCCAAGTACAGTTATTGAGGCTAAAACGTTGTGTAGTTTTAAAAATAGGTTAGATAAATACATGAGTGGGTGTAGGTCAGTGTGAGTTGGACCTGACCAGCTTGTGCTACTAGGTCAGATGCCGTGCTCCTTCCTTAAGTGAATGTGACCTAACCTGACTAGGTTGGGGGCATTACCTGGAGGTTACCTGGAGGTTATTCCGGGGATCAACGCCCCCGCGGCCCGGTCCATGACCAGGCCTCCCGATGGATCAGGGCCTGATCAACTAGGCTGTTACTGTAATAAAGTTGGTAGAATTACCGACAATATGTAAAGTAAAAGGACACAAGTGCAACTAATGTGACATTTATTGTGGCAACGTTTCGCTCTCCAGGAGCTTTATCAAGCTTGATAAAGCTCCTGGAGAGCGAAACGTTGCCACAATAAATGTCACATTAGTTGCACTTGTGTCCTTTTACTTTACATAGGCTGTTACTGCTGGCCGCACGCAGTCCGACGTACGAGCCACAGCCCGGCTGATCCGGCACCGACTTTAGGTATCTGTTCAGCTCTCTCTTGAAGGCAGCCAGGGGTTTATTGGCAATTCCCCTAATGCTTGATGGGAGGCTGTTGAACAGTTTTGGGCCCCGGACACTTATGGTGTTTTCTCTTAGTGTACCAATGGCGCCCCTACTTTTTATTGGCGGCATTTTGCATCGCCTGCCCAGTCTTTTACTTTCGTAGGGAGTGATTTCTGTGTGCAGATTTGGGACCATTCCTTCCAAGATTTTCCAAGTGTAGATTATGATATATCTCTCCCTCCTGCATTCCAACGAGTACAAGTCAAGTGCTTCCAAGCGTTCCCAGTAGTTAAGGTGCTTGACAGAACTTATACGTGCAGTAAAGGATCTCTGTACACTCTCTAGATCTGCGATTTCACCTGCTTTGTATGGAGATGTTAATGTACAGCAGTATTCCAGCCTAGATAGAACAAGTGATTTGAAAAGGATCATCATGGGCTTGGCATCTCTCGTTTTGAAAGTTCTCATTATCCATCCTATCATTTTCTTTGCACGTGCGATCGTGGCACTGTTGTGATCCTTGAAAGTGAGATCCTCAGACATTACTACTCCCAGGTCCCTTACATTATTTTTCCGCTCTATTGTATGGCCGGAGTCAGTAGTATACTCTGTTCTAGTTATTATCTCCTCCAGTTTTCCATAACGGAGTAGTTGGAATTTGTCCTCATTGAACATCATATTGTTTACCGTTGCCCACTGGAAAACTTTGTTTATATCTTCTTGGAGGTTAACTGCGTCCTCAGCAGATGACAGCCTCATGCAGATCCTAGTATCATCCGCAAAGGATGATACGGTGCTGTGGTGTATATCTCTGTTTATGTCTGATATGAGGATAAGGAATAAGATGGGGGCGAGTACTGTGCCTTGTGGAACAGAGCTCTTCACTATGGCAGCCTCCGATTTAACTCTGTTGACCACTACTCTTTGTGTTCGATTTGTTAGGAAGTTGAAGATCCATCTCCCCACTTTCCCAGTTATTCCTTTAGCACGTATTTTATGGGCTATTACGCCATGATCGCATTTGTCAAATGCTTTTGCAAAGTCTGTGTATATTACATCTGCATTCTGATTTTCTTCCAGTGCATCCAAGGCCATGTCATAGTGATCCAGTAGTTGTGAGAGGCAGGAGCGACCTGCCCTGAACCCATGTTGCCCTGGATTGTGCAGATTTTGGGAATCCAGGTGATTTGCAATCCTGCTTCTTAGCAGGTAGGAGCGGTAGGAGACTTGGACCTGCCTCGCATGGGCCAGTAGGCCTGCAGTGTTCCTTCTTTATGTTCTTTACTTTCAACCTAACTCATCTTTCCCCACCCCTCCCCACCTCACTGATCCCTCACCCCTACCCTCATCCCTCACCCCCGATCACACGCCTCGCCATCCTCCGGAAATGCCTGCCCTTCGTTCTGTCGGTTCGACCTCCGCCCCTAACAACCCACCACCCACATCGAGTCTGGGACTCAATTCCCCCCAACCTTCACCCCCCCCCCCCACTTTTTTCTCCCTCTCCATTTCCCCCATCCTTCTCCTGTGAGTGTTTTGTTGTGGCATTTTTTAGCTGTGACTTTTGTTACATGTCACTCCCAAGTGACAGTAGGCCTACTTGCAGCCCTCCATTGCTGTCATGTTCTTATATGCTGATGTTCCTTGTCTGAGGCACCGCCTGATATTCAACTGAGAACATTCGATTCCCAAAAGCAAGATCCCGGGTTAGAATCCCTGGCAAGGAGAAATATGTGTACCGATTTCCTAGCACTTCTGCCGCCCATACCCACCTAGTAGTAAATAATACAGTAATGTGCATATTAATTAGGACAGTGATGAACTGAGACATTTATTTGGAGAATAAATGTTTATCTGAAAAATACACGGCAGTGATATGATAGATAATTAATTTAATAAGAGATATACTACCCTTTGCTTATATAAACATTACTACGTGCGGTCAGTAGTAACAGCCTGGTTGATCAGGCCGTGATCCACCGGGAGGCCTAGTCGTGGACCAGGCCGCGGGGGCGTTGATCCCCAGAATACCCTCCAGGTAGACACGCTTTGGCTTTGGTAGAATCGACCAATGTTGAACACATTTTGGCAAGTTCGTGGTGGTTCCATGGTGCTGAACTCTTCTCCAGGCTGAGGGACTGACCACCGTGTTCCAGACCATGGTGCTGAACTCTTCTCCAGGCTGAGGGACTGACCACCGTGTTCCAGACCATGGTGCTGAACTCTTCTCCAGGCTGAGGGACTGACCACCGTGTTCCAGACCATGAGGGACTGCTGAACTGGTGCTGAACTCTTCTCCAGGCTGAGGGACTGACCACCGTGTTCCAGACCATGGTGCTGAACTCTTCTCCAGGCTGAGGGACTGACCACCTTGATGAGATTAAGACACATGTGCAACATCTGGGTATCTTTATTGTAGACGTTTCGCCATCCAGTGGCTTTATCAATACAAATTCTAGGACATAACTTGAAGACAGTAGAACTATGTACAGAAGATGAGGTAATCAGTCCCTCAACCTAGGAGTAGGTGCGAAGAGCACCATAGTCGTGGAGATTCTGAAGCAGAAGAAAGGAGCCTGGCGCTTATATAGTAACGTCAGGTGTAGCAGACGAGGGCATATTCACTGGTAGGCAGGATTCCCCAGTGGAAGTAGGTCCTTCCTTGTCGGTATTATATACCATTCGTACACAACTTGTCAGACACTGCAACATCATGGAATCTTAATTCTGAGGACATGTACATAACCTTCACGACTACGACAACTACTACTACAACTAACCCATCTCTTTGGGAAGGACCTACTTCCACTGGGGAATCCTGCCTACCAGTGAATATGCCCTCGTCTGCTACACCTGACGTTACTATATAAGCGCCAGGCTCCTTTCTTCTGCTTCAGAATCTCCACGACTATGGTGCTCTTCGCACCTACTCCTAGGTTGAGGGACTGATTACCTCATCTTCTGTACATAGTTCTACTGTCTTCAAGTTATGTCCTAGAATTTGTATTGATAAAGCCACTGGATGGCGAAACGTCTACAATAAAGATACCCAGATGTTGCACATGTGTCTTAATCTCATCTTGTCGGTATTATATACCATTCGTACACAACTGACCACCTTGTTCCAGACCATGGTGCTGAACTCTTCTACAGGCTGAGGGACTGACCACCTTGTTCCAGACCATGGTGCTGAACTCTTCTCCAGGCTGAGGGACTGACCACCTTGTTCCAGACCATGGTGCTGAACTCTTCTCCAGGCTGAGGGACTGACCACCTTGTTCCAGACCATGGTGCTGAACTCTTCTCCAGGCTGAGGGACTGACCACCTTGTTCCAGACCATGGTGCTGAACTCTTCTCCAGGGTGAGGGACTGACCACCTCAAATACTTTTTCTCCAAGGTTGATGGATTGATTACACCATCTTTATTTCATTATTACTGCTCATTTGTATCTGAGTGCAGAAGCGTGCTGTGTAGGCGAAACATTTCAGCAGTAACGATACCCAACTGTTGCACGTGTGTCTTAAACATCAACTGTAAAATCTTCAGTAAGTTATCACGTCAAGGATTGTGACCTCGAATTCCACAGGTCGGTAACACTGCTGGCGAGACAGTCAATTATTTTTTTCAGTCAATGAATGGTGGAGCAAAATATGAAGCGTGATCATGGTAGCTTTGTGGTAGAGCTCTCAGGGTCACAGACGATAAGGACACTAGTTTCATACCTCGGCGAGTCCAGACTTCAGGGCAAGTCTCCTTATACCTGATGTTCCTGTTTACCCAGCAGTCTACCTACCTGGAGTCTACCTGGAGAGTATTCCGGGGATCAACGCCCCCGCGGTTCGATCCATGACCAGGCCTCCCGGTGGATCAGGGCCTGATCAACGAGGCTGTTACTGCTGGCCGCACGTAGTCTAACGTACGAGCCACAGTCTGGCTGATCGGAAACTGATTTTAGGTATCTGTTCTTCTGATCTTCACCATTCTTCTTTGTACTGGACTGATGAAGCCGCTGTGTGGTGTGACGTTTCCACAATAGAGATATCTAAGTGTTGCACATGTCTAATTTATCACCCAGAAGTAAATCGGTACCTAATTTATCACCCAGCAGTAAATCGGTACCTAATTTATCACCCAGCAGTAAATCGGTACCTAATTTATCACCCAGCAGTAAATCGGTACCTAATCCTGGGGAAGAAAACACCTGGACCCCAACGGAATAAAGCCACACCTTTGGCTTATCCTGTTTATGATTCGCGAGAAATCTTCTTTCGTCTTTGCCCAAAAGACGTGTTGAACTCTCGCCATCCAGTGGCTTTATCAGTACGATACAAGAACATAATATAAAGAATGTAGAACTATATACAAAAGATGAGGTAATCAGTCCCTCTGATTCTTCAAGGCTAAGGTGCTCTTCACCGACTCCAAGGCTGAGGGACTGATTACTTTATCCTTTGTATATAATTCTATATTCTTCACATTATGTCCTTGTATTGATAAAGCCATTGGATGGCGGAACGTCTATAAATAAAGATATCCAGATGTTGCCTATGTGTCTATTTCTTTATCTTGCCGGTACTGTATACTATTTAAGTAAAAAAAAAAAAACGTGTGTCCTCAAGGCCTATAACCCCAGTAAATCTAGGAGGGTAATAATGTTGGTAGAATTACCGACAATATGTCCTTTTACTTTACAAATCTAGGAGGGGCCAGGAGCCCTGTATCGACCCCCGCAAATACATCTAGACAAGTACACATAGATGAGTAATCACGTTTGGACTGTCACCCCCAAAGAATGTTTCACTAACCTGTACCTGCAGCACAGCACATCCTGTTACAAGCTGGAACGCGTTAGAAACCTTTCCAGGAGGTTACGATAGGAAACCTCTGGTATACTGGGCTTCAGGTGCCGTACCGGGATCTGTGTGAAGTGTCTGAGGTTTCCTGTCGACGGTATGAAACACTGAAGCCATTCATGTTACTGAATATTCTTAAAGAGCATAAGAATAGAGGAGGACTGTAGTAGGCCTATTGGTCCATGCCAGGTAGCTCCTATTGCATGTTAGGCAGGTCCTGGTACATACTAGGCACGTCCTAGTACAATCTAGACAGATGCTACTAAATGCTAGGCTGGTCCTATAGTATAGGCTAGGCGAATAAAAAGACGAATAAAACACGTGTGCACCATTTCGATATAATATTTGCCGAGACTTTTCGCCTTCACAACAGGCTTCTTCAGTGGAATTCGAGGGTGACTAATATATTGATGATTCTTGGGGAAGTGGAGAATTTGAGGCATTCAGTACCTCAACCTTGAAAGAAACAGTTGAAGAAACGATGATTTGAGGTTTTTCACTTCCTCGGAAGGTAAGTTCAAAGGTAAGTTTAAAGTTGGCTCCGCAGCGTGTGTGTTGTCTTCACAGAACCTGCCTAGTGATCTTGATGCAGTATTTCTTTATTAAGTTCTTTTTTTCGTGGAACTTTTACCTTGTATGTAACTAGTGACCTGGCGCTACCTTTCACATATCCGATACTCAGTTTTTATTGAAACCTTGACAGTGATTTATATATGATAAAATGTGTAGAATTTAGCCCAAAAGAAGTCAATGTGGCTTATTTTTATTCCCAGTGTCTTAGAACTGTTTTCCTTCTGGTAACCAATGTTTTGAAGGTTCAGTATTATCCTTACAACTAATAATCATCACATAACCCAACTCTCGAAGCTATTTCCCTTCAGGTAATCAGTGTGTGTGTGTGGTGTGTGTTAAAAAATCCTCAGTCGTTCTCTCTGGGTTCTTATGAATTATCGCGTCTTTTCTAAAAGACTGACTTCGGCAACATTGAATGAGGGTGCGAGGGGACAGGGGTAGGAGGTTTGGGGTGAGGGGGCTAGTGGTAGGGGTTTGGGGGTGGCGGGCCAGGAATGGGGGGATTGAGGAGGAAAGACGTTGTGGTTGTGAAAGGAAGAGGATGATTTGATAGTTTGTCATGACCCGGTCTTCAGCACCAAGACAGGAAAACATAGCAAGCTTAGGTTCTCACACAATATTATCATAGAAAATTGGGTAGCAGTACACTGTGTTATTCCCGCAGTGTAACTATCATAGCAATACAATGACAGAGCTTACCGACAGTATGTAAATAAGACACAATGTGGCTTACAGCATTTTATTGTGAAGAAGTTTCGTCAACGAGAGACCAAACGTCTTCATAACTGAAATGCCATAACCCACATTGTGTATCTTAGTTACACGTACGAAAGTGTAGGAGCGCACTGTCGGTGTTCCACAATATAATTATAATGCATAACAGGGTAGCACCACACTATATAGTTCTATATTAGTTGAGCAAAGGTCGCGTATGCAACAAGTATCGGTATGCCACCAGGTAACCATCTATAACCAGGTACTGAATAAACACTCACTATCCTCCCATGAACCAGTGTACAATTCTGAAATTCTCTCAGACACAGTGTGGACGTTAACCTGAATAATAATAGTAAGATCATCTTTACTATTGATTATAAAAAGAAAAAAATATGCATAATGTCTAGATTATCCATGGATTTTTTCTCTGAAGGTCAGATTTGTTTTCTTCGCTGTTACCTCGACGTCGAACCGAATGCGGATGAAGTGGAGTAACTTACGGCCATTCCCTGCCTTTGCATGCGACTTATATATGCTGGTAACAAGCTCGTCAAGTTCCAATATTTATATTCAGTGGCTCAGGTCCAGATTCTCTGAGCAGATATTTCATCACGCAGTTAACAGTATGTGTATGAAAGAGACACTTAGGCAAGGTAAGGCAGTTTTAGTATGGAAAGTCTTCGCCCACCAGGACTTGGTCACTCCAAGACAGAGACAGAAACAACAGACAAATAC
Source organism: Cherax quadricarinatus (assembly GCF_038502225.1). Classification (NCBI taxonomy): domain Eukaryota; kingdom Metazoa; phylum Arthropoda; class Malacostraca; order Decapoda; family Parastacidae; genus Cherax; species Cherax quadricarinatus. The sequence continues at coordinate 37,948,496 of NC_091311.1, read as the reverse complement.
ATAGTAATGGTGTCTCACCTGTGGTACGCGTGGGATACATGAAGGATGTTCTCTGGAGTTAGTGCCCCCGCGGCCCGGTCCTAGATCTGGCCTCCTGGTGGACTAAGGCCTGATCGAACAGGCTGTTACTGCTAGCCGCACGTATTCGAACGTATAAACCGCAGCCCAGATAACCAGGAAGTGAATTGAGGAACTTATCAAGTTAATGACGTCTGTGTCCTGGCGACCTATAAGCAACTTAGCCAAAACTCTGGATATACTGGAACACCAAATTCTATACAATTGTATTGTTAATGCAAATGACCGCTGATTCTTCCTTACCTGGAGTCGCTTCTGGAGGTCACCGCCCCCGCGGCCCGGTCCCAGACTATACCTGTTTGCTGCCTCAGTAAACATTCGCTTTCTACACTTGAATCAGAGTGTAAATCTGAAATTCTTTCAGACATAATACGAACGTCAACCTGAATAATAACATTTTTGCTATATATAAAAAAAAAATGTATATAATCTCTTGATTACCTACAAAATTTCTTTCCTGGAAGTCGGTCAGTGGTCAGTCGTCACGTGAGGTCACAGACCCTGAGCGGCTTTGGGGATTAGTGTGGACGGTTACAAAGCATGGCTTGCTTCTGCAGTGTTTTAAAAATTGAGGTTGGAGAGTTGAAGGAGGAGGTCTTGCTTCTCCAGGAGGAGATTAGGAGGCTGAAGGTCCACCTCAATGGGTCTGGGAGAGAGTGTGAGGTGGCTGGAGTTGTGGGGAATGAGGCTTCTAGCAGCGAGGTGCAGTCTGTCTCTCGCTGTGAGGAGGCTGTAGTTGGGGAGGCAGCAACGGCTACCAGCAGTGAGGTGCAGCCCAGCACCTGCTACAAGTGGCGAGTAGTTCACAGTAATGGAAGGCGCATCAGAGTAAGGAAAGTTAAGAGTGAAGATCTGAAGGTAGGAAATCGCTTCTCTGTTCTTCAGGATGAATGTACTTCAGTGGCCAGTGAAGGTAAGGGTACTACTGCCCATGCTAATGGAGGTAAGCGCATTCTTGTGGTTGGTGACTCTCAGGTAAGATACATTGACCGTGCTTTTTGTAATAGGAATAAGAAGATGAGAGATAGAGTGTGCTTCCCTGGAGCTGGTGTTGGGGACATTGTCAACAGGCTGGATAATATCATGTCAGGTAATGGGAGCAAGCCCATTATCTGTCTCAGTGCTGGTGGAAATGATATTGGGAAGGGTAGGAGAGAAGAGCTGCTAGATAAGTACAGGTCAGCTATAGATTTCATTAAGTCTAAGGGAGGGATCCTAATCATATGTAGCATCTTGCCTAGAAGGGGAGTAGGAAATGAATGGTTGTCTAGGGCAATTGGTGTAAATTGCTGGCTAGACAGATACTGCAAGGAACTTGCAATCCCATTCATTGACAACTGGAACAACTTTTATGGCAAACATGATATGTATGCAAGGGATGGGGTACATCTCTCTGGGGCTGGGGTGGTAGCACTTGCAGACTCGATTGAGAAGGCCATTGGTGAAATGCCTATGATTTTAAACTGATGGAAGATAGAGGTATGGGTGTGTGTGGGAAACAAGCAGGTTGCAACACTTGGGTTGGAAACAGTAAATGTATAAAAGGCATTCAGCATGAAGTTATAAATAAAGACAATAGATCAGGTCAGCAAACAAAGGGGGACAGCAGAGGGCAGCAAGGGACTAGCTCCCTTAAGGTTTACTATACTAATAGCAGGAGTGTAAGAAATAAGATAGATGAGCTAAAATTAATTGCAAGTGCAGGAAACATAGATATTATTGCTATAACAGAGACCTGGCTCAATCTGAAAGATAGAGAGATGCCCTCTGAATGTCACATACAAGGCTATAAATTATTCCACACTGACAGGGTCAACAGGAAAGGTGGTGGAGTAGCGATGTATGTCAGAGACAATTTAAATTGTTGTGTTAGACAAGATATTAAATTAGAAGCGTCAGCCACTGAATCTGTTTGGTTACAGCTTCTCGAGGGCCGAGAAAAACTAATTTTGGGTGTGATTTACAGGGCCCCAAATCTTGATAGGGAGTGCAGTAAACTTCTATGGGACGAAATTCGTAAGGCATCTACATACGAAAATGTTGTGCTAATGGGAGATTTCAACTATAGACAGATTGACTGGAGCAATTTGACAGGAAATTTAGAGTCAGGCGACTTTCTTGATACGATCCAGGATTGTTTTTTAAAACAGTTTGTGACAGAGCCAACTAGGGGAAATAACCTCCTTGACTTGGTTCTTGCCAGTAGGGAAACACTAATTAATAATCTTGAGGTTAATGATGAGCTTGGGAAAAGTGATCACAAATCACTCAGTTTTAATATATCATGGAATTCCCCTAATAATGGCAATCAAGTCTCCGTCCCTGACTTTCGCTTGGCTGATTTCATAGGACTGAAAAATTACTTAGGTGGGCTGAACTGGAATGACCTGACTAAGGGTCAGGTAGGTGGTGATGGTTGCCGATATGATGCTTTCCAGGGCATAGTTCTAGCTGCTCAGTCAAATTATGTTCCAAATAGGGAAATCAGATCAAACAAAAATGACCCTAAATGGATGAACAATAGATTAAAATATCTGATTGGTCAAAAGAGGCATATATAGGCAAATCAAAAGAGGAGAGGGGCAATTGAGAAATCGATATATTCAGTTAAAGAGAGAAATAAAAAAGGGAATTAGAAAAGCAAAAAGAGATTATGAGGTTAAAGTTGCAAGAGAATCGAAGACTAACCCAAAAGGATTCTTTCAGGTATACAGAAGTAAGATCAGGGACAAGATAGGCCCACTCAAAAGTTCCTCGGGTCAGCTCACTGACAGTGATAAGGAAATGTGTAGAATTTTTAACACATACTTCCTCTCAGTTTTTACACAGGAGGATACCAGCGATATTCCAGTAATGATAAATTATGTAGAACAGGACGATAATAAACTGTGCACTATTAGGGTCACAAGTGACATGGTCCTTAGGCAAATAGATAAATTAAAACCTAACAAATCCCCAGGCCCTGATGAACTGTATGCAAGGGTTCTAAAGGAATGTAAAGAGGAGCTTAGCACACCTTTGGCTAATCTTTTCAACATATCACTACAAACTGGCATGGTGCCAGATAAGTGGAAAATGGCAAATGTGATACCTATTTTCAAAACAGGTGACAGGTCCTTAGCTTCGAACTATAGACCAATAAGCCTAACCTCCATAGTGGGAAAATTTATGGAATCAATAATTGCCGAGGCAGTTCGTAGCCACCTTGAAAAGCATAAATTAATCAACGAATCTCAGCATGGTTTTACAAAGGGGCGTTCCTGCCTTACGAATTTATTAACTTTTTTCACTAAGGTATTTGAGGAGGTAGATCATGGTAATGAATATGATATTGTGTATATGGACTTCAGTAAGGCTTTTGACAGGGTCCCACATCAGAGACTATTGAGGAAAATTAAAACACATGGAATAGGAGGAGAAATTTTTTCCTGGATAGAGGCATGGTTGACAAATAGGCAGCAGAGAGTTTGCATAAATGGGGAGAAATCAGAGTGGGGAAGTGTCACGAGCGGTGTTCCACAGGGGTCAGTGTTGGGCCCCCTGCTGTTCACAATCTACATAAACGACATAGATGAGGGCATAAAGAGCGACATCGGCAAGTTTGCCGATGACACCAAAATAGGCCGTCGAATTCATTCTGACGAGGACATTCGAGCACTCCAGGAAGATTTGAATAGACTGATGCAGTGGTCGGAGAAGTGGCAGATGCAGTTTAATATAGACAAATGCAAAGTTCTAAATGTTGGACAGGACAATAACCATGCCACATATAAACTAAATAATGTAGATCTTAATATTACGGATTGCGAAAAAGATTTAGGAGTTCTGGTTAGCAGTAATCTGAAACCAAGACAACAGTGCATAAGTGTTCGCAATAAAGCTAATAGAATCCTTGGCTTCATATCAAGAAGCATAAATAATAGGAGTCCTCAGGTTGTTCTTCAACTCTATACATCCTTGGTTAGGCCTCATTTAGATTATGCTGCACAGTTTTTGGTCACCTTATTACAGAATGGATATAAATTCTCTGGAAAATGTACAAAGGAGGATGACAAAGTTGATCCCATGTATCAGAAACCTTCCCTATGAGGATAGACTAAGGGCCCTGAATCTGCACTCTCTAGAAAGACGTAGAATTAGGGGGGATATGATTGAGGTGTATAAATGGAAGACAGGAATAAATAAAGGGGATGTAAATAGTGTGCTGAAAATATCTAGCCTAGACAGGACTCGCAGCAATGGTTTTAAGTTGGAAAAATTCAGATTCAGGAAGGATATAGGAAAGTACTGGTTTGGTAATAGAGTTGTGGATGAGTGGAACAAACTCCCAAGTACCGTTATAGAGGCCAGAACGTTGTGTAGCTTTAAAAATAGGTTGGATAAATACATGAGTGGATGTGGGTGGGTGTGAGTTAGACCTGATAGCTTGTGCTACCAGGTCGGTTGCCGTGTTCCTCCCTTAAGTCAATGTGACCTGACCTGACTAGGTTGGGTGCATTGGCTTAAGCCGGTAGGAGACTTGGACCTGCCTCGCATGGGCCAGTAGGCCTTCTGCAGTGTTCCTTCGTTCTTATGTTCTTATGTTCTTATGATAAGTTTAGCATCCTACTTCATCAGGTGGTCGTGGCTACTCCTGTGAATAAGACTCAGTACTAACATCACCAGCACCCCAAAGTTCTCTGTAAAGCGCGTGTGGCTGTCTCTAGCTGCTGGCTCACCCACCTCATGGACAAGACCCAGGCTGGGACTACGCTGGTGAATCAAACTGGAAACATGTCTCTAGCTGTCTTTTCCACGTGTATTTTCTCGCATAGTTTACGTAGTTTGACATGAACGTAAGCTTTGGTGTCAACAAGGCGTGACTGTATTTAATGGTACATCTGGTAGTGGTCGCTTCTTTAAAACTGTACACCTGCATGTAAATTAGCCATAACGTCATTGTTTGGTCTTGGCTCTCCAGCTGCTGTGTCTCTGTGAAAAGTTTTGAGGAAGATTAGGTCTCATCTTATTCGCCTGTCTCTCTAAACGTTCACTTTACCTTTCTCAGGGGAAATTCCTCTATATAAACTACAGGAAAGCCTCCAGTACAGTGTTGCATAATATGGATTTTCAGACTGGAGTAATAGCCAGGGTACTTGCGTGAGTTGTGATGACTGGACGGGGGATCAAGCAGCCACCATCACCACCACTCCTTGAGTTGAATGACTCTCTCAAAAATAAAAATAAATGGAACAGTGCGTGGATCAGGAAAATCCTGGAAGAGAGAAAGTTACTCTGAGTGACGAGCGTCACGATTGGAGAATGTAATCAGGTGAGAACCCGTGCTGTTCCTCCTGTATGTAAATGACCCTCCAGGGAGGGAGAGAGGAAGGGAAGGAAAATCTGTGTGCCAGTGTTCACAGACAGGCAAAACTGAAGATTTCTTTTTCCATTTCTCTTCGCCCCAAGGAAAAAAAAAGTGAAATATAGCTATGCAAATCTTGATACTTTGCCTTAATTTTCAGTAAAACTATCGTGGTAACCTAAGCTTGCTAACAGCTGCCTGATATAAATATAACTAAATTTACCTAACCTATCTAAACAGTTGCCTAATTATCTACAATTGTTACCTTATGGAGGAGCGCATCCTGAGGTAAGCCGATGATAGCGCAAAATTAATGAGAAAAGGAAAAAAATAATTTGGAGGAATGAAGACGGAGCCGCAATCATGCCACTTAAAACATTCCTTGTAAATAAGACACGTGCAACTTGAAGGAACTTTAAAAAGGATAAATTTCGCCCACTGGGAGCTTTTATCAATTATATATGTCTGTCTTTCTGTCTCTCTCTCTCTCTCTCTCTCTCTCTTAATAAATATATATATATATATATATATATATATATATATATATATATATATATATATATATATATATATATATATATATATATATATATACGACATAGCTGAGCTGGAAAAATGCACAAAGAACCTTTACCAGAAACTCAGTTAAGCAACTAAATTATTGGGAGTGCTTGAAGTCCCTAGAACTGTACTCATAATTTATACCTGGACATCATAACTTACACCTGGAAAATACTGGAGGGATTGGTTCTAAATCTGCACATCAAAATTACGATTTATGATACATCCATTGAAAAGCAGAGGAACGATTAGTGCACTGACAGAGCTCAATAAGTGTGAAGGGACCACGACTCTTCAGCACCCTCCCTTCATCCATAAGGGGGATAACCAGCATACGCCTAGCTGTCCTCAAGAAGGAACTCGACAGATTTCTCAAAACCGTTTTTGATCAGCCGGGTTGTAGTGCATACATTGGACTACGGGCGGGGGAAAGTAGTAGCTTGATCGGCCAAACGAGGAACTAAGAGGACTGGTCTGGGACCGGACCGCTGAAGCGGCGGCGTCCGGAAAGAAGTTTAATATATTTATTATGCACCCCATACCCATCCTGTGGGCGGTAGTCAAAAAAATATTACAGAAGTATATAATGGGTCCAGGGACTGGGCCCCAAAGTTTTGATAGCTGAACAAGTTATATCCTGGAGTCAGACGAACCGATGAAGCCACAGGCGGACGAAACGTCTTGGAATGAAGATCCACAGGTGTTGAACCTGTGTCTAATTCTGAGATCGAATATATGACAGGTGGTTCCTGATAAGACGCACTACAAAGGTTGCCTGGGCTTGTGGACTGCAAGCAGCAGCAGCAGCTGGCCAACCAGTCTCCCGCAACATCTGCTTCGTGAACAGAAAAACTCTCTGGTCACAGGTTAGTCAAATGGACATTTCCAAATTAATATTTAACGGGAACCTATGAAAAAAATAGCAATCCGACTGAGTGAAAATAGAAAGCCTCGCTTGACTAGCTACGTAAGCACATAAAACATTATTATAAATAGAGACGAACAACGATAACAATAACACACAATACTATGGGGTGAGAGCGGAAGTGAAGAGTCGACACCAGCAGTGACACTGGATCCCCTGGTGGGGGGTGGTGGAACCTGTAGACGGAGGACCCCGTTACCTCTTCCTCCTCCTCCTCCTCCATTTCTTCTTCCTCCTCCTTTTCTTCTTTCTCCATATACTACTTCCGACCACTGTAGTGCAATGGTCAGCGCAGTCGGCTCACAATCGAATGGTCCCAGGTTCGAAACCTCAAGGACACACAATGGAAATAAGTCACTTTGGATTATCCTAGATAATTTACACGTATGATACTTGTATGTACCTGTGCCTAAATCAACTTTCTCTTCCTTGGCACAGACATTAACACCTTGGCACATACAAAGACTGGCAGCGCTTACATGGGAACATCACTTAGAAACAATGACACAGTTGTGGGTGTTGAGTGTCGCTCCCGCAGCTCCCATGACAGGCACTGCTGCTGACAATGTCGTCACAACTTTAATTAAAACTAATTATTTACTGTCATGGTGACGTACTTCTGCTCCCGCGCACGCACGCACGCATGCACGCAGGAGCCAGAAGCTATGAATCGACCCCGTGCACCCACAAATAGGTGAGTACAAATAGATGAGTATACACATACACAGTGAAGAGGCGGGGCCAAGAGCTATGAATCGACCCCTGCAATCACAATTAGGCGAGTACACACAGATTTTTTCTTTTTTTTTCTTCTCTTTTAAATTGAATATATTGATGGACAAGTTGATCCTCTCCTCATCTAAGTTGCCTGTAAATTCCTCTCTTTTTTCTTATCATAGGTGTCTTTACTTTTAATATACTTTAGATGAGTTTTTAGAGTTTTTGTACTCCCACAGCCCGGCCCTGGACCAGCCCTGTCTAGTGGTTGCCTGGTCAACTAGGCTGTTGCTGTTGGCGGCCCGCTGGCCTACATATCCATCATTGATGTTTTAGTCTCTTGTTTATCTGTTTAAAGTTACTTATACTTCATCTAATTTAAAGAAATTAGAAACAGAAGAGATATAAAGAAATCAGAAGAAATTTAAAAAATCAGAAGAAATTTAAAGAAATTAGAAATATATGTGCTTTGGAACAATATTTTAACTGCAAGTATGTGTAGGATGGTGAGCTAGAGGACAACCCCAAAGTGATTCCTCCAGATACTGAAATTAATTGATTTATGGTTGTTTCCTGCAAGTTGTTTAAAAACTCAAAATTTTTTCATCATTGTTTCTTTGTTCACCTGAACTAGGTCAAGCAAGCTATTTCCACTAGTTGGTTCCATCATAAAACAGTTCTAAATAGCAGTTCTGGACTATTTCTAGTAAGTCGGTAGACTCTAGATGTCCCGTTAGATTGTTCTAGTCAATTTAGTTCAATTTAAAACCTCCCATCAAAGCTATATTTTCGTACCTGGATACTGTCACAATTTTGTCCCACAGAGGTTTACTAATGGTTACTATCTAGGTTTCGGCGGGGTCTTTGGACCATATATTTTTCTCACCCTTCGAGAATCTGTAGCCACATGGATTCTGTGTCTGACTCTTCTGTCTTTATGTCTTTCCTGATGCAATAGTTTAAATTTTGTCTTACCTAGCAACTCCGTCCTCTTTCCTTTTGACTCTGTCACAATAGAATAATTTTCGCCCCTGTCCCAGCCCGGGTACACCAGTGGGCCTCAAGCATGGTTGCAAGCTATTTCGTTCTCCTCCTGTATGTTCTGACCTCACAAGTAGCGCAGTTTTTGTGGCATTTGCGGCTGAGTGGACAAGAGCGTTACTTGGGAACCTTGCCGGTCTTCCTGTAGAAGGTTCGAACCCTGCTGACTGTGATCTTTCTCGGTATATGCCCCTGTATGTGAAATTCACCAGACATGATCCTATTTTTCAGATTGAGCCAGGTCTTGGTTAGAGCAAAATTATCTGTTGTTTTCTGCAGTTACAGTTAGTTTCAGTTCATCTGTCATATTTCTTGTGCTCTGGCTGTTTGTATTGCAGACTCCAAGAAAGGTGATGCCCCACCTCTGTCTCTGTTTGTAAAACAGTTACTCTGCCTTTTTTCAGTAACTGTTTTATTAGCTATGATGTTTTCTTAACGTTTTCCTAAAATACCTTGGCAATTCCTACTCCTTCCGTCCCTAGTACTGCAACTCCTTTGTTTCCCTCATACACTCATACCGTTGCCTTCCATCACTTTCAAGTCTTACACAATTCAGCAGCAGCTCCTCCGACAAGTGACCTCACCACTGTATCTGACTTTCTAGGTCTCACCTGACCTCTCTCCGCTATATATACTGTGTTTTCAGCTATCTTTATATTACGATTGAAAAAGTCACCAGTCGCGAAACGTCTCCTTCAACAAATGATTGATATCTCTATTTCCACAACCTGTCGGTACTGATGTAACTGTTCCTAAACACTTCTTGAAGCACTTTTCGTTACCTTACACAATTAATATGCTCCCCCATGTAATGGATGACTGACTCACGAACATACACTATCTTGGCGAAGAAAGGTTAACTTTTAAGTCTCCGTTATTTTTCCGCAGGTGGTGTGTGAGCGTAGTGTAAAACTGGCAGACGGTGTAGGTGGTGGGTAACGGTGTCGAGGAGAGAGCTCTTGCCACCGGGTCTCTGTGAACACTCAAGGTGAACACGAGAAACATGCCGGCCAAGTGAAGGGGCTGGTCTTGCTTAATGTTGCGTGGGAAACTGTAAACGGGAAGGAGGGAAACAAGATTTGGAAAAGAGAGAGAGACAGACACTAGCTCTTAGTCTCAAGTCTCCCAAGATTAAATCCGGGTTCTTTGGTTGTGTGCCGAAGTCACTGCTACAGAGCAAGATTGGCCAAGTTGTCCGTTCTCATATTTCTAATGAGTGTCAGACTGAGTATTTTGTGTACACTCTCGCTTTTTTTCTTTGCTGTTTTGCATTCCTGGGCAAACTACAAGCTTGGTATGAATCTATATGCACCTTAATGGAATTTGTTGCACGCATTCAGAATTGGTCTTCCACTCTTGGAACTGAAGTAAGTCACTTTGTCTTTTTGGGGTTTATCTTATGTAATTTACACATATGTTACCATATATAACCTGTGTAACTGTTATATATGGTAACTGGTCTTAACTCCACGAGTGTCAGTGTGTGACATGCTCGTCTCAGAAACCACAAGTACTGTAAAAAATATAGTGAGATCACATCTTTTGTGGAATCCGTCTCCGATTGGCCTTCACATACAAGATAGAAATGGTACACTAGCAAAAGCGTATGCCTACAAGGAGGGAGGAAAACACAACTTTAGGCTGTCAACTAGTGGTTTGGGGACAATGATACGAAGAGAGCTTCAACTGAACTTCATTGACTTGAGGCAAAGAGAATGACACAAATCAGTCCATCTATCGCCATTTCTATCGTGCAGGAGCCACATGTCAATGATTCTTCTCTCACGATCAGCAGATTCTTGGATGTCACTACTACTCGGCTTCAGCTGGGTTACAGGTACCTACAAAAGTTTGCATCACCAGCTGATGTAGACCTAACCAAACGTCAACGTTACCAAGTGAACTATTGCCACACACTGAGTCGTCATCTGCTGGAATGTTGCAAAACTCGTGAATATATATTCCATCACAGTTGTTGAAGAAATCTCGAATTATTTCATCAAAGAAGAATATTATTGGTCATTCTGGACAAATACTCTTGCTTTACCTATTTTAAATGACCTATAACTTACCTACATTCTGCCATACTTTGCTTAATATTAGATATTGTAAATAATTTATAACCACATATAACTACATTGTAATGTTTTTGTAAATTCATGACTGTAAACTACATGCGGCCAACAGCAACAGCCTACTTGATCAGGCTCTGATCCACTGGGAGGTCTGGTCAAGAACTGGACTGCGGGGTCGTTGACCCCCGAACACCCTGCGGGTAGGTAGGCAGCAGTGTTTTTCTGAAGACATTTGCAAATAGGTTATTACCATTATAACTTTACAGCAAACACAAATGTTGGGACCCAGTTTTTCGACCTATTAAGTACCTTTGTAATCAATGGATTATCACATCTTTTACAACTCCTCTGCTAAATATGTGATCTAACTTATGGACCTGACCTACTTCCACTCGACAGTCCTGCCCACGTGTGACCCCACCTGCAACGACTGCATCTCTCCACTTGTTTTCACTGGCTCCAGTATAAAATACTCCGTCCTCGTGCGTCTACATTAGACTGGCAATAAAGATACCCAGGTGATAAGATTTTGTTCGGGTTTTTAACCCGGAGGCTGTGTCGCACATGTGACTGAACCTTCATCTGTTGAGCGTGTATACACTTAGGATTTCAGTTGCATCTGGCTGTCTCCAGAGTTTTGGTCTTACGTTCTTAGGATCTGTTCCTTCAACGGGCTTTCCCGGTGCCAGAAATGATGGCCATAGGCAGATGTCCAACATGACACCCACTCTACAACTTGACACCCACTCCTCTTGTCACGTCTTCCCGCTAAACCCACACGGCACCGCTTCTCCCCATGACCCCTTCCGTTACCCTGCCAACGAGTGTCATATTGCGGGGTCGCTGTGGCGTGGGTGGCAAAGGCATGGTTCAGGCCACCAGTGACACCATCAGTGCCACCAGCAATTACATTCTGGCTGGGTTGCCAGAAACTGTCGCTGTCGTTCACTGACTGGACATAGGGTGTTCAATAAACTAGCCACTTCTATAGCAATATCTGAAAAGGAAAAAAAAAATTTGTTTTATTACGGCCCATGGGTATCCTATGAACTGTGATTAGTCACCCCACGCCCATCCTGTGGGCGGTAGTCAGGAGAGGCGCCTCATCTTCAGTGGAACCGTGCAATGAAAGACCTGACTTATTCATTTGACGATGAATGGTTATGTTGTTGCCGCCTCTTTGCACCCTTCAGTTACAGGCTAAGAGATGTTATCCTACCTCAGCTCACTTACAGACTAAGCTGTTGTCCTACCTCAGCTCATTTGCAAGCTAAGAGCTGTTATCGTGATGGAGAATTAGACACATATGCAACATCTGGGTAACTTTATTTGTAGACGTTCCGCCATACAGTGACTATCAATACAAGGACATATTGTGAAGATTTATAAAACTATATACAAAAGATGAGGTAATCAGTCCCTCAACCTTGTTTTTGGTGAAGAATATATATATATATATATAGATATATATATATATATATATATATATATATATATATATATATATATATATATATATATATATATATATATGTCGTGCCGAATATGTAAAACTGGTCAATTAGCAAAAACTCATTTAAAATTAAGTCCTTTCCAAAATTTTCTCTTATACGTTTAAGGATATATTTTTTTCATTAATGTTAATGTAATTGTTTTTAATTTTTCACTAAAAGAATCTTAGAAAACTTACCTAACCTTATTATAACAAGAACAGGGGTTTGAAGTTGCCTCTCACGCCATTCTTCTGGCCGCTCGATCAGGTAAGACATTCCTGTGTTTTCGGTAAGGTAGCAATCACCCCAACAACCCCGGTGATGGCCGCCGTGATCCTTACTGGAATGTTCAACTCAGGGAACATTTGCATAAGTAATACCACAGTTGTGGTGACTGACGAGTGAGAAAGGTTGGATGTGAGAAAGACCTGCCTAGAATGAGCCAGTACGTCTGTTTTGTAGCAGTTCTCTACATTCGTAATAGTAGTAGTAACAGTAGTAGTAGAGAAAGATGAAGAACTGGAGGAAGAGAAAGAAGAAAAAGAGCAAAAATAAAAATAATGATCATTATTATTATAATAATATTAATATTAATAAGAATAATATGAAAAAGAAAGAGCGCTGGCTTCCCAAGTAGCTTGACCAGCGACTCTCCTGGAGAGAGCAAACATTATTGCTTCATCCCAACTCAAGAGTGTGAAGCCTTGTTATAGTTGGCTCTCCTTATCCTGTCCTTCCTGAGCGCGGCTTTCTTCCTCCCTGTGAGACCAAGTTGCATTCCCACGCCGCAAAAGCCCGGATTAAACCAGCGGGTTACACCCAGGCTCTTTGAATCATTTGAGCAATGCCGCTCCTCCGGAGTACGAGTATAAAGGGCGTTCACTTGTTCCATTGTCTAACTTACCCTTTGCTGGAGCTCAATAGCGTCTTCGAGGCTCATTCATGGATGAGGCTCCTTCACTCAGACCACAGACTGGACCTCCCTCCCCCCCCCTTTCAGCTCCTCATTCTTCTGAGGCACACAGAAACGAGTTTGGTCAGCCTCTGTGAAATCTCACCCGGAGCGCTCCGTCTTGAGGGGCAGCAGCATCCCAGACCTGCAGATGCTAGCGTGTTCTGCCACTTGTGACGGCGGCTTCGGATTGCTGCCTGTTATTGTTGTACATGAATAATCATAATAATAATATCCTAATTTCTACAAGTACATGTACAAGGTACACAGTCCTAGCTAACATCAATAACATACTACTATATAGAAAGCCGCTTGTTATGCTGAGCATTTCGGGCAAATTTGGTCAATTTTGCCCCAGGATGCGACCCACACCAGTCGACTAACACCCAGGTACCTATTTTACTGCTAGGTGAACAGGTACAACAGGTGTCTTATGGAAATACGTCCTAATGTTTCCCAGCCGAGGGATCGATCCCCGGTCCTCACTGTGTCACACAGACGTTTCGCCTCTACTATTGCAATGATAAAGCCACTGGATGGTGAAACGTCTACAAATAAATGAATTAGACACATGTTGCACACGTGTCTAATTCTCCGTGTTATTGTATTCATGATGAGGGGAAGCGCTAAGCTCGTATGGGTCATGCAGCACCTGGGGGGAGGGTAATGGGAGGCACTGGTCCAGTTCCCATAAACTTAGTAAATAACAACGTTTCGCTCGGTATACAAGCGAGAAACCTCGGATACCATGTGAAACATAGTCCTTTAAAATACGTTGCATACTGCACGTATATACTCGCTTTATTCTGATATGTATAGGAATGTGTAAATAAATATGCAATTTTTATTACATATTTGGGACGAAATGTAGATTATTAACCGGGATTTATTTTACATAAGAGTTTTTCTACCAGACATGTCGACAAGTCTGGCTTCGGAGACTTAGTAAAGTCAAGATGAACGGATCGGAACACAGCTGAGCATATGGGGGGTTCTGATACGTTAATAAAGTCTGGATGGAAAAATTCACACAAGTGCTTTATTGAATGCATTTCGTTCACACACTGAGTGAAATGTAGTCAATAAAGGATCGCATTGTACTGCATTTGTGTTCGTTCTTCCATCGTGTCGGTATTTTATACCGTTTTACCTCCGACTAAAGTCAAGATGAACGGGTTGGAACACAACTGAACACATATGAGGAGAGCCTCAGGCTTTGGTAAAGTCAAGATGAACGGATTGGAACACAGTGTATTAACACCCGAGGGATACCTGAAGGATACCTGACAGCTTTACTGACATCTCAGTCAGTCAGTTAAGCACCGTTTGCCATGGCCAGCAACTGGATGGGTGACCATAGTAACATATTGGCTCTCTTCCTTCTAAGGGGGAAGGGGGGGTGGTTCCTGTGATGCTAGTAAATGCCTCACGATCCAAGGGATGGGAGCTACCTTCCCCTTCCTCGGGTGCAAATATGACTCCCTTCGGGTTTAGCAATTCCCTACAGGTAAGTAATTAGTTGGAAATAAAAACTTATTCAACAAACACGAAGCCTAGTCTTGACAAACAAGGAGCCTCGTTTTGATTGACAAGGAGCCGGGTCTCCACAAACAAGGAGCTTGGCCTTAGCAAACAAGAACCTGGTCTTAACAAACAAGGAGCTTGGCCTTAAACAAGGAGCCTTGCCTTAACAAACAAGGAGCCTAGCCTTAACAAGGAGCCTAGTCTTAAACAAGGAGCCTGGTCTTAACAAACAAGGAGCTTGGCCTTAACAAACAAGGAGCCTGGTCTTAAACAAGGAGCCTGGCCTTAACAAACAAGGAGCTTGGCCTTAACAAACAAGGAGCCTGGTCTTAAACAAGGAGCCTGGCCTTAACAAACAAGGAGCTTGGCCTTAACAAACAAGGAGCCTGTCCATATACAAGGAGCCTGGTCTTAACAAACAAGGAGCCTGGTCTTAAACAAGTAACCTGGTCTTAGCAAACAAGGAGCTTGGTCTTAAACAAGGAGCCTGGCCTTAACAAACAAGGAGCCTGGTCTTAACAAACAAGGAGCCTGGTCTTAGCAAACAAGGAGCTTGGTTTTAATAAAGGAGCCTGGTCTTAAACAAGGAGCCTAGCCTTAACACACAAGGAGCCTAGCCTTAACACAAGGAGCCTGGCCTTAACAAACAAGGAACCTAGTCTTAACAAACAAGGAGCCTGGCCTTAGCAAACAAGGAGCCTGGTCTTAACAAACAAGGAACCTGGTCTTAAACAAGGAGCCTGGCCTTAACAAACAAGGAGCCTGGTCTTAAACAAGGAGCCTGGTCTTAACAAACAAGGAGCCTGGTCTTAACAAACAAGGAGCCTGGTCTTAACAAACAAGGAGCCTGGTCTTAACAAATAAGGAGCCTGGCCTTAACAAACAAGGAGCCTGGTCTTAAACAAGGAGCCTGGTCTTAACAAACAAGGAGCCTGGCCTTAACAAACAAGGAGCTTGGTCTTAACAAACATGGAGACTGGTCTTCACGTTGAGCTGGTAGACATGACCAACATGAGACAAAGAATGTCAGGTAGACGACACCACAGTGACGAACTATTCAACTATCCAGACGACACCAGAGATACTGACAATACCATATTGATATTTAGTCACTCCAGTGGAAGACCAAGGGGGGAGCTTGACACGACAGAAGAAGATAGGGATAACTTTTGAAATAACAAAGGAAATCAGGGGCATGTATGACACGACACGGGGAAGATATAGGCAGATGTGACACTTCGGGAGACGCAGGATTAAACAAATGCAAAGTATCTACAGTGGCCCATTTCGACGTTTGCTTTTGTTTGTGTCTAGAAGCACATTATTATTATTATTAGTAGTAGTAGTAGTAGTATTTCAAACATTAAATACGTGTGGATCATTGAGTGCACGGTAGCTGTGGAGTCTCGATCCTTCATTCACTGATAGCAGCCAGGTTTTACCCCTGATTACAATCACAGCCCAGTGAGTGACGAGGATTTGAACACAATACCGAGATGGCTTCTTCTGGCTTCCCGCAAAACAACATCGTGGGAGAAAAATAATATTCTCTCTCATGTGTGTTCTTCCATCGCGACCCGCACTGACGCCTCGCAACTCTCCTCCAGCCAAACTTTCTCCTCTGACTGTACAGCAAGCTTTTATTTATTTATTTTTTTTGCTGCTGCTGTGAAAACATTTCACTCTGTGTAGAGCTTGATCAAAGAAACTTGATCTTAAGAGCCATTCTCCAGTTGTCACACGTGGAATCCAATACTCACCATTGTTTTTAATAATGCTAGAAATGCAGGATTGGAATTTGCTCAGCCTAACACAGTAAGAAATCTTCATTTCTAAAGGTGTTGATAAAGATCTTGATTCTAGACAGAGAGAGAGAGAGACGTTATTCAGTACTGTCAACAATCTCCATTGCATCCACTCTCATTCTGTTGTTAGTTTTGATGAATAAGACACATTTGCAACATTTGGGTATCTTTACTGCAGAAATGTTTTGCCTGTGCAGCAGGCGTATTCAGTCGCATACAGGTGAATATAACATCGGAAACAGAAGAAGTAACTGACGTGATCAGTCCCCCACCCTCCCACCCAGAGTGAAGTGATGATACTGCAGAAGTTACCCAACATGCTGCAGAAGTTACCCAACATGCTGCAGAAGTTACCAACATGCTGCAGAAGTTACCCAACATGCTGCAGAAGTTACTGCTGCAGAAGTTACCCAACATACTGCAGAAGTTACCCAACATGCAGAAGTTACCAACATGCTGCACATGCTGCAGAAGCTACTCAACATGCTGCAGAAGTTACATGCTGCAGAAGTTACCCAACATGCTGCAGAAGTTACCAACATGCTGCAGAAGTTACCAACATGCTGCAGAAGTTACCCAACATGCTGCAGAAGCTACTCAACATGCTGCAGAAGCTACTCAACATGCTGCAGAAGTTACCCAACATGCTGCAGAAGTTACCCAACATGCTGCATAAGTTACACAACATGCTGCAGAAGTTACCCAACATGCTGCAGAAGTTAACCAACATGCTGCAGAAGATACACAACATGCTGCAGAAGTTACCCAACATGCTGCAGAAGTTAACCAACATGCTGCAGAAGTTACCCAACATGCTGCAGAAGTTACCCAACATGCTGCAGAAGTTACCCAACATGCTGCAGAAGTTACCCAACATGCTGCAGAAGTTACCCAACATGCTGCAGAAGTTACCCAACATGCTGCAGAAGTTACCCAACATGCTGCAGAAGTTACCCAACATGCTGCAGAAGTTACCCAACATGCTGCAGAAGTTACCCAACATGCTGCAGAAGTTACCCAACATGCTGCAGAAGTTACCCAACATGCTGCAGAAGTTACCCAACATGCTGCAGAAGTTACCCAACATGCTGCAGAAGTTACCCAACATGCTGCAGAAGTTACCCAACATGCTGCAGAAGTTACCCAACATGCTGCAGAAGTTACCCAACATGCTGCAGAAGTTACCCAACATGCTGCAGAAGTTACCCAACATGCTGCAGAAGTTACCCAACATGCTGCAGAAGTTACCCAACATGCTGCAGAAGTTACCCAACATGCTGCAGAAGTTAACCAACATGCTGCAGAAGTTACCCAACATGCTGCAGAAGTTACCCAACATGCTGCAGAAGTTACCCAACATGCTGCAGAAGTTACCAACATGCTGCAGAAGTTACCCAACATGCTGCAGAAGTTACCCAACATGCTGCAGAAGTTACCAACATGCTGCAGAAGTTACCCAACATGCTGCAGAAGTTACCCAACATGCTGCAGAAGTTACCCAACATGTATTGTTGAAAAGTTTATAAAATACCAACAAATCGAAGATTAAAACGCGTATGCAACAGTTGGGTATCTTTATTGATGTTGTTAGGTAAGACACATATGCAACAGTTAGGTATCTTTATTTTGAAACGTTTCGCCTACACAGTAGGCTTCTTCAGTCGAGTACAGAAAAGTTGATAGAAGCAGAAGATGAAATGTTTCACCTACACAGCAGACTTCTTCAGTCAAATATAAAAGGAGCAGTAGAAATGAAATAGAGATGATGTAATCAGTCCACCAACCTTGGAGAAAAAGTATTTAAGGAGATCAGTCCCTTAGCCTGGAGAAGAGTAGATGAATGGTTCAGATACCCAAGAGTTGCACATGTGTCTAATTTATCAGCCTGGAGAAGAGTTCAGGTTCATGGTCTGGAACGATATCACTCCAGACCATGAACCATGAAAGGTTCTATCATGGTTCTTTCAGCTAGGACGTAAATTGATTCTTTTCTCATACAGAAGAATCGACTCTAACCAATTTTATAAAACGCTGACTGGCTTTGGAAATTGGCATTTTTTGCAGACGTGACAAGCCATATGAATCAATTGAATCTGAAGTTGAAAGGTGAAACAAATTTGATTTGTGATCTATTCACAGATTCAGGGCAAAATCGATGCTATCTGAATGACAGGTGAATATTTCTAACTTGGTTTATTTGCCATGTTGTGAAAAATTTCACGAAGAAAGTGAAGCAGAATTTCCCTTTTCATTTGCAACAGAGATAATTAATGACTTGCAAAAACAATTTCGGAAACGATTTTCTGATCTTGATGGAAAAACAGGTGAAATAAGGATGTTTCAAAAAACAATTGATTGCAGTGGTGAAGCATTCCCAAGTCAGTTTACAATGGAAATTGATTTCCAGTGAGATGACATGATGAAAGAAAAGTAACAAGGAAATCTGGTCCAATTTTATAAATCTTTACAGCCTGAACCCCTCAAGGAAGGTTCCTTGATGTTGGTGAGGGGCTCTTGATTTAGGGAATTGGATCTGTGCTCCAGTTCCCCAAATTAAGCCTGAATGCCTTCCACATCCCCCCCCAGGCGCTGTATAATCCTCCGGGTTTAGCGCTTCCCCCTTGATTGTAATAATAATAATTTACAGCCTGAACAATTTCCAAATTTGAAACAATTTGCTTGTGGATTCATTTCTGTTTTTGGTACAATGTACCTTTGTGAACAAACATTTTTAAAAATGAAATATATCAAGTCCAAATATCGCATAAATTTATCTGATAAGCATGTTAAGTCTATTCTAATAATTGGTCTCTCAAGCTTAAAACCTCACTTCAGCAATATTTTGAAATTAAAACGAAAATACAGTTCCATCATTCCCATTAATCTTGTGCCATCTTTTCCCATCTGCAGTTCAGTAATTGATTATACTGTCAGAACATTGGCTTTTGTTAGACATTTATATTCATTATAGCAGCGCTGTATAGCCCTTGTGGCTTAGCTCTTCTTTTTTTATTATAATAATAATATACTCATTATATATCATTTCTCAGTGTAAACACGGTATTGTTTCTTCGTAATTGCCACATTTCTCTTTTGTTTTGAATTATATCATGATTACAAAAAGGATCCAAATAAAAACTTATTTGTATTTATTTAAAAGGCTGATTTTTTCTGCTGTTTTATATGCTCGTTTCTAAGTTATCTTTGTATTAGGGCTGAAGACACCTTGAGTTGTACATAAGTATCTTTTTCCACAAGATTATCAGTACATAGGATGCTTTCAGCAACTCTTTTGTTAGCAACTGCTGAGCCTAGCGTAGCTGGGCTCATCTGTGAGCCCAGCTCATCTGTGAGCCCAGCTCATCTGTGAGCCCAGCTCATCTGTGGCTCCATCTCCAAGCTAGAACACCTCATATTCCTCTGTACAAGTCTCTGACCAACTGCTTCTGCTCTAGGCTAGGAGACTGATCACCTTGCACCCAGGATGTTGGACTGAGTACATCAAACTACCTCTTCACTTCATCTTTCACTAAGACTGATGTCTCTGTATTCGACTGATGAACCCTGTAGCGCAGGCGAAACGTTTCGTTAAAAAAGGAGATTCGCAATGTTACGCATGTGTCTTATCAACTTGAATATCTTGTATACCATTTATAATATATTTAATCAACATGCTCCGGCCAGCCAGCCAGTCATTAGTCACTGCCACACTTTGATCAATGACGCTGGCGGCGTCAACAACATAATTGGTCTATAATGCAGGGCAGGAGCAGTTTAGGGAGTTGCCTCTCTCTAAAGGGCATTTGACAGAGTTTCTACAAACGGATAATCGCTCCGTGTGTGGGACTGATCCCCCATTTACTGCCCACTGCGTGACGTAGAAGGTAAATGACTGTCAACCGATAATATGGATTACAGGATACAAGTGATTTAAAAGGTTGAGCAAGAACGTAAGTGGGTGGGAGTCGGACCTGCCTAGCATGGGTCAGTTGGCCTGCTGCAGTGTTCATATTTTCTAATGTTCCTATCCTCTCTGGTGAGGGGCTCTTGATCAAGGGAATTGGATCTGTGCTCAAATTCCCTGAACTGAGCCCGGATACCTTCCATTCCCCCCCCACACACTTACAGGCGCTGTATAATTCCTTCGGGTCTAGCGCTCCCACATGATCATAAATAATATGAGGTTTTCGTTTGTTCTTCACCAGTGACATGTTTTCACAGTTATTTATCGTGTTCTCTCATTCTCCTCTGTCACTGCAAGTGACCAAAGTCACTTGCAGTGACCAAGATCTAACTTAGTGTGTGAACTTTTAGTGAAAACGTTTTAGTCCTTAGATCATCATCGGGATCTAAGGACAGAAACGTTTCCAGTATAGATGTCTTAAGTGAATGTATCTCTGTTCGTGTCTTCAGATCACAATTTTCCTCGGTACAGAGACACAGTATAGAGAACAAGTTTTTAGTGGGACGAAGGTTCCCTGAGCTAAAAGTTGTCCCAATAAATTCTTGTCTTGGGTAGCTTTAAACATGGGTTGGATAGGTGCATGAATAGGTGTGCGTGATTGGGTGTGATTTAGACCCACCAGGTATAGGCCAGAAGGCTCGCTACATTCATCTCCCATTCTTATCTTCCTGTGTTATTAAATGAAGACCGAAATGTTGCAGCGCTCTCTTCATTCCTTCTGGAGTTCTCCTATCCCATTGATTAACTGGTAAATAAAACATGCGCAGCTGCTACTACGGTACTGAGTAGCGTTCATTGCGCTACCTGCGTTGTATTACCTTCCACCTTTTCCGAAACATGACAGGTGGAATGCAACTCCGGATATAGTAAGTTCAGGCAGATTTTTATTCTGTCAACGTTTCGCTCAGCAGTGAGCATATATATTAAGCCCTGTTAAAACATATATGTTCTTTTACCAGACTTGGAGGCAGCACTGACCATGCAACCACTGAGAGCCAGTACTGAAGCCAATGTACAACGTTGTGTTGCTTCTTGGTAGAAGGCTGGTTGGTTGGCTGGCTCGCTGGTTAATTGGTTGGTTGGCTAATCAGGTTTAAAGCTGTTAAGTAAAAGGACACAAGTGCAACTAATGTGACATTTTATTGTGGCAACGTTTCGCTCTCCAGGAGCTTCATCAAGCCATTACAAACAATGGTAGATGAATGGTTCAGAGAACCGACATGTTGTTGAATTAGACACATGTGCAACTCTTGGGTATCTTTATTGAGGAAACGTTTCGCCACACAGTGGCTTCATCAGTCCATACAAAGGAGAAACTTGAAGAACAGGAGGAGAATGAGGTAATCAGTCCCTCAGCCTTGAGTCGATGTAGTCAGTCCATCAATCTTACATAGAATACGGCATATGAGCAGAGAAGCAGCTTCATCTACCATCCTGTCAGAAAGTAGTGTGGGAAACAAGCAGGTTGCAACACTAGGGTTGGAAACAGTAAATGTATAAAAGACATTCAGCATGAAGTTATAAATAAAGACAATAGATCAGGTCAGCAAACAAAGGGGGACAGCAGAGGGCAGCAAGGGACTAGCTCCCTTAAGGTTTACTATACTAATAGCAGGAGTGTAAGAAATAAGATAGATGAGCTAAGATTAATTGCAAGTGCAGGAAACATAGATATTATTGCTATAACAGAGACCTGGCTCAATCTGAAAGATAGAGAGATGTCCTCTGAATGTCACATACAAGGCTATAAATTATTCCACACTGACAGGGTCAACAGGAAAGGTGGTGGAGTAGCGATGTATGTCAGAGACAATTTAAATTGTTCTGTTAGACAAGATATTAAATTAGAAGCGTCAGCCACTGAATCTGTTTGGTTACAGCTTCTCGAGGGCCCCCCTCAAGGAAGGTTCCTTGATGTTGGTGAGGGGCTCTTGATTTAGGGAATTGGATCTGTGCTCCAGTTCCCCGAATTAAGCCTGAATGCCTTCCACATCCCCCCCCCCAGGCGCTGTATAATCCTCCGGGTTTAGCGCTTCCCCCTTGATTATAATAATAATAATTCTCGAGGGCCGAGAAAAACTAATTTTGGGTGTGATTTACAGGGCCCCAAATCTTGATAGGGAGTGCAGTAAACTTCTATGGGACGAAATTCGTAAGGCATCTACATACGAAAATGTTGTGCTAATGGGAGATTTCAACTATAGACAGATTGACTGGAGCAATTTGACAGGAAATTTAGAGTCAGGTGACTTTCTTGATACGATCCAGGATTGTTTTTTAAAACAGTTTGTGACAGAGCCAACTAGGGGAAATAACCTCCTTGACTTGGTTCTTGCCAGTAGGGAAACACTAATTAATAATCTTGAGGTTAATGATGAGCTTGGGGAAAGTGATCACAAATCACTCAGTTTTAATATATCATGGAATTCCCCTAATAATGGCAATCAAGTCTCCGTCCCTGACTTTCGCTTGGCTGATTTCATAGGACTGAAAAATTACTTAGGTGGGCTGAACTGGAATGACCTGACTAAGGGTCAGGTAGGTGGTGATGGTTGCCGATATGATGCTTTCCAGGGCATAGTTCTAGCTGCTCAGTCAAATTATGTTCCAAATAGGGAAATCAGATCAAACAAAAATGATCCTAAATGGATGAACAATAGATTAAAATATCTGATTGGTCAAAAGAGAGGCATATATAGGCAAATCAAAAGAGGAGAGGGGCAATTGAGAAATCGATATATTCAGTTAAAGAGAGAAATAAAAAAGGGAATTAGAAAAGCAAAAAGAGATTATGAGGTTAAAGTTGCAAGAGAATCGAAGACTAACCCAAAAGGATTCTTTCAGGTATACAGAAGTAAGATCAGGGACAAGATAGGCCCACTCAAAAGTTCCTCGGGTCAGCTCACTGACAGTGATAAGGAAATGTGTAGAATTTTTAACACATACTTCCTCTCAGTTTTTACACAGGAGGATACCAGCGATATTCCAGTAATGATAAATTATGTAGAACAGGACGATAATAAACTGTGCACTATTAGGGTCACAAGTTACATGGTCCTTAGGCAAATAGATAAATTAAAACCTAATAAATCCCCAGGCCCTGATGAACTGTATGCAAGGGTTCTACAGGAATGTAAAGAGGAGCTTAGCACACCTTTGGCTAATCTTTTCAACATATCACTACAAACTGGCATGGTGCCAGATAAGTGGAAAATGGCAAATGTGATACCTATTTTCAAAACAGGTGACAGGTCCTTAGCTTCGAACTATAGACCAATAAGCCTAACCTCCATAGTGGGAAAATTTATGGAATCAATAATTGCCGAGGCAGTTCGTAGCCACCTTGAAAAGCATAAATTAATCAACGAATCTCAGCATGGTTTTACAAAGGGGCGTTCCTGCCTTACAAATTTATTAACTTTTTTCACTAAGGTATTTGAGGAGGTAGATCATGGTAATGAATATGATATTGTGTATATGGACTTCAGTAAGGCTTTTGACAGGGTCCCACATCAGAGACTATTGAGGAAAATTAAAGCACATGGAATAGGAGGAGAAATTTTTTCCTGGATAGAGGCATGGTTGACAAATAGGCAGCAGAGAGTTTGCATAAATGGGGAGAAATCAGAGTGGGGAAGCGTCACGAGCGGTGTTCCACAGGGGTCAGTGTTGGGCCCCCTGCTGTTCACAATCTACATAAACGACATAGATGAGGGCATAAAGAGCGACATCGGTAAGTTTGCCGATGACACCAAAATAGGCCGTCGAATTCATTCTGACGAGGACATTCGAGCACTTCAGGAAGATTTGAATAGACTGATGCAGTGGTCGGAGAAGTGGCAGATGCAGTTTAATATAGACAAATGCAAAGTTCTAAATGTTGGACAGGACAATAACCGTGCCACATATAAACTAAGTAATGTAGATCTTAATATTACGGATTGCGAAAAAGATTTAGGAGTTCTGGTTAGCAGTAATCTGAAACCAAGACAACAGTGCATAAGTGTTCGCAATAAAGCTAATAGAATCCTTGGCTTCATATCAAGAAGCATAAATAATAGGAGTCCTCAGGTTGTTCAACTCTATACATCCTTGGTTAGGCCTCATTTAGATTATGCTGCACAGTTTTGGTCACCGTATTACAGAATGGATATAAATTCTCTGGAAAATGTACAAAGGAGGATGACAAAGTTGATCCCATGTATCAGAAACCTTCCCTCTGAGGATAGACTGAGGGCCCTGAAACTGCACTCTCTAGAAAGACGTAGAATTAGGGGGGATATGATTGAGGTGTATAAATGGAAGACATGAATAAATAAAGGGGATGTAAACAGTGTGCTGAAAATATCTAGCCTAGACAGGACTCGCAGCAATGGTTTTAAGTTGGAAAAATTCAGATTCAGGAAGGATATAGGAAAGTACTGGTTTGGTAATAGAGTTGTGGATGAGTGGAACAAACTCCCGAGTACAGTTATAGAGGCCAGAACGTTGTGTAGCTTTAAAAATAGGTTGGATAAATACATGAGTAGATGTGGGTGGGTGTGAGTTAGACCTGATAGCTTGTGCTACCAGGTCGGTTGCCGTGTTCCTCCCTTAAGTCAATGTGACCTGACCTGACTAGGTTGGGTGCATTGGCTTAAGCCGGTAGGAGACTTGGACCTGCCTCGCATGGGCCAGTAGGCCTTCTGCAGTGTTCCTTCGTTCTTATGTTCTTAACAGTAGAGATGTGAAGACGATGTAATCAGTCCATCACCCTTGAAGACGTAGAATTTGAGGTTCAGTCCCTCAGCCTGGAGAAGTTCAGTTCCATAGTCAGGAACATCTCTACTGTTCCTGCCTACTTTCTGTATTCCACTGAAGAATCCTACTGTATAGGCGAAACGTTTCAGAAGAAAGTTGCCTAACTGTTGCCTATGTGTCTTTTCTCCTTTGTATGGACTGATGAAGCCACTGTGTGGCGAAACGTTTCCTCAATAAAGATACCTAAGAGTTGCACATGTGTCTAATTCAACAACATTACAAACAATATGTATGTATGTACAATGTTCGCCAAGACCGTAGTCCTGGCACAGGTCTCAATCTTGCGATGACCCGATGACCCGTCTCTGGCTCCCGATGGAGAAAGGTTTCTACAATGATGCGACGTATGTTACTCAAGCACTCTTCTGGTCAGTTCAACTGGTGCATCTCATAAGCGACACCATATGTACTCCTAACTATGGACACTAGCGAGGAGGAGGATATGTCGTTATCACAGGTAACAGCTTGTCTGGTTCGTTGACCCCATGGTACACTAGTGTGGCCGCAGTCATCTCTGGTTCCTCTTTGGGAGGGAATATCACTCCTAGTTGCCTGCGGAGTGTCTCAGTAACTTCGCACTCCAGAAGATAGTGTGTTAGGGGCCACTGGACAACGTGCTGACAGTACTGGCACATCTCCTCCTCAGCCTTGTCTACCATCATCTTGGCTGTGGGAAAGCCCAAACGAAGCCGATGGATGGTGGTACACTGCGCTCTGGACCAGCTTCTATCATATGGAGGGGGCTCTCCCTGAGTCGCTGCTCGGTGCCACTGTTGAGATGGGGTATCACCTAAGACCTCCCCCATACGTTTCGTGGCTCTGACAGCCACCAGTTTGGTCTGTCGTAGGCTGATTGGGACAGTAATCCCAACATGTGGATAGTCTGTTGCTGCCTTGGCTGCATCATCTGCCGCCTCATTTCCCCGGATGCCAGCATGGCTGGGGATCCAGTTCAATGTCGATCTGTTACCCTGAACTTCTAAAGCTGTCATTATGCTCAGGATCGATGTGATGAGGTGAACATTGTCCTGTGGTTGAGGATGGGAGAGGGCATTCATTGCAGAGGTGGAATCAACATGTATGACAGGTCGGAATCAATGTCGTAGGGCATGTGACAATGCCTGCTGAATCGCCACCAGCTCAGCTTGAAGGATCGTGCAGTGGTCAGGGAGTCGCCAGCCTTGTGTGTGACCATTGTGGTACAGTCCAGCTGCTGCTCTCTTCCTGTCAGGGTCGACAGAACCATCTGTGAAATACACTGCACATGTGCCTCCCTCTGCCAGTGCCATGCTTGTCTCAGCATGATTGCTGAGGGTGTCTTGACTGCAGAGATGCTTAGAGATGGGTAGCTGCATGATACAAACATCGGCTTGATCTGGGTGCCAGGGAGGTGGTGAATGGTACCCAGCAACAGGAAGGTCACAACTCTTCTCAAGGAGTAGTTGTATAGGCAGCAGCTCCCGCCCAGCAGCACAAAACGAGCGAATCCAGGAGTAGTCCGTGAAGAGTGTGGGATCTTGTGCCATGGTTGTCAATATCCGTCTCCTTAGTGGGGTACCTTGCTGCCGGTGCAGAATCGTGGCCACTTTGCAGGCGTTTATGTATCTTACTTTGTCAGCCAAGGAAGGAAGCCGGACCTCAGATCTGAGACATACTGTGTTGGTCCAGATGGGGGCCCCAAGCATAGTTCTTATCGCCTGATTTTGTACGACCTCCACCCTTTGCCTGCTCTGCGGGAAGAGATGAGCTAACGCCGGTGCACCGTAGTCAATGAGCGAGCGTATAGCTTGTATATAGTACAAGCAAAGTACATCTTTGCTTGCCCCTGCACGGTGCCTCGTCATGGCTCTCATGGCGTTGAGTCTGAGTAGAGCACGTGACCTGACATACTCGGTCTGTTTCTGAAAGGTCAGCAGCTTTTTATCAACGTAGATTCCCAAGTACAGGTAGGAGCCTGTCCACTTAAGTTCTATATCCTGAATACGTAATCTATTCACAGGATCTGGTCCCTTGAACATCATTGCAAGAGATTTCTTGGCCGAGATCTTGAGGCCTAGTTCCTTGCAAGACTGCATAATTAGGTCCAAAGCTCTCTGAGACTGTCATTCTAAATTGCCTTTCCCATTCACTACGAGTGCAAGATCATCAGCATAGCTGAGGAGCTGTGTACCACTATGAAAGAGAAGGCTCACAAGTTCCTGCATAAGGATGTTAAACAGGGTAGGACTGAGCACAATTCCTTGTGGCATACCGTTTTCCAGGGATTTAAAGGAAGAGTAGTGTCCCTGAAAGCTGACACAGGCCTGCCTGCCCTTAAGGTAGGACTCTATCCAGGCCAGGAGGCGTCCTTTGATTCCCTTCCAAGCTAGTATTGCCAGAATTGCTGTGGGGCTGGCTAGCTCAAATGCCTTTTCAAAGTCGAGGTAGACGACAATACTAGGTTTTTTGTTACTGTCAGCAATCTGGCTTAGTAGAGTGGTTATGCACTCTGCTGTACCCACTCCTTTGGTGAAGCCAAATATCTGATGATGAGAGGGTCCAAGTTTCCATAGGAGGCAGTTTAACACCATCCTCTCAGCAGTCTTGGCTAAGCAGCTGGTCAGTGATATGGGTCTCATACTGCCTGGGTACTTGGGCTTTCGAATTGGTACGATGGTAGCTTTCTTCCAAGCTGCTGGGAGTGTCCTGGCCCTCCACGACTTGTTAGTGACATCTAGTATGGCCTCCCATCCACTCTGCCCAGCCCGTGCAAATCATGGAGTATGTAACACCATCGATGCCCGGGGCAGTGTCACCTGTGTTCTTAATGGCACGTCGGAGTTCCAAGTCCGTGAGGTCTTCATCAGTCACATCTTCCGACTCGCATGCAGCTTGTATCGTTAGCTGGCGCTGTGGCAGAAGATCCGTCTGTATATTCTGGATGTCCTGTGGGAGCTGAGTGGAGCCTCCCCTGGAAGTGAAAAGCTCCACTAGTTTCTCAGCTTCCTGGGATGGGTTCGGGTGTGCTGGTGGTCTCGGCTTGCTCTTGCCAGTTGCTATGTTGAGTTTGCCCCATATCTCAGATAAGGTGGTGTGATGCCCAAGTGTTGAGCACCACTCCAGCCATTTCTCAGTTTTTACTCTGAGAGAGACTCTGCAGGCATGCTGCACAATGGCTCTGAGTATCCCTGTTCTCTGCTGTAGGGTTATGCCTGCATAGCTTCCTAAAAGAGTTGATGCAGTGGTTCTGCTCCCGCACCTCGTCGTTGTAGAACCACCAGTCTCTTTTGTGAGTGCGTCCTGCGGACTTCTTTGGAATTGCGCACTCTGCTGCCTGGATGAGAACAGTGATTAGCTCCTGTTCAGCCGTATCACAGTCTTCAGATAGAGTATATGGACCACCAGTCATGAAGATAATCCTGGAACACCTTCCAGTTGGCCCTCTTTACGTCCCATCTAAGAGGCAGCACAACTGTGGGAGGCCTGTTGATGTTGGAGGTGGTGATCACTGCAAAGTGGTCACTGACAAGGTGAGGATGAGTTTCCCATGTGGCTCCTGCTGCGAGTTGTCTTGACCCGAAGGTAAGGTCGAGGCAGCCACCCAACAGGTGTGTGGGGCCTCCATTGTTTAGCAACTTTACCTCTGGAATATCGTGTAGGAGCATTGCTATGTGTCTGCCAGCAGCATTGGTTGCTGAGTGAGAGTGCAGCATTGGGTGATGTGTATTGAAATCTCCACCCACAATAATACACTCAGTGTGTGCTAGTGTGAGGAGCTCTGCAATGTCGAGGGTGTGTCTTGGGTTCTTGTAGGTGTTATAGATGGTAATGGGCGCCCCAGGTATGTGCACAAGGATGGCCTGTACCTCGACATCCTCCCCACAGCCCACAGGGTTGGCTATAACCTCGTGAGGTATTGTATTGGATACAAATACAGCTGTGCCTCTGCAGTGAACGCCCGGGTCCATGTGCCGAAAATACCCAGCAAAACCGGGTAGTCTTGGGCACATAGTCGGGACAGTCAGAGTTTTTTGTAGCAAGATGATGTCAACCCGATCCCGAATTAATGCTTCCAGCAAGAGGTGCTGTTTGCCCCTCAGGCCCTGAATGTTCCATTGTAGGACCTTGATGTGATTTGGTACCGAGGTTATTCCATCGCTGTTGTTTCCTGAGCTAGAGACTGAGTCCTGCCCACTCTGAGAACCTGCAAATTCATGGCATCCTCTGTCTCCTCTTCGGTCAGAAAGCACACTCTCAGGAGCGTACTGACCATCTGCCAGAATGCGCTCTGTTGTTCCATGGAGTTGATTGTGTTGCAAATAAGATCTGTGAACACCTTGATGAGTGCTACGAGATCCTCCCTGGTGAGGGCCTGCTTTGGAGTTGGGTTCGAAAAAGTGGATATTATCTGGGCTGTTGTGGTCTGTAGGGACTGCTGAGGGTTGGATTTCTTTATTGTATGCACCGTGGTCTGTTGCTGTATACCAGGTTGGGTAGCCGGGATCTGCTGGTGAGGTGCCAGTTGAGTCTGCAAAGCGCCTGTGTCGGGTAAGGAGTGCCTGCGTTGTCGTGCTATGGCCGGTGGGGGCTCGTTTAGTGCCGCCTGCTGATCGCATTGACCAGATGCACCCTGTTGACGCCTCCTGTTCCTCTTGTTTCTGTTTCTTCGTTGAGGTAGGGGTGCAGGAGGTTCTTGACCTTGACCTTGACCTTGAGGCTTCGAGGGTTGGGCATTCCTGGGCATTGACTTGGGTTAGCTGCTGAGAGATCTGCGGTATGGCAGGGTTCTCTGCACCCATCGTTTGCTGAGAGTGATGATCCGTCGTAGCCTGTTGCCGAGTTTTTGGCGTCTTCCAGACTTCTTGGATTCTGGCGAGCCTCTCGGGGCATCGAGGATTCCAGGCATGGTGTTTCTGCCTGCAGTTCGGGCATTGTGGAGTGGGTGGCGATGCATTTTTCAGCTTGGTGATGCATTCCTCGGTAGGGTGGTGCTGGCTGCAGACACCGCAGATTACTCTGTTCGGAGTGCACCCAGGTGTCCATAATGCTGACACTTGAAACAGCGAACTGGTTCTGCTGTGAAGGTCCTGACATCGTACCTGCCCCAAGAACCGAGGTCCAGCTGGGATGGCAGTGGTCCTACATGCTGAATGAGGACCAGTCGGGTTGGTGCGTTGCCTGCCGTCTTTGCCTTGAGACGTTGAGCTGACACCACACTGGGGTGAACTGCTACTGCCTCGATGGGCATCATCAGCGGGTATCGCATCACTACATCACTGGACACAGAGGGTATATAAAGGCTCAGAATGAGGTGCAATACTAGTGAGGTACCATTTCGATGTTCACTAGTGGTAGTAGTAATAGTAGTAGTGACAAAAGTAATACAATATGGTAGAGCAATTAATTCATATATGAGTAAAAGGATATAAAAGCTATTACTTGGGTAACATAAAAATAGGTTGGTAATGGCTTGATAAAACTCCTGGAGAGCGAAACGTTGCCACAATAAAATGTCACATTAGTTGCACTTGTGTCCTTTTACTTTACATATTGTCGGTAATTCTACCAACTTTATTACGACTTGAAAAAGCCCACTGTGTGGGCGAAACGTTGTCAATAGAGGATCACATTAAACTGCATATGTGTTTGTTTCCATTGTGTCGGTATTTTATACCATTTATTTTCAAGAAAGAACACTGCAGCAGGCCTACTGGCCCATACGAGGCAGGTCCAAGTCTCCTACCGGCTTAAGCCAATGCCCCAACCTAGTCAGGTCAGGTCACATTCACTTAAGGAAGGTACACGGCAACTGACCTAGTAGCACAAGCTAATCAGGTCCAACTCACATCCACCCACACCCACTCATGTATTTATCTAACCTATTTTTAAAACTACACAACGTTTTAGCCTCAATAACTGTACTTTGGAGTTTGTTCCACTCATCCACAACTCTATTACCAAACCAGTGCTTTCCTATAGCCTTCCTGAATCTGATTTTTTCCAACTTAAAGCCATTGCTACGAGTCCTGTCCAGGCTAGATATGTGTCGATGTGTTCAAATTCCTCATCCTCATATTCTTCAAGCTTATCAGGTTTCTATGTCATTTATATATCAGTCAGACACTGTAAGTAGGTTGTTGTGTTCCGCTATGTGTTAATAAGCTGGCGTTTATTGTACCACTGACTGACACATACCCTTAGCACATACATTCATCACTTCCTTAGCTTCATTGTTTGCTTTACATATGAGATCGACTTCTTGCATACAAAATACATGAGTAGTGGTATTTATATTAACCTCCACCTAGCAGGGAACTCTTGCAAACACTATACTTATATTAACGTTGGTAGAATTACTGACATGTTTAGTAAAAGGACACAAGTACAACTAATGCGACATTTTATTTTGGCACCGTTTCGGCTTGACAAAGCTCCTGGACAGAGCGACAGGTTACCAAAATAAAATATCGCATTAAGAACATAAGAAGGAGGAACACGGCAGCAGGCCTACTGGCCCATGCGAGGCAGGTCCATTAGTTGCACTTGTGTCCTTTTACTTAAACGGTATACTAGTATCCCTCAGACTGTGTACAGTGTACGTATGTTCCAACATATTACATAATAAAGTATACCTATTTATACAATAATAAAAGACGGGAAGAGAGGAGAGGTGGTATATTCACGCAGCCACGGGGAGAGATCCAAATGTTTTTTTCTCGAAGTCTATTATTTATCTGCTTCAACGGTATATTA
Organism: Cherax quadricarinatus; assembly: GCF_038502225.1. Classification (NCBI taxonomy): domain Eukaryota; kingdom Metazoa; phylum Arthropoda; class Malacostraca; order Decapoda; family Parastacidae; genus Cherax; species Cherax quadricarinatus. The sequence goes on along the minus strand of NC_091311.1, from coordinate 37,916,485 downwards.
AGTTCTTTTTGGGGCAACATTATATATCAGGTGTCATCGCCTAATGTAATATTGCATACGTAGCTACGTTGATATAACACTCTTGCCTTATACAGTTAGTGTTCGTGGTTCAATCCCCGGCACGGGTAGAAGTGAACAATAAAATGGTATAAAATACCGACAGGTTGTTAGGTAAGACACATATGCAACAGTTAGGTATCTTTATTTCGAAACGTTTCGCCTACACAGTAGGCTTCTTCAGTCGAGTACAGCAAAGTTGATAAAAGCAGAAAAGACTTGAAGACGATGTAATCAGTCCATCACCCTTGAAGTTTTGAGGTGGTCAGTCCCTCAGTCTGGATGAAGATTAAGACACTTATGCAGCATATGGGAATCTTTATTCAGGAAACGTTTCGCCACACAGTGGCTTCATCAGTCCAATACAAAGAGGAAGGCGTAAGGAGAGGAGGAGTATGAGGTAATCAGTCCCTCAGCCAGGAGTCGATGTGTTCAGTCCATCAATCTTGTAGAATGTACAGCATAGGGCCGTAGACGTGGCTTATATACTGTAGTGAGGTGAGGTGAAGCAGGCGGAGGCGGGGTCAAAGTGGTACCATCCACTAGTCGAAGTAGGTCTTCGTCCAAAGGTTGAACAAAGTTACAAAGAATTCTTCAACACTTGAAAGTTAAGACACATGTGCAACATCTGGATATCTTTATTGTAGACGTTTCGCCATCCAGTGGCTTTATCAATACAGATTCTAGGACATAATAGGAAGACAGTAGAACTATATACAAAAGATGAGGTAATCAGTCCCTCGGCCTTGGAGTTAGTGTTCACAGCATCGTGGTGGAGGAGAATCTGGAGCAAAGGCAAGAAAACTGGCGGTTATATAGGCGTCAGTGGATAAGGACGAGCAGCAGACGAGGGCATAGTCACTAGTAGGCGGGATTCCCCAGTGGAAGTAGGTCCTTCCCAAAGTGATGGGTTAGTTGCAGCAGCCGTGAAGAAGGTCTAGTAGATGTCCTCTGAACCAAGATTCCATGATGTTGCAGTGTCTGACAAGTTGTGCAAGAAAGGTATAAAATACCGACAAATATGAAAGTTAAGACACATGTCTGGTTTTGTATAGAAAATCTTTGGTGAACGTCTCCCACTGTTGAGTGCTGATGGGTTCGTATGTAGATTGATCATTCAAAAGGTCCATCATTTTAGTGTTGTAGTCACTGGTGTTGAGTATGACGACTCCACCTCCTTTGTCGGCGGTGGTGACGATAATGTTGGGGTCGTTGGCGAGGTTCTTAAGGGCAGTGATGTATCGTCTAGGAAGGTTAGAAGAAGAAGGTTCACATAAAGCTGCAGTGAGAAGGCCCTGTACATAACCCTTCTGGAAGTTGCTGTCACTGTGTCTATGGTTCCTGGTAACTACATTGAGTTGATAGTTAGGTTAGACCAATCACGTCAGGAATAGGCAGTGCTCCACACAAACTAGCCGGAGTTCTTGCCAAACATCTTTCCTGCCTTCTGGGGACCATCAGCCCCGCTCATCTTAAACACTCAGGCGACCTTCTCAACTGCATCTGTAACCTCTCCATCCATAACAAGAAACTAAGCAGTTTGGATGTGACTTCCCTCTTCACAAAAGTACCTACCAAAAAAGCCATCGAGGTTCTACGACATAAAGTCAATCAGGACCTTAATCTTCCTCTACCTCCCGGAGATTTTGTTGACTTGATTGAACTCTGTGTTAATTTCAACTGTTTTTCTTGTTACCGATCCCCACTCAGATTTAACCCCATTTATGGACACTCTGCTTCCTGTCTGTGAGCCATGATTCGATCCACGAGAGCACCCTTCCCCCAATGCCATGAGCTGCTACTTTCTTCAACAGTCTTTGGTGTGGAACTCTATCAAATGCCTTACTAAAATCTAAGTAAACAATATCAAATTCTTTATCGTGGTCAACCGCCTCAAAAGCTTTACTGAAGAAAGTTAATAAATTAGTTAGACAAGACCGGCCTCTTGTGAATCCATGCTGAGTATCATTAATCAAGCTATGCTTATCGAGATGGCTTCTTATAATCTCAGCTATAATTGACTCTAGTAATTTGCCTACAATTGAGGTCAGGCTTATTGGGCGGTAATTAGACGGTAACGACTTGTCCCCTGTTTTAAAAATAGGAATTACATTAGCCATCTTCCACATATCAGACACTACACCTGTTTGAAGAGATAAATTAAAAATATTAGTTAATGGTTCACAGACTTCCATTTTGCATTCCTTAAGAACCCTTGAAAAAACCTCATCAGGACCCGGTGACTTATTTTGCTTCAGTCGATCTATCTGCTTCACAACCATTTCACTAGTGACTGTGATGTTACATAATTTATCTTCTTCTGATCCACTATAAAAATTAATTACCGGAATATTATTAGTGTCTTCCTGTGTAAAAACCGAGAGAAAATAATTATTTAAAATCGAGCACATTTCATTCTCTTTGTCAGTAAGATGCCCATAGTTATTTTTAAGGGGACCTATCTTATCTCTGACTTTTGTTCTATATACCTGGAAAAAACTTTTTGGGTTAGTTTTAGAATCCCTAGCAACTTTAATTTCATAGTCCCTTTTAGCTTTTCTTATCCCCTTTTTAATGTCCCTCTTAATGTCAATATACTGATTCATAAGATGACCCTCGCCTCTTTTGATACGCCTATAAATTCCTTTCTTATGCCCTAGTAGATATTTCAGCCTATTATTCATCCATTTTGGGTCATTTCTATTTGATCTAATTTCCTTATAAGGGATAAACGTTCTTTGAGCAGCATGTATTGTGTTCAGAAAACTGTCATATTGATAGCTCTCTTCGTTACCCCAGTCAACAGATGATAAGTGTTCTCTAAGCCCATCGTAATCTGCTAAGCGAAAATCTGGGACTGTTACTGAGTTATCCCTACTATCATACTTCCATTCAATTCTAAATGTAATTGATTTGTGGTCGCTAGCACCCAGTTCCTCTGAAACTTCTAAATTATTAACAAGGGATTCATTGTTTGCCAGAACTAAGTCAAGCAGGTTATTTCCCCTTGTAGGTTCTGTCACAAACTGCTTCAAAAAACAATCCTGAACTACTTCTAAGAAATCGTATGATTCTAAATTCCCAGTCAAGAAATTCCAATCAATATCACTAAATTTAAAGTCTCCTAGAATTACTACATTATCGTGCCTTGTGGCCCTAACAATTTCCTCCCATAGTAGTCTCCCTTGGTCCCTATCTAAATTTGGGGGACGGTATATCACACCTAAAATTAATTTTTCATGCCCCTCTGAAAATTCTATCCAAACAGACTCTGTATGTGTTACTTCAGACTTAATACCCGTTTTTATGCAACAGTTCAAGCGATCTCGGACATACAATGCCACCCCACCCCCCTTCCCGATACTTCTATCTACTTGGAACAATTTAAAACCCTGAATGTGACATTCTGCAGGCATGTCCCGACTTTTTGAATTAAACCACGTCTCAGTAATGGCAAATACATCTATGTTACCTGCACTAGCAACTAGTCTCAACTCGTCTATCTTATTCCTAGCACTGTGACTATTTGTGTAATAAATTTTTAATGACCCTCCTCTCTCTTTACCCTTCCTGCTCCTTTCTGTTATTCCACTAAACCTATTACTGTCCTTGTCAATTAGTGCCACTGGCTTTCCAATATCCACCTCATTTTGCCTATTACTAGTTCTCCTAGTACTCATGTTACTACCCTGCGACTTCACAGTTTTCCCGCCAAAACCCATACCACTAACTATTCCTAGTTTAAAGACCTAACAGCTCCCTCCACTGCGTTGGCCAGTGCTCCCACCCCACACCTAGATAAGTGAACCCCATCCCTGGCATACATGTCATTTCTGCCATAGAAGAGGTCCCAGTTGTCAATGAATGTTACCGCATTTTCCTTACAGTATTTGTCCAGCCAGCAATTGACACCAATTGCTCTGGACAACCATTCATTTCCAACTCCTCTCCTTGGCAAAATGCCACATATGACAGGTTTCCCACCCTTCCTCCTAATTATCTCTATTGCTGACCTATACCTGCTAATCAGGTCCTCACTCCTACGTCTGCCAACATCGTTGCCTCCAGCACTGAGACAGATAATAGGATTGCTCCCATTACCTCTCATGATGTCATCCAGACGGCTAACAATATCCTTCATCCCAGCCCCAGGAAAACACACTCTTTGCCTCCTACTCCTATCCTTCAAGCAGAATGCCCTATCCATGTACCTAATCTGGCTATCCCCAACAACAACAATGTTTTTACCTTCCTTGGCGTCGTCCGTCGTGATGTTCTGAGTAGTCGACTCACATTCGCCAGGTAGCATTACACCACTTGTAGAATTCGTCAAGACGTTCTCGATGGTCTTCGTTGGGGTTTCTAGGGATGTCTTACTCACGTCTGGCAATGCTTCTTTGGTGCTCGTTGTGGTATTCACAGTAGAACACTCACATTCGTCAGGTAGCACCGAGAATGAGTTGGAAGTTTCCACGGTAGTCTTCTGGTTTCTCGTTGTTTCTGCCTCTCCAACCGTTTTCTTGATCTTCAGCTTGGTTCCATGTTGCCCGGCCACTGACCAAGCTCCCCTCTTAACCTGGGGACTCACAACAGAAGGATTACTATGAATCCTCTTGTTCTCCTCCGTTAATCGCCGTATCTCCATCTTAGCAACTCTGAGCTCTTCTCTCAGCTGCTGGTAAAGTTGCTCAAGAGAGGGCATCCTGGTACAGATTCACAGAGAGCACACAAACAGGTCTTCACAGAGCTAAGTACACATCACCACTCAAACGTCTCAGATCTGAGGTCCGGCTTCCTTCCTTGGCTGACAGAGTAAGATGCATAAACGCCTGCAAAGTGGCCACGATTATGCACCGGCAGCAAGGTACCCTACTAAGGAGACGGATATTAACAACCATGACACAAGATCCCACACTCTTCACGGACTACTCCTGGATTCCTTCGTTTTGTGCTGCTGGGCGGAAGCTGCTGCCTATACAACTACTCCTTGAGAAGAATTGTGACCTTCCTGTTGCTGGGTACCATCCACCACCTCCCTGGCGCCCAGATCCAGCCGATGTTTGCATCATGCAGCTACCCATCTCTAAGCGTCTCTGCAGTCAAGACACCCTCAGCAATCATGCTGACACAAACATGGCACTGGCAGAGGGAGGCACATGTGCAGTGTATTTCACAGATGGTTCTGTCGACCCTGACAGGAAGAGAGCAGCAGCTGGACCGTACCACAATGGTCACACACAAGGCTGGCGACTCCCTGACCACTGCACGATCCTTCAAGCTGAGCTGGTGGCGATTCAGCAGGCATTGTCACATGCCCTACGACATCGACTCCGACCTGTCATACATGTTGATTCCACCTCTGCAATCAATGCCCTCTCCCATCCTCAACCACAGGACAATGTTCACCTCATCACATTGATCCTGAGCATAATGACAGCCCTAGAAGTTCAGGGTAACAGATCAACATTGAACTGGATCCCCAGCCATGCTGGCATCCGGGGAAATGAGGCGGCAGCTGATGCAGCCAAGGCAGCAACAGACTATCCACATGTTGGGATTACTGTCCCAATCAGCCTACGACAGACCAAACTGCCCCACGATCGCCTTAGCTGCTGGGTTAAGCCCTGGCTCTATTTCTCTGACTAAGAACACTCCTCTCCAGAGCTATTCTTCATCTGTCCCGTCTTCCCCGCTCATCCCATTGGGATCTTACCTGAACTTGTTTGCTTTGCTTTGCTTACTTCAACTCCATATTGTTTCAGACTATGGAACAATACTCTTCTCCGGACTGAGGGACTGACCACCTCAAAACTTCAAGGGTGATGGACTGATTACATCGTCTTCAAGTCTCTTCTGCTTCTATCACTTTCCTGTACTCGACTGAAGAAGCCTACCGTGTAGGCGAAACGTTTCGAAATAAAGATACCTAACTGTTGCATATGTGTCTTACCTAACAACCTGTCGGTATTTAATACCATTTTAATATTCAAGGTTTCTGATACATAGGATCAACTTTGTCATCCTCCTTTGTACATTTTCCAGAGTATTTATATCCATTCTGTAATACGGTGACCAAAACTGTGCAGCATAATCTAAATGAGGCCTAACCAAGGATGTATAGAATTGAAGAGCAACCTGAGGACTCTTATTATTTATGCTTCTTGATATGAAGCCAAGGATTCTATTAGCTTTATTGCGAACACTTATGGACTGTTGTCTTGGTTTCAGATTACTGCTAGCCAGAACTCCTAAATCTTTTTCGCAATCCATAATATTAAGATCTACATTATTTAGTTTGTGTGTGGCATGGTTATTGTCCTGTCCAACATTTAGAACTTTGCATTTGTCTATATTAAACTGCATCTGCCACTTCTCCGACCACTGCATCAGTCTCTTCAAATCTTCCTGGAGTGCTCTAATGTCCTCGTCAGAATGAATTCGACGGTCTATTTTGGTGTCATCGGCAAACTTGCTGATGTCGATCTTTATGCCCTCATCTATGTCATTTATGTAGATTGTGAACAGCAGGGGGGCGAACACTGACCCCTGTGGAACACTGCTCGTGACGCTTCCACACTCTGATTTCTCCCCATTTATGCAAACTCTCTGCTGCCTATTTGTCAACCATGCCTCTATCCAGGAAAAAATTTCTCCTCCTATTCCATGTGCCTTAATTTTCCTCAATAGTCTCTGATGTGGGACCCTGTCAAAAGCCTTACTGAAGTCCATATACACAATATCACATTCATTACCATCAGGGCCGGATTAAGAAGTCTCCGGGCCCTAGGCTATTCAGATGGGCGGGGCCCCTTTGAGTTACGGGTAAGCGAGGCGACCCCTTCCAGCTTGGGGGTAGGGGGGGTGTCGGTGTGAGCCTGTTTAAGGTCTAATTAAATACATTCTGGCTATTTAGATTAAATTTAATAGGGAAAGTACATCAAGACAACCAAAACCATTTACCAACAGCCATTATAACTATCTTGTTAAATCATGCATTTTAAAGAGAATAAACTCAAGACAGCATAGTATTACTAGATTAGGCTATTAAAGTAGTGACATCATGTACCTATTATATTCAGCATAACCACTACAGCACTATTATTCCCTTTATAAATCACTGACCATTATTGTTATCATTGCATCATACATAAGACTGTCAAATCATATAAACTACAGAAAATTGGAGACGAATCTCCCATACTCACCCATTAGCGGGAAAACACAGCTGTTCTGATGTAAACAAAGGCGTGTTGAGTGTTGCCATCTATGGTTAGGTTTATTTATTTTTATTTTATTTTATTTTATTTCATTATTTATTTTTGTTTTGATTAAGTTTTAAAAATCAATTTTACTCTCCAAACACTTGAACTTTTTAGGTAGGGACCCCTTTGCACTTGCACCATGTGCGCAGTCTTGGATGAGCCTCTGAACCCCTTGGACCGTGGGGCCCCCAAATGCGCGGGGCCCTAGGCAAATTCCTAGTTTGCCTATGCGGTAATCCGGCCCTGATTACCATGATCTACCTCCTCAAATACCTTAGTGAAAAAAGTTAATAAATTCGTAAGGCAGGAACGCCCCTTTGTAAAACCATGCTGAGATTCGTTGATTAATTTATGCTTTTCAAGGTGGCTATGAACTGCCTTGGCAATTATTGATTCCATAAATTTTCCCACTATGGAGGTTAGGCTTATTGGTCTATAGTTCGAAGCTAAGGACCTGTCACCTGCTTTGAAAATTGGTATCACATTTGCCATTTTCCACTTATCTGGCACCATGCCAGTTTGTAGTGATATGTTGAAAAGATTAGCCAAAGGTTTGCTAAGCTCCTCTTTACATTCCTTTAGAACCCTTGCATACAGTTCATCAGGGCCTAGGGATTTGTTAGGTTTTAATTTATCTATTTGCCTAAGGACCATGTCACTTGTGACCCTAATCGTGCACAGTTTATTATCGTCCTGTTCTACATAATTTATCATTTCTGGAATATCGCTGGTATCCTCCTGTGTAAAAACTGAGAGGAAGTATGTGTTAAAAATTCTACACATTTCCTTATCACTGTCAGTGAGCTGACCCGAGGAACTTTTGAGTGGGCCTATCTTGTCCCTGATCTTACTTCTGTAAACCTGAAAGAATCCTTTTGGGTTAGTCTTCGATTCTCTTGCAACTTTAACCTCATAATCTCTTTTTGCTTTTCTAATTCCCTTTGAGTGAGCTACTCAAATCCCAATATGACTCAGTTTTTAGCAAGCCGCTAACCAGACTGAGAGTCGAAGATCAAAATGAATTTTTTATGAGAGAGCCACAAAATTTGGTTAACACAAGCCTATCCAATGTTATCCTGACGCCAAATGACTTCGAACAAGCGATAAATGACATGCCCATGCACTCTGCCCCAGGACCAGACTCATGGAACTCCGTGTTCATCAAGAACTGAAAGAAGCCCCTATCACAAGCCTTTTCCATCCTATGGAGAGGGAGCATGGACACGGGGGTCGTCCCACAGTTACTAAAAACAACAGACATAGCCCCACTCCACAAAGGGGGCAGTAAAGCAACAGCAAAGAACTACAGACCGATAGCACTAACATCTCATATCATAAAAATCTTTGAAAGGGTCCTAAGAAGCAAGATCACCACCTATCTAGAAACCCATCAGTTACACAACCCAGGGCAACATGGGTTTAGAACAGGTCGCTCCTGTCTGTCTCAACTATTGTATCATTACGACAAGGTCCTAAATGCACTAGAAGATAAAAAGAATGCAGATGTAATATATACAGACTTTGCAAAAGCCTTCGACAAGTGTGACCATGGCGTAATAGCGCACAAAATGCGTGCTAAAGGAATAACAGGAAAAGTCGGTCGATGGATCTATAATTTCCTCACTAACAGAACACAGAGAGTAGTCGTCAACAGAGTAAAGTCCGAGGCAGCTACGGTGGAAAGCTCTGTTCCACAAGGCACAGTACTCGCTCCCATCTTGTTCCTCATCCTCATATCCGACATAGACAAGGATGTCAGCCACAGCACCGTGTCTTCCTTTGCAGATGACACCCGAATCTGCATGACAGTGTCTTCCATTGCAGACACTGCAAGGCTCCAGGTGGACATCAACCGAATCTTTCAGTGGGCTGCAGAAAACAATATGAAGTTCAACGATGAGAAATTTCAATTACTCAGATATGGTAAACACGAGGAAATTAAATCTTCATCAGAGTACAAAACAAATTCTGGCCACAAAATAGAGCAAAACACCAACGTCAAAGACCTGGGAGTGATCATGTCAGAGGATCTCACCTTCAAGGACCATAACATTGTATCAATCGCATCTGCTAGAAAAATGACAGGATGGATAATGAGAACCTTCAAAACTAGGGAGGCCAAGCCCATGATGACACTCTTCAGGTCTCTTGTTCTATCTAGGCTGGAATATTGCTGCACACTAACAGCACCTTTCAAGGCAGGTGAAATTGCTGACCTAGAAAATGTACAGAGAACCTTCACAGCGCGCATAACGGAGATAAAACACCTCAATTACTGGGAGCGCTTGAGGTTCCTGAACCTGTATTCCCTGGAACGCAGGCGGGAGAGATACATGATTATATACACCTGGAAAATCCTAGAGGGACTAGTACCGAACTTGCACATGAAAATCACTCACTACGAAAGCAAAAGACTTGGCAGACGATGCAACATCCCCCCAATGAAAAGCAGGGGTGTCACTAGCACGTTAAGAGACCATAGAATAAGTGTCAGGGGCCCGAGACTGTTCAACTGCCTCCCAGCATACATAAGGGGGATTACCAACAGACCCCTGGCAGTCTTCAAGCTGGCACTGGACAAGCACCTAAAGTCAGTTCCTGACCAGCCGGGCTGTGGCTCGTACGTTGGGTTGTGTGCAGCCAGCAGCAACAGCCTGGTTGATCAGGCTCTGATCCACCAGGAGGCCTGGTCACAGACCGGGCCGCGGGGGCGTTGACCCCCGGAACTCTCTCCAGGTAAACTCCAGGAATATATCGATTTCTTAATTGCCCCTCTCCTCTTTTGATTTGCCTATATATGCCTCTTTTTTGACCAATCAGATATTTTAATCTATTGTTCATCCATTTAGGATCATTTTTGTTTGATCTGATTTCCCTATTTGGAACATAATTTGACTGAGCAGCTAGAACTATGCCCTGGAAAGCGTCGTATCGGCAGCCATCACCACCTACCTGACCCTTAGTCAGGTCATTCCAGTTCAGCCCACCTAAGCGATTTTTCAGTCCTATGAAATCAGCCAAGCGAAAGGAATGGTGGGCATCTCTGTGGTCTCTGATTTTGGCTTAATACTCACGACCGTCTCTCCTCCTCTTCCTCCTCCTCCTCCTCCTCTTCCTTCTTCTTCTTCTTCTTCTTCTTCTTCTTCTTCTTCTTCTTCTTCTTCTTCTTCTTCTTCTTCTTCTTCTTCTTCTTCGTTGTCGTCGTCGTCGTCAGAATATGTACACTTTGTTTAGAGGTTCCTCTTTATCCAGATAACTGCTCGAGTTGTCACTGCTGTTGCTTGTAGGAATCAACGTCCTTGGGTTACTCTTCACTACTATCCCGGCAACACGACTTCTGGCGACGACCTTCCTTCGGATAACATGAGTAGCGCAAGATGCCGATCACCCCCCCCCTCCTTCTTTTCCCCCGTCTTCCCTTCCCCTCCCCTCCCCTCCTTCTCCAATCTTACGCTGAGTAACGAAGCGTACCTGCTGCTTAATTACTTACCTCGCCTCGAACGTCAGTGGCTAGTTATTATACACTTTATCAGGTTGAATAATGGGTGGTGGGTTGCAGCTGGCGTTACCACAGAACCACGAGACAGATCTAGTTACCCAGTCAACTAAGCTGTTTCACCGCCAAGCTCAATGCAACAGTGAAACGGCCCAAATTTCCTCGAACGTTCCCATCATCTCGCATATTAGAAAGGAAATTAGCCATGATTTCGGTCCATATTGATTCATTTCTAAGTTGCGGTTGGATAATGGCTCTAGACGGTCGGAAACGTTGACTAATTTTCATTTACAATTTGTGGTTTGGTTTCGGGATCATCACCCCAGTGTCCCAGTCATGAATCAGACCTCACTGATGAACTGGCAAATAAGGCCATATAAGCTAGATCCACACAGTCCAACCACAGCTCGGCAAATCAGTAACTGCTTGAAAGATGGTCAGTTGCCTTCCTGAGAGTAGTTAGGGATATGTTGGGAGTTATTACCCATAGCTACCCTGAGCAATTCCCAAGCAAATTTCAGCTGGCGTCCAAAGACCGCCGAGTGTGAAGATGCGTCGGTCAGGGACCATCTAAGATAATGTGTGATGATGAGTGTTCTGAAGGCGACCATGGATTAGGGTAATAGTGACGTCAGTGCAAGATGGCAACCAGAGATAAGCCATCCAATGTTTGTGTTGACCGGGAGCACCCTGCAGCCTCCACTCTGACGACCAGCAACACGATGGTTTGCCCATCTGCCTCTCCGAGATCACACCTGTTTAACGATTCAACACAAAAAGTTATACAAGCAATCACAGTTCGTTGGCCTTAGGAGTAATGCATTATTAATCATGCATGGCCCTCAAGGCCGTTTCGTCTTACCGTCTTCCCCTATATCATCAGGGGAACCTGTGAAGCAAATATCTGACTAGATCACCTAGGTATTTTAGTCATAAGTGGGGCACCAAGCAACGGGATATTCTCGCAGCTCCAGGATTTGTATCGCTTCTAATGGAAAAAAAAGACATAAACAATACAGCCTGTGCAAATATTTTTCACGTTGGTTTAAGTGTTAAATAATAAGAAATGGAGGTGAGCTTGACGTGTGAGAATGTACCATCCATTCTGTAATTTATAGTAGCCAGTTAGTATCACATTAATTTATAGCAGTCTTTTGAAAGGTGCAGTGATGATTCCCTTTTATTTCATTGTTGTGGAAGGCACGGTATGAGGGCAAGGTCTGGAAAAGTGCTGAGATATTTCTCCTGTAGAAGAGACTTCATCAGTCAGTGCGCAGAAGTAGGCAGCTTCCTCTCTGCAAGCTGTGTTTATTTATCTTTTCCACTTGTTGGCCTTGCGCTATGCATCTACTGTCCCGGGACTACGCACCTCTTAGTCTGGTCAGGTGACAGCCGTACGGTAATGCTCGTCCTGGTAACATAGACAATAATGCTGGTGAATATCAAAATGGTATACAATACAGACAGGCTGGTAATGCTGATCCTGGTGACACAGACGGTGATGCTGATATTGTCACATCACGAAGAATATCATCATTGTACAAATGTCTGGTCAAGTCATACCTATGACATGCTTGTGATGGATTTCGAGGGTTCTTTTACATTTGCATCCCGATTTGAGGTCAAGCTTAGTTGCTGACTCCCTGATCAACCAGGCTGTGGCTCCTAGCTGCTCACATGCCCATATAGGCAGCACAGCCAGGCTGATCAGGCACTTTCGGTATATAGTAAACCAAAATTCACTAATAGCAGCGACGTCCTTAAGACGTTTCATTTAAGTTTCATTCAAGTACGTACATAAAACGCCCACCTGTAGGTGTTACGTTGTATCTTGTTCACTAGTTGGCGTTGAAGCTCCAGAGTGAACACTGAACAAGTTTCCTCTTAAAAACTACCGTTGTAATTAGTCCCTCAGCCAAGGCTGAGGGACTAATTACCTTATCTTTTGTATACCATAATTCTACATTCTTCAGATTATGCCCTTTTATTGTATTGATAAAGCCATTGGTTGGCGAAACGTCTACAAATAAAGATGCCTAGATGTTGCACATGCGTCTAATTCTACATCTTGTCGGTACTGCAAGCCATTTATGTACATGTAGGTACAGTGTTTTCTTAATTGTGATTCTGGCACCACATGCTTTTAACTGGGTATGTCCCACACTTCCTCCCTTATCTCTGACTCCAATGAGTTGTTATGGCAGTGTGCAGGTTGAGGTCCTGACCCCCTGACTGCGACGTAGGTGGGGAGCTGGAACTGTCAAGCTGTTAATACTGTGATCTTGTAGATGAATGGTTCAGAGAACCGACATGTTGATAAATTAGACACATGTGCAACTCTTGGGTATCTTTATTGAGGAAACGTTTCGCCACACAGTGGCTTCATCAGTCCATACATAAGAACATAAGAACGAAGGAACACTGCATAGGGCCTACTGGCCCATGCGAGGCAGGTCCAAGTCTCCTACCGGCTTAAGCCAATGCACCCAACCTAGTCAGGTCAGGTCACATTGACTTAAGGGAGGAACACGGCAACCGACCTGGTAGCACAAGCTATCAGGTCCAACTCACACCCACCCACATCCACTCATGTATTTATCCAACCTATTTTTAAAGCTACACAACGTTCTGGCCTCTATAACTGTACTCGGGAGTTTGTTCCACTCATCCACAACTCTATTACCAAACCAGTACTTTCCTATATCCTTCCTGAATCTGAATTTTTCCAACTTAAAACCATTGCTGCGAGTCCTGTCTAGGCTAGATATTTTCAGCACACTATTTACATCCCCTTTATTTATTCATGTCTTCCATTTATACACCTCAATCATATCCCCTCTAATTCTACGTCTTTCTAGAGAGTGCAGATTCAGGGCCCTTAGTCTATCCTCATAGGGAAGGTTTCTGATACATGGGATCAACTTTGTCATCCTCCTTTGTACATTTTCCAGAGAATTTATATCCATTCTGTAATACGGTGACCAAAACTGTGCAGCATAATCTAAATGATGCCTAACCAAGGATGTATAGAGTTGAAGAACAACCTGAGGACTCCTATTATTTATGCTTCTTGATATGAAGCCAAGGATTCTATTAGCTTTATTGCGAACACTTATGCACTGTTGTCTTGGTTTCAGATTACTGCTAACCAGAACTTCTAAATCTTTTTCGCAATCCGTAATATTAAAATCTACATTATTTAGTTTATATGTGGCATGGTTATTGTCCTGTCCAACATTTAGAACTTTGCATTTGTCTATATTAAACTGCATCTGCCACTTCTCCGACCACTGCATCAGTCTATTCAAATCTTCCTGGAGTGCTCGAATGTCCTCGTCAGAATGAATTCGACGGCCTATTTTGGTGTCATCGGCAAACTTACCGATGTCGCTCTTTATGCCCTCATCTATGTCGTTTATGTAGATTGTGAACAGCAGGGGGCCCAACACTGACCCCTGTGGAACACCGCTCGTGACGCTTCCCCACTCTGATTTCTCCCCATTTATGCAAACTCTCTGCTGCCTATTTGTCAACCATGCCTCTATCCAGGAAAAAATTTCTCCTCCTATTCCATGTGCTTTAATTTTCCTCAATAGTCTCTGATGTGGGACCCTGTCAAAAGCCTTACTGAAGTCCATATACACAATATCATATTCATTACCATGATCTACCTCCTCAAATACCTTAGTGAAAAAAGTTAATAAATTCGTAAGGCAGGAACGCCCCTTTGTAAAACCATGCTGAGATTCGTTGATTAATTTATGCTTTTCAAGGTGGCTACGAACTGCCTCGGCAATTATTGATTCCATAAATTTTCCCACTATGGAGGTTAGGCTTATTGGTCTATAGTTCGAAGCTAAGGACCTGTCACCTGTTTTGAAAATAGGTATCACATTTGCCATTTTCCACTTATCTGGCACCATGCCAGTTTGTAGTGATATGTTGAAAAGATTAGCCAAAGGTGTGCTAAGCTCATCTTTACATTCCTTTAGAACCCTTGCATACAGTTCATCAGGGCCTGGGGATTTGTTAGGTTTTAATTTATCTATTTGCCTAAGGACCATGTCACTTGTGACCCTAATCGTCCTGTTCTACTTAATTTATCATTACTGGAATATCGCTGGTATCCTCCTGTGTAAAAACTGAGAGGAAGTATGTGTTAAAAATTCTACACATTTCCTTATCACTGTCAGTGAGCTGACCCGAGGAACTTTTGAGTGGGCCTATCTTGTCCCTGATCTTACTTCTGTATACCTGAAAGAATCCTTTTGGGTTAGTCTTCGATTCTCTTGCAACTTTAACCTCATAATCTCTTTTTGCTTTTCTAATTCCTTTTTTTTATTTCTCTCTCTAACTGAATATATCGATTTCTTAATAGCCCCTCTCCTCATGAAGAACAGGAGTAGAATGAGGTAATCAGTCCCTCAACCTTGAGTCGATGTGGTCAGTCCATCAATCTTGAATAGAATACGGCATAAGTGTGGAGAAGGAGCTTATAAACCGTAGGCAGGAGAGGTGCAGCAGTCGTAGGTGGTGTCACATTTGTTCAATGTGGAAGTAGGTCGTGCCCAAGGGTTAGGCAAGCGAAGAATTCTTGTTGTTGATGTATGGCTGAGGGCTTGCAGTGTTCAACCTGCAATGTTTTGGGCCTTTTTTGTGTTTCGAATGTCGTAGGCTGATTGGTAACGGGGGACGAGGCCCTACTCGTTCTAACGAAAGAAACACATAGAAGGTTCAGATTTTATAAATAAGGTGCTGGTGCTGGCCCAGACCCAGCCCCACCCCCCAGCCCCAGTGCTGACCCAGACCCAGGCCCCAGCCCTACTGCCAGCCCAGACTCTCCTAGGGACACTACCCAAACCACCACAAAAACATATGGAAATCTTTATTCAGGAAACGTTTCGCCACACAGTGGCTTCATCAGTCCAATACAAAGAGGAAGGCGTAAGGAGAGGAGGAGTGTGAGGTAATCAGTCCCTCAGCCTGGAGTCGATGTGTTCAGTCCATCAATCTTGTAGAATGTACAGCATAGGGCCGTAGACGTGGCTTATATACTGTAGTGAGGTGAGGTGAAGCAGGCGGAGGCGGGGTCATAGTGGTACCATCCACTAGTCGAATTAGGTCTTTGTCCAAAGGTTGAACAAGTGTTGAAGATTTCTTTGTAACAAGATCCCATGATGCTGCAGTGTCTGACAGTTGTGATGAATGGTTTGAAAAACCGACAAGTTGAAGATTAAGACACTTATGCAGCATATGGAAATCTTTATTCAGGAAACGTTTCGCCACACAGTGGCTTCATCAGTCCAATACAAAGAGGAAGGCGTAAGGAGAGGAGGAGTGTGAGGTAATCAGTCCCTCAGCCTGGAGTCGATGTGTTCAGTACATCAATCTTGTAGAATGTACAGCATAGGGCCGTAGACGTGGCTTATATACTGTAGTGAGGTGAGGTGAAGCAGGCAGAGGCGGGGTCATAGTGGTACCATCCACTAGTCGAAGTAGGTCTTTGTCCAAAGGTTGAACAAGTGTTGAAGATTTCTTTGTAACAAGATCCCATGATGCTGCAGTGTCTGACAGTTGTGACACTCTTTGTATTGGACTGATGAAGCCACTGTGTGGCGAAACGTTTCCTGAATAAAGATTTCCATATGCTGCATAAGTGTCTTAATCTTCAACTTGTCGGTTTTTCAAACCATTCATCACACCACAAAAACCGTAAATATACAACCATCATTGCACAAGACTGTGGCCCACAGTACAGATCTTGGAGAGGAGTCTCCTCCTTCCTCTACTGGGGAAAGTAGATGGAATCCAGGACGGGGTGGCCCTGGCTTGGATACTGAGGATTATAGTGCAGTCCCAGAACCTGCAGAAATTGACAACACACCTCCCAACAATTCTCAACCAAAGGTGAATTTGTGCAAATATTATGCTTGGGGCATCTGTAAGCATGGAATAACAGGGGAAAAAAAATGGGACATGCTACTTTGACCATCCCAAAAAATGTAGCGACCTCCTGTCTAAAGGAGTGTGTCGTTCTTCTTCCTGTACTTTCTTTCACCCAAAAATGTGCCACTCCTCGGTCCTCCAGAAGCAGTGTTACAACATCGAATGCCCTGCATACCATCTAAAAGGGACCAGGAGGCACAGACCCCACAAGACAAACAATTGTAGCTACGACAACCCAACTCCAGGTGATTTTTTAGTGGCAGGAAACGAAAAAAGAAAATGGAAGGAAATAACAAAAATAGTCCACCACCTTGGCGCCTTGTTGGACTGGAGGCGCAGCCAGTGGCCACCCATGGCCCTCCAGAATTATTACAACTACTGATGCCAATAACAAAATCCTCCCAACAAACACAGAATACAACCTCGTTCATATTTGCTAATATACAGGGCCTTAAGCCATCCACCAACAACAAAATACCTTTTATCAGTGGACTTTTAGTGGAGTCTAATGCAATGTTTGCAGCCTTCACAGAGACTCACACAAAAGATCACTTTGACAGTGAAATATGGATAAGTGGTTACAACCTTTTAAGATGCGACAGAAAAAACAGGCAACAAGGGGGGGTTGGCCTGTATGTCAAAGAGTCCCTTATCTGCACGGAGTTGCTGAACACCACAAATGAGGTAGTTGAAGTTCTATCAATAAAGATCGAGAACCAAAACCTAGTCATTGTGGTTGTATACAAGCCACCAGATGCAACCTCCCAACAGTTCAAGGAACAGCTACTGAAAATCGATTACTGTTTGGAAAACCTTCCAGCTCCATCCCCAAACATCTTACTGCTTGGTGATTTCAACCTAAGGCATACAAAATGGAAGAATGTAGCAAATAATGTTATAGCTGAAACAATCCCCGGAGGTAGCGCAGATGAAAGGTCACACACACATGAGCTACTAAGTCTCTGCGAAAAACACACCTTAAGCCAGCAGATAGTGGAGCCAACAAGACTAGAAAACACACTTGACCTTATCTTCACAAATAATGAGGACCTGATAAGAGACATAAGAATATCAAAAACAACTAATTCCGATCACAATCTAATCGAAGTCCAGACGTACATGCATAGGGGTCCTGAACAACAGAATGCATGTACCTGTGAAGGTGTCTTCACAAAATACAATTTCAACAACAAGAACATCAACTGGGACCAGGTAAACCATGTCCTAAACGAAACATGTTGGGAAGATGTCTTAAATGACATGGACCCAAACCAATGCCTTGAAAGGATCAACTGCCTGGTAGCCGAAGCATATTCTAGGCATATTCCCCTAAGAAAGAAGAAGAGCAGGAGTAAACTGGAGAGAAAAAGACGCTCCCTCTACAGAAGACGACGAAGAGTCACTGAGCTCCTCAGGAGTGCTAGAATATCTGATACACGAAGGGAGGCGCTGACCAGGGAAGTGGAAACTATCGAACTTAAGCTAAATGACTCTTACAGGAACCAGGAGAGGCAGGAGGAGCTTAAAGCTATTAGTGAAATTGAAAGAAATTCAAAATATTTCTTTTCATATGCCAAAAACAAGGCAAATACCACATCTAGTATCGTGCCCTTACTCAGACAGGATGGGACTTACACAGACGACAACAAGGAAATTAGTGAAATATTGAAATCCCAGTACGACTCTGTGTTTAGTGAACCACTAATCGGTCTGAGGATCGACGACCCAAATGATTTCTTCATGAATGAGCCTCAAAACTCCATAAATGTATGCCAGATTTCCGACATTACCCTAACTCCAATAGATTTCGAAAAAGCCATTGACAACATGCCTATGCACTCAGCCCCGGGCCCAGACTCGTGGAACTCTGTTTTCATTAAGAACTGCAAGAAACCCCTCTCGCGTACCCTAAGTACACTATGGAGGAGGAGCTTGGACATGGGTGAAATTCCACAGTCACTTAAAACAACGGATATAGCCCCACTCCATAAAGGTGGCAGCAAAGCATTAGCTAAGAACTATAGACCAATAGCTCTGACATCCCACATCATAAAAATCTTTGAAAGAGTGCTAAGAAGCAGGATTGCAAATCACCTGGATTCCCAAAATCTGCACAATCCAGGGCAACATGGGTTCAGGGCAGGTCGCTCCTGCCTCTCACAACTACTGGATCACTATGACATGGCCTTGGATGCACTGGAAGAAAATCAGAATGCAGATGTAATATACACAGACTTTGCAAAAGCATTTGACAAATGCGATCATGGCGTAATAGCCCATAAAATACGTGCTAAAGGAATAACTGGGAAAGTGGGGAGATGGATCTTCAACTTCCTAACAAATCGAACACAAAGAGTAGTGGTCAACAGAGTTAAATCGGAGGCTGCCATAGTGAAGAGCTCTGTTCCACAAGGCACAGTACTCGCCCCCATCTTATTCCTTATCCTCATATCAGACATAAACAGAGATATACACCACAGCACCGTATCATCCTTTGCGGATGATACTAGGATCTGCATGAGGCTGTCATCTGCTGAGGATGCAGTTAACCTCCAAGAAGATATAAACAAAGTTTTCCAGTGGGCAACGGTAAACAATATGATGTTCAATGAGGACAAATTCCAACTACTCCGTTATGGAAAACTGGAGGAGATAATAACTAGAAAAGAGTATACTACTGACTCCGGCCATACAATAGAGCGGAAAAATAATGTAAGGGACCTGGGAGTAGTAATGTCTGAGGATCTCACTTTCAAGGATCACAACAGTGCCACGATTGCACGTGCAAAGAAAATGATAGGATGGATAATGAGAACTTTCAAAACGAGAGATGCCAAGCCCATGATGATCCTTTTCAAATCACTTGTTCTCTCTAGGCTGGAATACTGCTGTACATTAACATCTCCATACAAAGCAGGTGAAATCGCAGATCTAGAGAGTGTACAGAGATCCTTTACTGCACGTATAAGTTCTGTCAAGCACCTTAACTACTGGGAACGCTTGGAAGCACTTGACTTGTACTCGTTGGAGAGATATATCATAATCTACACTTGGAAAATCTTGGAAGGAATGGTCCCAAATCTGCACACAGAAATCACTCCCTACGAAAGTAAAAGACTGGGCAGGCGATGCAAAATGCCGCCAATAAAAAGTAGGGGCGCCATTGGTACACTAAGAGAAAACACCATAAGTGTCCAGGGCCCAAAACTGTTCAACAGCCTCCCATCAAGCATTAGGGGAATTGCCAATAAACCCCTGGCTGCCTTCAAGAGAGAGCTGGACAGATACCTAAAGTCGGTGCCGGATCAGCCGGGCTGTGGCTCGTACGTCGGACTGCGTGCGGCCAGCAGTAACAGCCTAGTTGATCAGGCCCTGATCCATCGGGAGGCCTGGTCGTGGACCGGGCCGCGGGGGCGTTGATCCCCGGAATAACCTCCAGGTAATATCTAACCAAGATAGGGCGATAAACGAGAAAAATTACAAATTTAAAATTGTATATGATGTGGGAAAGCACTTGTTTTGGTTTTCTAGTGGAACAGATTGTCATGTAATATACAGTATAATTTAGTGGCTTGCTTTAAAAATGTATGAGTATCCTGCCTAGCATGAACCAAGATTATATGGATAAAAAAGTAATTCTAAAATGAAGTCACAGGATAAAAAAACACAGAAAATGAGAGAGAGAGAGAGAGAGAGAGAGAGAGAGAGAGAGAGAGAGAGAGAGAGAGAGAGAGAGAGAGCGAATGACCTGAAAGGTATCATCATTGGCTTGGCATATCTTATTTTGAAGGTTCTAGTTATCCAACCTATCATTTTCATGCAGTTAGGATCATAACATTATTGTGCTCTTTGAACGTGAGATCTGCTGACATTATCACTCCCAGGTCTTTCACATTTGACTTACGTTCTATTGAGTAGTTTGAGTTTTTCTTGTACTCTGATCTTGCTTTTATTTCCACCTTCCTACATTGAGTAATAACTGAAATTTCTCTTCATTGAAGAACATATTGTTTTCAGTGACCAACTGGGAGACTTGACTCATACCAGCTTGGAGACTCGCTGTGTCTCCTGTGGATGACACTGTCATATAAATTCTAGAATCGTCTGCAAAGGATTATTATGATTATTATTATCATCATCAAAAAGAAAACAAAGGATCATACAGTGCTATAAGAACACAGGAAAAAAGGAACACTGCAGCAGGCCTACTGGCCCATGTGAGGCAGGTCCAAGTCTCCCACCGGCCCTAGCCAACGATCCAACCCAGCCAGGTCAGGTCACACCCATTCTAGGAAAGAGAACGGTATCAGACCTACCAACACAAGCTAGTCGGGTCCAACTCACACCCACTCATGTATTTATCTAACCTATTTTTTAAACTACACAACGTTTTAGCTTCTATGGCGTACTGGGGGGAGTTCCACTCATCCACAACTCTATTATCAAACCAGTGCTTTCCTATATCCTTCCTGAATCTGAATTTTTCCAGCTGAAAACCATTGCTGCGAGCCCTGTCTTGGCTAGATAATTTTAGCAGGCTGTTTACATCCCCTTTATTATGATTTATTAAAGTCTGTTCTTCTGTATATTGATCTGACAGTCGTTTAGTGTGATTTATCTCGGGTTTATATTTATATAATTCTGCTGAAACCTCAACAATAGTTATTACAGGTAACTAAGTTTATTTAGGTACAGGTACACATAAGTACAATTATCATACATAAAAAACCTTGTGTAAATTACTTAAGATAAACCACCCTGTGATTGTTGTCACAAGAGGTGCTTGGCCTCCTGCAGTACCCCATAGTTCTATTGGTAAGGCGGTGTTAGGCATATTAGTGGAGGCTTGGTGTTAGATGCTGACAATGTGGTGCATATGTAGCTGAGACAAGCCAGCCTCACCCCTGGCTTGCCAGTCGCCCTGCCCACTACCTCAGTACGATAATATCTAATAAAAAATAATATCAGCTGGTGCAGATTAATGTACAGGCCGTGGATACTGTTACTCGACAACTCTGTGGTGAAAAGTGGTGGAAGGTGTGGTGATGTTTACTTATAGCGGTTATCAGTCGAGTCTTCATTCCGATACAAGCAAAACAAAGTTGTTGAAGAAGCTCGCCTAGAGGCAGCGCTTCCCCCCCACCCCCTCCGTTACCCCCAGTCTCCCAACTACAGTGGTGCCACATGTTGAATAGTCTGAGTGTCTAGCGTTATGTACGTAGTGAAATTGATTTTCTAGTGAAGCCTTCTTAGATGGGATTATAAATAAAACACATATCAAGGCAAAACTTTATTAGCGACGTCACAGATAATGGGAAGATCGTAAAAAATATATTAGTAACGGCACAAACACGGCGGGTCGGGTGAGCGGTCGTATACCAACCCAACCAAAGATCAACTCCAGCCAGTTACTCTTTTTGCTACTCATGAACGTACAAGTCCCAAGTCGAACTTTATGCTCGGTACTGCTACCCAGTAGTGCACCCAGTCGGAGAAAACAAGGTGTATTAGATGCGTGTTCGGTGTTTGAAGAAGGAAAAAGCGTGTTGATGTCGCCGGGAGCGTGGTGAGGCTGCTGCCACAGTGATCACACCATCACCACCACTACTGCATCACTCTATATACCTCTCTGGTGGACGCAACGATTGACGCTCCCTGTGTCGGGGTCCTGGTTGCTAAGGTGCGTCTTGTTACCCATTTACCAATTAAGTTTACAGGGGAGAGGAGTGAAGGCTAACACGAGCCAGTTTCTTGAACATTCGAGTGATTGACGTAAATAAGCTGCCGTATTTACAATTGATTCCCTGTCTGGAATCTGCTACTGTGTCATTATTTAACTCGCTAAACTCCCGTAGTGTTCTCAGGTTGAATAAGAGTTTTCTAATGTACTTCTGGAGTGTATAATTGTACCCTAGTGTTGCACTTCCAGTAGTTACTGCTGTCTTTCCTCGACTTCCCTCCGTCTTACACCTCTTGGTATTATATTTTAAAGGAATCACTAAACTATTAGGAGGAATGGGAGGTGATTAGGTTCGATCCAGGGAAGTGGATGATAGTTTCAGTTTCTTGGATGAAGTGCTTGTTACCGTCACCAAGGCACTTTCATGTCTATAGCCAGGAGCCCCTCAAGGAAGGTTCCTTGATGTTGGTGAGGGGCTCTTGATTTAGGGAATTAGATCTGTACTCCAGTTCCCCGAATTAAGCCTGAATGCCTTCCACATCCCCCCCAGGCGCTGTATAATCCTATGGGTTTAGCGCTTCCCCTTGATTATAATAATAATATAGCCAGGAGTGTGAGTGTGTGTGTGTGTGTGTGTGTGTGTGTGTGTGTGTGTGTGTGTGTGTGTGTGTGTGTGTGTGTGGGCTTGACAGGCCGCGGGCAACTCATTGAGAGAACTGCTCCCTCCCTCCCTCCCTCACAGCTCCCTCCCTCCCTCACTGCTTCCTTCCCTCCTATCCTCCCTCCAGCCCTCGCCACAGGGAACGGAATTTCAAGTTCTCTTGTCTCCTTAAACTTGCACCACCTTGCGCCATGTTTCCACATATCAGGATCCTAGCAGTTGCTCCTTCACCACTAGTACCTACCAGTGTTGTAAACTCTGTTTTTACTTATATTTTACAAAAACAGTAAAAAGAAAATCAGTGATCTAAAGAGCAGTGTCACAGGCGCACACACACAGTAGTAGAGGCGTGAGGAGATACGATAAGGCTCTTGGAGCCGGGAGAGAGGACCTAGTAGCGATCAGGGAAGAGGAGGGGCCAGGAGCTGTGAATCGACCCCTGAAACCACACACAGACACACACACTCACATATAATTATTGTGACCACTAACAAGTGGTATTGATCAAAAATAACACTGCGACTAGCCAAGGATTCGAACCCATGGTATTTTGACCCGCCTCATGGTGAGCGAAAACTCATGACACTCTAACCCACAGGACCATACAATCCTAGGATTGCATGATCCTGTGGGTAAAAGGGTCATGGATTTTCGCTCACCATGAGGAGGGCCACAGCAGCATGGGTTCGAATCCTTGGATAGTCGCAGTGTTGTCATACATTTATATATAATTAGTGTGTAAATCTAACTCAGGTTAACCCAGTGTGAGTTATTTGAGAGTTAACGTAAAACTTGTTTCTTGTTACCTTCCCGTTTGTTGTGGGAGTATTAGTCATGGCCGCAGGAATTTAAGTGAAGGGAAACTTGGCTGACTTGACTTTTAAGGTTGAAAGCAGAAAGAACGAACTGGTAACTAGTTGGTTGAGGAGGGCTGGTCACCTCACCCGCATCCACCCACCATCTACCCTCCCTATCCTGTCTACTCTCTCCCCTTCCCCTATCCTGTCTACTCTCTCTCCTTCCCCTATCCTGTCTACTCTCTCCCCTTCCCCTATCCTGTCTACTCTCTCCCTTTCCCTTATCCTGTCTACTCTCCCTTTCCCTTATACTGTCTACTCTCTCCCCTTCCCCTATCCTGTCTACTGTCTCCCCTTCCCCTATCCTGTCTACTCTCTCCCTTTCCCTTATCCTGTCTACTCTCTCCCTTTCCCTTATCCTGTCTACCCTCTCCCTTATCCTGTCTACTCTTTCCCCTTCCACTATATGCCTACTCCTTATATCCTGCCTACTCTCTGCTTCCCTCACTCTTCCCTTCTATCCTATCTACTCACTTTCTTTCATCCTTCCTTATTTTCCCTTCTATCCTGTCTACTCTCCCTATCCTTCCTTCTCGCTCCCCTCCCATTTTCCTACCTATTCTCTTTTTCTTCCCCTATCCTACCCCTATCTTTTCTCCTGTCCTACCTATTATCTTCCCCTGTCCTATCTACTTCCCTTCCCTTCTATCCTTCCTGTTCTCTTCCCTCTTATGTTTTACCTCGTCAACTTTCATGCTCATCCTTTCCACCCACTCAACTTCTGACCCCTCTTCCCATACCAATTCATCCTCCCCATCTCATTTTTTCCCCCAGCATCCATCCTTATCCTTCACCCTCCCAGTCTCCCCTCCCCAACATTCCTCCATCAGTTTCCCTGCCCATAGATGCCGCTTCGGTCCCCGGTGAAAGCATTCGACTCAAAATCCCAAGGTCCTGTGTTCGATTCTCAGGTAGGGAGGAATGTTACCTGGAGGTTACCTGGAGGTTATTCCGGGGATCAACGCCCCCGCGGCCCGGTCCATGACCAGGCCTCCCGATGGATCAGGGCCTGATCAACTAGGCTGTTACTGCTGGCCGCACGCAGTCCAACGTACGAGCCACAGCCCGGCTGATCCGGCACTGACTTTAGGTATCTGTCCAGCTTTCTCTTGAAGGCAGCCAGGGGTTTATTGGCAATTCCCCTAATGCTTGATGGGAGGCTGTTGAACAGTTTTGGGCCCCGGACACTTATGTTTGGGCAAGTTTCCTAGCACCACTGTTGCTAGGTGGCATGGGCAACAGGGGTGTGGTAGCCCACTATTGTGGGTCGCATCCAGGGGGAAAATGTGTTAGATAACTCCAGTTTACTGGAATGTCTTATTTCTACCCGGAGTAGCATCCAGAGGTCATCGCCTCCGCGGCCCGGTCCCAAACCAGGTCTCATGGTTGCTGGCCTGATCCATCAAGCTGTTAGTACCCGCCGCCTGCAGTTCAACGGCTGATCAGGAATTATTTCTAGGAATCTGTTGAGTTCCCTCTTGAAGACACCTAGGGGGTTGTTGGTAATCTCCTTTAAGCATTAAAGTCTCTTAAAGCAATAATTTCGGTGTGCATGGTGGGGTCCAGTCCCTGAAGTATCCTCCAGGTGTAGGTTGTGAAGTATCCTCGCCAGCGTTCTAAAAAGTAAAGTAAATAATTTAGGTGAGAGATATATCATAATCGAGACTTGGAAAATTCTGGAAGGAATGGTCCCGAATCTAGACACAGAAATCCCCTCAAGGAAGGTTCCTTGATGTTGGTGAGGGGCTCTTGATTTAGGGAATTGGATCTGTGCTCCAGTTCCCCGAATTAAGCCTGAATGCCTTCCACATCCCCCCCCAGGCGCTGTATAATCCTCTGGGTTTAGCGCTTCCCCCTTGATTATAATAATAATGCACACAGAAATCACTCCCTACGAAAGTAAAAGACTGGGCAGGCGGTGCAACGTACCCCAGTGAAAAGTAGGGGCACCATTGGTACACTAAGAATATATAATCTCTACAGGTTTAGCGCTACCCAATAGTAAGGTATACTAAGAGAAAACACTAAGTGTCCGGGGCCCAAGACTGTTCAACATCCTCCCATCATGAATAAGGGGAATTACCAATAGACCTCTGGCTGCCTTCCAGGGAGCTGGACAGATACTTAAAAGTCGGTGCCGAATCAGCTGAACTGTCATTCGTACGTTGGACTGCATGTGGCCAGTAGTAACAGCTTGGTTGGTCAGGTACTGATCCACCAAGAGGCCTGGTTGTGGACCGGGCCGCGGGGGCGTAGATCCCCGGAATACCCTCCAGGTAGGTGCTTCCCTGAGTATGCAAGTTGTGAAGGTTCTCTGAACATTTTCCAGCTCAGCAATTTTTTCCCCCTTGAAGGGGGTTTGTATGCAGCAGTATTCCAGCCTAGAGCGAACAAGTGACCCGAAGAGTGTCATCATTATCTTGGCATCTCCTTTTAAGAAGGTTCTTGTTATCTAACCTGTAATTAGTCTGCTGTTGCGATAGTAATATTTTTGTGCTCCTTGAACATGACATCTAACATTATAACTCCCAAGTCTCTTACATTTGACTTATGTTCTTTTAAGAATATAAGAAAGAAGGAACACTGCGGTAGGCCTTCTGGCCCATGCGAGGCAGGTCCAAGTCTCCTACCGGCTTTAGCCAATGCCCCAACCTAATCAGGTCAGGTCAAATTCACTTAAGGAAGGAGCACGGTATCTGACCTAGTAGCACAAACTAGTCAGGTCCAACTCACACCCACCCACACCCCTCTCATGTATTTATCTAACCTATCTTTAAAACTACACAACGTTTTAGCCTCTATAACTGTACTCGGGAGCTTGTTCCACTCATCCACAACTCTGTTACCAAACTAGTGCTTTCCTATATAGTATATATATCCTTCCTGAATCTGAATTTTTTTTGAGTGGTTTGAGTTTGTCTAGTACTCCGATCTTGTTTTTATTTCCTCCATTCTTTCTTGGCGTAATAACTGAAAAATATAAGCATCATATTGTTTGTGGCTTACTGCAAGATTTGGTTTATATCAGTTTGGAGATTCGTTGTGTCTTCAATGGATGCCACTTTCATGCAGATTTTAGTATCGTCTGTAATGGATGATACAGCACTATGATTTACGTCCCAACCTTTGTCAGAAACGAAAATGAAAAATATCACTGGGGTGAGAACCGTGGCTATGGGGACAACTTTTTACTGTGGCAGCCCCTGATTTTACTGTTGCTCTTTGGGTTCTATTAGTTAGGAAGTTAAATATCCATCTGCGCACCTTCCCAGTTATTTCTTGTGCACGTATTTTGTGTGCAATAATCCCATTGTCGAACTTAAAACAGGTTTTTGCCTGTGATAAGTTCTGTCTTCAGGAGCATCGAAGACCATATCATAATGGTCTAGCATGTTGACCCGAGTTGTCAACATGACTCATGAAATCAGTGGTGCCTATGCTAACCTTCCTATGGTGTATAAATATACCTAGCTGGATGAATCTTATTATTGCTAGCTAGCCCAGTGGCTAACGCGACGGTTTGGAGTTCTGAGACTCTCTGATCGCGGGTTCTATCCCCACCCGTGGTGTTAGGTAAGACACATATGCAACAGTTAGGTATCTTTATTTCGAAACGTTTCGCCTACACAGTAGGCTTCTTCAGTCGAGTACAGAAAAGTTGATAGAAGCAGAAGATACTTGAAGACGATGTAATCAGTCCATCACCCTTAAAGTTTTGAGGTGGTCAGTCCCTCAGTCTGGAGGGACACTGCTATTTCAAATATTCTCTACTAGATATTTGGACTATATAAAGGTGTTAACTTCATATTGTTTCAGACTGTTTCTCCAGACAGGCTGTAGGGTGATTTTACATCATTGCTTCTATCACTGTACCACCTTTGTAGGAGTTTCGAAATAAAGGGCGATATCTGTCGTGGTGTATTGACTGACTGTGAGATGATAATCTTGCAGATATTTGTGTTAGGACTGTTTTAGTTTTTGCTTCATAGAATATCATTTGAGATGATTCCAGCACGTGATAAGGGTTTCTTGCAATTCTTGATGAATAAGGATTTCCACGAGTCCGGGCCGGGGGCGGAGTTTATGGGCATGCAATCAGTGGCTCCGAAGTCAAATGGGTCAGAGTTATATCAGATGAGGGAGATGTCTGCAGCATTGTGTGTCTCATTCATGAAGAACTCGTATGGATCCTCAATCATAAGGACGATTAGTGGCTCACTGAACACTGAGTCGTCTCGGAGCTTCAAGTATTTCACTCATTTATTTGTTGTCGTCGGTGTATGTCTTATCTCCTTTAATCAGAGACCCGATACTAGATGTCACTGACCTGCATTTGTGCCGAAGTATTGTGCGAAGTATTTTTTATTTCTCTCAGTTTCACTTGTGGCGTCTATCGTCCTCTGTCTCTCCTGTGCTCTGAATGATGTATTCAGTTTGAGCGAAATGTTTTTTTTAATTATCTAACTAGTGTGCTACTTTCCCTTCTTCAGAGAGTCCACTGCGTTTCAGGTGCTCCGTGGCCTGGTGGCAAAAGCTCTTGCTTCACACGGTATCGTCCGGGTTCGAACCCCGGCGAAGGGTGGAAACATTGGATGCGTTTCCTTACACTGGTTGCCTGTTTCCCATCAGTAAAATCGGTACCTGGGTGATAGTCGACTGGTGTGGGTCCTGGGACAAATTTGACCTAATTTGCCCAAAATGCTCTGCATAACAAGGGGCTTTCTATATAGTAGTATGTTATTGATGTCAGCTAGGACTGTGTACCTTGTACATGTACCTGTAGTAAATTAAGATAGTATTATATTATTATATGTTCCGTCGTCTTCTCCTGTAGAAGGCACGTCTCATTCTAACTTGTATCTTCTTAGTAACGGTGTGTCTGGAGTATGCATCTAGTGTCATTGAGCTCATCTCATCCTCGTTGCTGTCGAAGGTGAGATCTTCCACCTCACCTTCGACAGTATTTAAGACCCCGTTCTCATACTTCAGCTTCTTGTCGTCCCAGACCATGGAGCTGAACTCTTCTCCAGGCTGAGGGACTGACCACTTCAAATATTTTTTCTTCAAGATTGATGGACTGATTACATCACCTTTATTTCACTACTACCCTGCTCACTCTGTATTTGACTGAAGATCCCTACTGTGTACCTGGTTACCTGGAGGTTATTCCTGGGATCAACGCCCCCGCGGCCCGGTCCATGACCAGGCCTCCCGGTGGATCAGGGCCTGATCAATCAGGCTGTTACTGCTGGCCGCACGCAGTCCAACGTACGAGCCACAGCCCGGCTGATCCGGCACTGACTTTAGGTATCTGTCCAGCTTTCTCTTGAAGGCAGCCAGGGGTTTATTTGGCAATTCCCCTAATGCTTGATGGGAGGTTGTTGAACAGTCTTGGGCCCCGGACACTTATGGTGTTTTCTCTTAGTGTACCAATGGCGCCCCTACTTTTAACTGGGGGCATTTTGCATCGCCTGCCCGGTCTTTTACTTTCGTAGGGAGTGATTTCTGTGTGCAGATTTGGGACCATTCCTTCCAGGATTTTCCAAGTGCAGATTATGATATATCTCTCTCTCCTGCGAAACGTTTCGTCTATAAAGACACCAAACTGTTGCACATATGTCTTAATCCTCAGCACTTGGATATCTTTAATGCGGAAAAGTTTCGCCACACAGTGGCTTCATCAGTCCTATACAAAGAAGAATGATGATCAGAATGAGTATGAGGTAATTAGTCCCTCAGCCTGGAGTCCATGTAATTGACTCCAGGCTGAGTAACACACACACACACACACACACACACTACAAGAAAGGGGACTACACAGGAATGAGGAACTACCTGAACGGGGTTCAGTGGAACAGAGAACTGGCAGGGAAGCCAGTTAATGAGATGATGGAATATGTAGCAACAAAATGCAAGGAGGCTGAGGAGAGGTTTGTACCCAAGGGTAACAGGAGTAATGAAAAAGCCAGGATGAGCCCATGGTTTACCCAAAAGTGCAGGGAGGCAAAAACCAAGTGTGCTAGGGAATGGAAGAAATATAGAAGGCAAAGGACCCAGGAGAATAAGGAGAACAGTCGTAGAGCCAGAAACGAATATGCACAGATAAGAAGGGAGGCCCAAAGACAATATGAAAATGACATAGCAGCGAAAGCCAAATCTGACCCGAAACTGTTGTACAGCCACATCAGGAGGAAAACAACAGTCAAGGACCAGGTAATCAGGCTAAGGAAGGAAGGAGGAGAGACAACAGGAAATGACCGTGAAGTATGTGAAGAACTCAACAAGAGATTCAAAGAAGTGTTCACAGAGGAGACAGAAGGGACTCCAGAAAGACGGAGAGGTGGGGCACACCACCAAGTGCTGGACACAGTGCACACAACCGAGGAAGAAGTGAAGAGGCTTCTGAGTGAGCTAGATACCTCAAAGGCAATGGGGCCAGATAACATCTCCCCATGGGTATTGAGAGAGGGAGCAGAGGCGCTATGTGTACCCCTAACAACAATATTCAATACATCTATCGAAACAGGGAGATTGCCTGAGGCATGGAAGACAGCAAATGTAGTCCCAATCTTTAAAAAAGGAGACAGACATGAAGCACTAAACTACAGACCAGTGTCACTGACATGTATAGTATGCAAAATCATGGAGAAGATTATCAGGAGAAGAGTGGTGGAACACCTAGAAAGGAATGATATCATCAACAGCAGCCAGCATGGTTTCAGGGACGGGAAATCCTGTGTCACAAACCTACTGGAGTTCTATGACATGGTGACAGCAGTAAGACAAGAGAGAGAGGGGTGGGTGGATTGCATTTTCTTGGACTGCAAGAAGGCGTTTGACACAGTTCCACACAAGAGATTGGTGCAAAAACTGGAGGACCAAGCAGGGATAACAGGGAAGGCACTACAATGGATCAGGGAATACTTGTCAGGAAGACAGCAGCGAGTCATGGTATGTGGCGAGGTGTCAGAGTGGGCACCTGTGACCAGCGGGGTCCCGCAGGGGTCAGTCCTAGGACCAGTGCTGTTCCTGGTATTTGTGAACGACATGACGGAAGGAATAGACTCTGAGGTGTCCCTGTTTGCAGATGACGTGAAGTTGATGAGAAGAATACACTCGATCGAAGACCAGGCAGAACTACAAAGGGATCTGGACAGGCTGCAGACCTGGTCCAGCAATTGGCTCCTGGAGTTCAATCCCACCAAGTGCAAAGTCATGAAGATTGGGGAAGGGCAAAGAAGGCCGCAGACGGAGTACAGTCTAGGGGGTCAGAGACTACAAACCTCACTCAAGGAAAAAGATCTTGGGGTGAGTATAACACCAGGCACATCTCCTGAAGCGCACATCAACCAAATAACTGCTGCAGCATATGGGCGCCTAGCAAACCTCAGAACAGCATTCCGACATCTTAATAAGGAATCGTTCAGGACCCTGTACACCGTATACGTTAGGCCCATATTGGAGTATGCGGCACCAGTTTGGAACCCACACCTAGCCAAGCACGTAAAGAAACTAGAGAAAGTGCAAAGGTTTGCAACAAGACTAGTCCCAGAGCTAAGAGGTATGTCCTACGAGGAGAGGTTAAGGGAAATCAACCTGACGACACTGGAGGACAGGAGAGATAGGGGGGACATGATAACGACATACAAAATACTGAGGGGAATTGACAAGGTGGACAAAGACAGGATGTTCCAGAGATTGGACACAGTAACAAGGGGACACAGTTGGAAGCTAAAGACACAGATGAATCACAGGGATGTTAGGAAGTATTTCTTCAGCCACAGAGTAGTCAGTAAGTGGAATAGTTTGGGAAGCGATGTAGTGGAGGCAGGATCCATACATAGCTTTAAGCAGAGGTATGATAAAGCTCACGGCTCGGGGAGAGTGACCTAGTAGCGATCAGTGAAGAGGCGGGGCCAGGAGCTCGGACTCGACCCCCGCAACCTCAACTAGGTGAGTACAACTAGGTGAGTACACACACACACACACACACACACACACACACACACACACACACACACACACACACACACACACACACACACATATATATATATATATATATATATATATATATATATATATATATATATATATATATATATATATATATATATATGTCGTGCCGAATAGGCAGAACTTGCCATCTTGGCTTAAATAGCAACGCTCATCTTGCCATATAGGACAAGTGAAAATTTGTGTATGCAATAATTTCGCCAAAATCATTCTGAACCTAACGAAAAAAATATATTTCACTGTATTTTTTTTAGTATTAAATTATTGTAAACAAATCTAAAATATATTTAGTTGGGTTAGGCTAAAATAAATTGCGCTTGTTATAATAAGGTTAGGTAAGTTTTCTAAGTTCCTTTTGGTGCAAAATTATAAATTTTTACATCAACATTAATGAAAAAAATATATCTTTAAACGTATAAGAGAAAAGTTTAGAAAGGACTTAATTTTAAATGAGTTCTTGCTAATTGACCAGTTTTACATATTCGGCACGACATATATATATATATATATATATATATCTCTATATATATATATATATATATATATATATATATATATATATATATATATATATATATATATATATACATACACACACACACACACACACACACACACACTGGAGTCCAAGACAAATTCAGAACTATTCCTACTTCCTGGAGCCTACCTGAAGTAAGCGCTTTTGTTTGAAATGCTGTACACATCCTGTGAGTTGTGTGGGTATTGTGTTTTGTAAATGCAGTGACTGGAAATTATCTTATTTGATCTAATCTATGTACAAGACGATCATCCAATGTCCGTACTGAACCAACAGTAACATAACAGGAAATATTACTGTTGTAACAGGGCGTTGAATGGTAAGGAGTTGGCTTGTAGGGAAGGATGTGTGTGTCCCGTTATCCTGACGACGAGATAAACAGCCTCGTTCGGCCGCCCATCCACACCACTACCCGCCCACCCACACTACTTATACCAGCCTACTTACCGCCCCACCCACCCGCCCACCCTGTCCCATCACCCTCCCAGCGAGCCCACCAGCCCACCCACCCCCAGCGTGCCACCCACCTCGTCAACCTCCCTAATTGCCAGGGACGAGTTCAGATTTTTCAGTTTGACACTAATTAAACATTCCTGGAAGCGCTTTCATTGATAGATTTTCTTTACGACACTGTGTGGTTGTTGCAGTTTTTTATTGTGGTTATGGTTCTTGAGGTTGTAGTTCTTGAGGTTGTAATTCTTGTGGTTGTAGTTCTTGTGGTTGTAGTTCTTGTGGTTGTGTTAGTTCTTTTGGTTGTAGTTGCAATTCTCGTGGTTGTTGTAGTTCTTGTGGTTGTAGTTCTTGTAGTTCATGTTCCTGTGGTTCTTGTTGTGGTTGTAGTTTTTGTTGTGGTTGTTGTAGCTCTTGTTGAGGTGGTAGTTCTTGTTGAGATGGTAGTTCTTGTTGAGGTGGTAGTTCTTGTTGAGGTGGTAGTTCTTGTTGAGGTGGTAGTTCTTGTGGTTGTTGTAGTTCTTGTGGTTGTTGTAGTTCTTGTGGTTGTAGTTCGCGTAGCTGTAGTCATTGTGGTTGTTATTATTCTTACAGATGCTATGCCACGTTTAGGCTCTGCACATAACAACTTTTAATATATATCTAAGTAAATTTAAACCCATGTAAATGACTAAGCAAATGTCGATTAATTCAGCTCTATGGCAATTTATGCCTTTTAATTGTATTTCAGACTTAAATAACAAAAGGCTACAAAAACAGTGTACAGAGCTGTACCAACGTGAATAACAAAAGTGGTAACCTCCCTTCTCCTACCTCCAGCAGATCCTACCTCCACCTTCTCTACCTCACCTCTCCTGTCCCTCCTACCTTTATCCTCCGCCTCCCTCACCTCCCTTACCACTGCCACATCCTCCACTCTGCTGACCCAGAATTAATCCATCATTTTATTTAAGTCAAGCATCCTGTCTAAGCGTCTTTTTTTTCACTACTTTGGAGCATTGTGGCACTAATGAAGTTATCACTTGCATAAGCGGGACAGAAAATGCAAAATATTTTTTAGATGTGGCACAGCAGGAATTTATGCCCGCTTTCCCGCCTTTTGTCTACATCCCAATAAACACCTGGGGTGGGTTTGAGGCAGACGATAATCACCCTTACTCACTCTTTCCCCAGAGATCAATTTTCCTCGCACGCTGTACATTACTGCGAGTTGCTAAGTAGCGATGCTGGCCAATAATTCTAACTGTTTATCACACTTTCCTTATAATTTCCTTGTTATCCATATTAGCCGCCCTTAAATGAACCAAATTAAAATTAATATATGCTTTCGAATATAAAAAAATGTTAGAAATTAATGAAGTGTGAGCGAGAGAATCGAAGCCTGTCTGCCGTATAGGCACAAAAGGGTTCGAATTACTCTGGCCTGATCCTCTGTCGTCTGGACCAAGGAGGATCAACGGGGGAGAAGAAATCTTTTACGACCGATTAATAAAATCATTTGACTGATTAATATTTAAAACGTGGATTTACATTCAGTTCACACAAACGTACGCTAAATAATTATAATAATAATAATAAAAATATCTTTGAGATAAGAAGTCTGACCTATCCAGGTATATATCCGGACCACTTGTCTGAAAGGATTATTATTATTATTATTATTATTATTATTATTATTATTATTATTATTATTATTATTATTATTATTATTATTATTATTGTTGTTGTTGTTGTATTGATCTCCTTGCCTTTCAGTGTTGTTATAAGTATGTCTGGAGTTCTTTTCCTGTATCATTGTTATGCAGTACTCTGCCTCTTCTAAGTACAACTGGGGACCTTGCCTGCACCAGTGTGCCCCTTTTGAGTACAGCTGTACCACTAATTACAGAAGAATGAATGCCCTTCCAGGGAGGATGGGGGGATGTGGGGGGAATTGACGATTGACTGTTCATTCAGCAGTTATGGTAGTCGATCAGTGTGCTGCTGACCTCG
Source organism: Cherax quadricarinatus (assembly GCF_038502225.1). Lineage (NCBI taxonomy): Eukaryota > Metazoa > Arthropoda > Malacostraca > Decapoda > Parastacidae > Cherax > Cherax quadricarinatus. Next base: position 37,881,530 of record NC_091311.1, on the reverse strand, counting down.
CTGTTTACAGATGAGCCTGGTGAGACTGGGCCTGGACCTGGGGTTTCAGTGGAAGGGGGAGGGGTGGATCTGAGGTTATCTGGTCCTCAGCTTCGTCTGGGACTGGACCACGGGGGGCGGTGACCCCCGGAAGCGACTCCAAGCTCAACTTATCCCAAGGGTGTAAAACTGTTTACGGACCCCATTGGAAGACAGGCTTTGGCCAGTAGCTTGGGCCAGTAGGTCTACCTACCTGGAGTCTACCTGAAAATTATTCCGGGGATCAACGCCCCCGCGGCCCGATCCACGACCAGGCCTCCCGGTGGATCAGGGCCTGATCAACGAGGCTGTTACTGCTGGCCGCACGTAGTCCAACGTATGAACCACACCCCGGCTGATCCGGCACTGACTTTAGATATCTGTCCAGCTCTCTCTTGAAGGCAGCCATGGGCCTATTGGTAATTCCCTTTATGCTTGGTGGGAGGCTGTTGAACAGTCTTGGGCCCCGGACACTTATGGTGTTTTCTCTTAGTGTATCAATGGCGCCCCTACTTTTAACTGGGGGCATTTTGCATCGCCTGCCCAGTCTTTTACTTTCGTAGGAAGTGATTTCTGTGTGCAGATTCGGGACCGTATCTTCTAGGATTTTCCAAGTGTAAATTATGATATTTCTCCTGCGTTCCAACGAGTACAAGTCAGGGTGACTTTGATCTGCCTAGCATGGGCCAGTAGGCATTTTGCAGTGCTCCTTCTTTATGTTCTTATTTATTTTACTGGACTGTCATGTGTGCCTTCAAAACCACTCGAAAAAATATTTGTATGTCATGTACACGAGGCCTCAGTAAATATTTGCTTTCTGTCAGACTTATCCTTGATGAATAAGACACCTGTGCAAAACTTTGAAATCTTTATTGAGAAACGTTTCGCTCACCAAGGGCTTTACCAATAATCCGCACATATAGGCAACACTTAAGCAACTTTATTCCGAAACGTTTCGCCTACACAGTAGGCTTCTTCAGTCGAGTACAGAAAGTAGGCAGGAGCAGTAGAGATGTGAAGACGATGTAATCAGTCCATCACCCTTAAAGTCGTAGATTTGAGGTTGTCAGTCCCTCAGCCTGGAGAAGTTCTGTTCCAAAGTCTAGAACTAACTGAAGATCAAGCGACAGTGTTGAGACTTAAATACTGTGATGGACTGATTACATCGTCTTCACATCTCTACTGTTCCTGCCTACTTTCTGTACTCGACTGAAGAAGCCTACTGTGTAGGCGAAACGTTTCGGAATAAAGTTGCTTATGTGTTGCCTATGTGTCTTAACAACCATCCTGTCGGTATTGTATACCATTTTGATATTCAATCCGCACATAGGAAAGAGAGGGGCTTACGACGACGTTTCGGTCCGACTTGAACCGTGCGACTTTGTAAATGGTTCAAGTCGACCAAAACGACGTCGTAAACTCTCTCCTGTGTGCGGGTTATTTGTTCATTATTCCAGTCACGGTATTGTTCCTTTTTGTTATTTATAAATGACATTATAACGGAGCCTTTCGTAGTGGAAGGAGTGGAACGGTGTAGTAGTGGTTAGATAGTGCCACTTTTTCTTTCACAGGCCTCACTACTAGAGTAACTACCCACTAGTTTCCTTCTAGGAAACATCGTCTAGTTTTCTAGAGAGAAACTAGAAGATCCATTATGAAATATTTCGTTCCCATGTTTTCCTGTTGGACAGTAGGCCAAGTAGGCCCATACTTGGACCATTTACAAAGTCACCCTGTGTGACTTTGTAAATGGTTCAAGTCGGACCGAAACGTTGTCGTAAGTTCCTCTTCCTCTATATGTGCGGGTTATAAGAACATAAGAAAGAAGGAACCCACACAATAGAGAGGAAAAGTAATGTGAGAGACCTGGGAGTGGTAATGTCAGAGGATCTCACCTTCAAGGATCACAACAATGCCACTATCACATCTGCTAGGAAACTGATAGGATGGATAATGAGAACATTCAAGACAAGAGATACTAAGCCAATGATGATCCTTTTTAAATCACTTATTCTCTCTAGGCTGGAATACTGCTGTACATTAGCATCTCCATTCAAGGCAGGTGAAATTACAGAACTAGAGAACGTACAGAGAACCTTTACTGCACGTATAAGTTCCATCAAACACCTTAACTACTGGGAGCGCCTGGAAGCACTTGACTTGTACTCACTGGAGCGCAGGCGAGAGAGATATATCATAATCTACACCTGGAAGATTCTGGAGGGGCTGGTCCCTAATATGCACACAGCAATCACTCCATACGAAAGCAAAAGATTTGGCAGGCGATGCAACATACCCCCAGTGAAAAGTAGGGGCGTCACTGGTACACTAAGAGAAAATACAATAAGTGTCCGGGGCCCAAGACTGTTCAACAGCCTCCCACCAGCAATAAGGGGCATTACGGGAAGACCCCTGGTTGTCTTCAAGAGGGAGCTGGACAGATACCTAAAGACGGTGCCGGATCAGCCGGGCTGTGGTTCGTACGTTGGATTACGTGCAGCCAGCAGTAACAGCCTTGTTGATCAGGCCCTGATCCACCGGGAGGCGTGGTCGTGGACCGGGCCGCAGGGACGTTGATCCCCGGAATGCCCTCTAGGTAGACTCCAGGTAGACATTGCAGCAGCCCTACTGGCCCATGCGAGGCAGGTCCAAGTCTACTACCGGTTTAAGCCAATGCACCCAACCTAGTCAGGTCAGGTCACATTCACTTAAGGAAGGAACACGGCAACTTATCTAGTAGCACAAGCTAATCAGATCCAACTCTCACTCACCCACACCCACTCATGTATTTATCTAATCTATTTTTAAAACTACACAACGTTTTAGCCTCTATAACTGTACTCGGGAGCTTCTTCCACTCATCCACAACTCTATTACCAAACCAGTGCTTTCCTATATCCTTCCTGAATCTGAATTTTTCCAACTTAAAACCATTGCTACGAGTCCTGTCTAGGCTAGATATTTTCAGCACGTTATTTACATCCCCTTTATTTATTCCTGTCTTCCATTTATACACCTCAATCATATCTCCCCTAATTCTACGCCTTTCTAGAGAGTGCAGATTCAGGGCCCTCAGTCTATCCTCATAGGGAAGATTTCTGATACATGGAGTTTTGAGACTCTCTGATCACGGGTTCTGTCCCCGCCCGTGGTATGGTTTGTCATCCTCCTTTGTATGTTTTCCAGAGCATTTATATCTCTTCTGTAATACGGCGATCAAAACTGTGCAGCATAATCTAAATGAGGCCTAACCAAGGATATATAGAGTTGAAGAACAACCTGAGGACTCCTATTATTTATGCTTCTTGATATGAAGCCAAGGATTCTGTTAGCTTTATTGTGAACACTTATGCACTGTTGTCTTGGTTTCAGATTACTGCTAACCAGAACTCCTAAATCTTTTTAGCAATCCGTAATATTAAGATCTACATTATTTAGTTTATATGTGGCATGGTTATTTTCCTGTCCAACATTTAGAACTTTGCATTTGTCTATATTAAACTGCATCTGCCACTTCTCCGACCACTGCAACAGTCTATTCAAATCTTCCTGGAGTGCTCTAATGTCCTCGTCAGAATAAATTCGACGGCCTATTTTGGTGTCATCGGCAAACTTGCTTACGTCGCTCTTTATGCCCTCATCAATGTCGTTTATGTAGATTGTGAACAACAGGGGGCCCAACACTGACCCCTGTGGAACACCACTGGTGAGGCTTCCCCACTCTGATTTCTCCCCACTAATGCAAACTCTCTGCTGCCTATTTGTCAACCATGCCTCTATCCAGGAGAAAATTTATCCTCCTGTTCCACGTGCCTTAATTTTCCTCAATAGTCTCTGATGTGGGACCCTGTCAAAAGCCTTACTGAAGTCCATATACACAATATCATATTCATTACCATGATCTACCTCCTCAAATACCTTAGTGAAAAAAGTTAATAAATTCGTAAGGCAGGAACGTCCCTTTGTAAAACCATGCCGTGATTCGTTGATTAATTTATGCTTTTCAAGGTGGCTACGAACTGCCTCGGCAATTATTGATTCCATAAATTTTCCCGCTATGGAGGTTAGGCTTATTGGTCTATAGTTCTAAGCTAAGGACCTGTCACCTGTTTTGAAAATAGGTATCACATTTGCCATTTTCCACTTATCTGGCACCATGCCAGTCTGTAGTGATATGTTGAAAAGATTAGCCAAAGGTTTGCTAAGTTCCTCTTTACATTCCTTTAGAACCCTTGCATACAGTTCATCAGGGCCTGGGGAATTGTTAGGTTTTAATTTATCTATTTGCCTAAGGACCATGTCACTTGTGACCCTAATCGTGCATAGTTTATTATCATCCTGTTTTACATAATTTATTATTTCTGGAATATCGCTAGTATCTTCCTGTGTAAAAACTAGAGAGGAAGTATGTGTTAAAAATTCTACACATTTCCTTATCACTGTCAGTGAGCTGACCCAAGTAACTTTTAAATGGGCCTATCTTGTCCCTGATCTTACTTCTGCATACCTGAAAGAATCCTTTTGGGTTATCCTTCACTTCTCGTGCAACTTTAACCTCATAATCTCTTTTTGCGGGTTATTTGTGTATTGTTCAAGTCACAGTATTGTGCCTTTTTGTTATTTATATATGAGTGGGTGTGGGAGGATGTTAGACCTGCCTAGCATGGGCTAGTGGGCATGCTACATGCAGTGCGCCTCCTTTCGTAGCTTGGAACTATTTGCTAAATTGTTTTACTCAACTCTGTTCTAAACCAGTAACTTTTAAAAATAATTTTAAATTAATATAAATTTGTACAGTGGTTCTGGAAATATAAACACTTAAGAAGTATAATGTGATCCTTTATTGACAACGTTTTGCCCATTTATACTATTTATTTCCACAGTTGTTCTGCAGTCATATAAACATTGTGGGCATTCATTTTCGATAGAGTACGTCACAAGAGACTTAAGAAAATTTGCAGCTAATGGCATAGGAGGTAAATTTCTAGCATGGATAGGTGCATGGCTTACCAACAGAAAGCATAGAGTTTCCAGGTCAAATCTGAATGGGGATTAGTCATTAGTGGTGTTCCACAGGGATCAGTTTTAGGCCTGACAAGTTTACTTTCCTGCCTGACAAATGTACTTGTTCCTGCCTGACAAACTTACTTCCTGCCTGACAAATTTAGACTTTCTTCAATAGAGCATTTGAGGCAGTAGACAGTGATAAAGAATATGATATTGTTTATTTAGGTTTTAGTAAAGCCTTCTATAGAGTGCTTCACAAGAGACTGAATTAAAGTGGCAGCTCATGGTATAGGAAGTAAAGTTCTAGCATGGATAGAGCCATGGCTTACCAACAGAAAGCAGAGAGTTTCCATTAATGGGGTCAAATCTGAGTGAGAATTAGTCACTAGTGGCATTCCACAAGAATCAATTTTAGGCCCTCTCTTGTTCGTAATTTACATTAATGACCTTGATAAAGGAATTAAAAGTGACATGAGCAAATTTGCTGATGATACAAAAATAGGCCGTATGATTCATTCTGAGGAGGATACCAATGAACTCCAGGAGGATTTGGACAAATTAATGTCTTGGTCTGAAAAATGAGAGATGAAGTTCAATGTGGCCAAGTGTAAAGTACTAGTCCTTGGTAATGAAAATAACCCTCGATGTTACAAACTATGTGAAGTAGAGGTTGATCATACAGAATGTGAAAAAGACTTGGGAGTCATGACAAGCAGAAATTTTAAGCTAAGACAGCAGTGCCTAAGTGCGCGGAATAAGGCTAACAGATTACTGGGATTTATTTCAAGAAGTATAAGTAAGAAGTCCAAAAGTTATTTTACAGTTCTATTTATCACTAGTGAGGCCTCATTTGGATTATGCCACTCAATTTTGGTCTCCTTACTACTGGATGGATATAGACTCATTGGAAAACATACAGAGAAGAATGACTAAAATTATTTACTGTATATGGAATCTTCAGTATGAAGATAGACTTAGAGCCTTGAATCTCCACTCTCTGGAGAGACGTAGAATGTGATGAATTGTTTTGAAAACCGACGTCATTCTACATCATCAAAGATGTAGAATGAGGGGAGATATCATCAAAGTGTATAAGTGGATGATGAGCATAAACAAAGGTGATATTAGTAAAGTACTGAGGGTGTCGAACCAGGTAAGAACCAGAAATAGTGGATTTAAGTTGGATAAATTTAAATTTAGCAAGGACATAGATCTTAATGTTACAGGTTGTGAAAAGGATTTTGGAGTTCTGGTTAGCAGTAATCTAAAACCAAGACAACAGTGCATAAGTGTTCGCAATAAAGTGAACAGTATCCTTGGCTTCTTATCAAGAAGTATAATTAATAGGAGTCCTCAGGTTGTTCTTCAACTCTATATCCTTGGTTAGGCCTCATCTAGATTATGCTGCACAGTTTTGGTCACCGTATTACGGAATGGATATAAGTGCTCTGGAAAACGTACAAAGGAGGATGACAAAGTTGATCCCATGTATCAGAAATCTTTCCTATGAGGATAGACTAAGGGCCCTGAATCTGCACTCTCTAGAAAGGTGTAGAGTTAGGGGGGATATGATTGAGGTGTATACATGGAAGACAGGAATAAATGAAGGGGATGTAAATAGCGTGCTAAAAATATCTAGCCTAGAGAGGACTTGCAGGAATGGCTTTAAGTTGGAAAAATTTAGATTCAGGAAGGATATAGGAAAGCACTGGTTTGGTAATAGAGTTGTGGATGAGTGGAAGAAGCTCCCCAGTACAGTTATAGAGGCTAAAACATTGTGTAGTTTTAAAGATAGGTTAGATAAATGCATGAGCAGGTGTGGGTGAGTGTGAGTTGGACCTGATTAGCTTGTGCTACTAGGTCAGATGCCGTGATCCTTCCTTAAGTGAATGTGGCCTGACCTAACTAGGTTGGGGTACTGGCTTAAGCCAGTAGGAAACTTGGACCTGCCTTGCATGGGCCAGGAGGCCTGCTGCAGTGTTCCTTCTTATGTTCTTAAGTCCTGGTTTTCAAGCAGATTTGTGGATGTGTGGAACAATCTTCCGAGTAGGGTGATCAAGGCTAGGACCTCGGGTAGCTTTAAAAAGAGATTGAACGAATATATGAGAGGATGGGCTGGGTTTGATTGGTGTTCATCGGGTATGGGGGTAAATTCTTGGGTAGCTTTGGGTAGGGGTGGTTTGATAAGGACCTGCCTTGTATGGACCAGTAGGCCTTCTGCAGTGTTTTTCTGTTCTTATGTTCTTATTTACATTATGTTGATATAACTTTTGATCCCATGTATCAGAAATCTTTCCTATGAGGATAGACTGAGGGCCCTGAATCTGCACTCTAGAAAGGCATAGAATTAGGGAAACGTCACGACAAAGGACACTAAGGAAGGTAAAAATATTGTTGTTGGGGATAGCCAGGTTAGGAATATGGATAGGGCCTTCTGCTTAAAGGATAGGATTAGGAGACAGAGGGTTTGCTTTCCTGGGGCTGGGATGGAGGTTATTGTTAGTCTGCTTGACAACATCATGAACGGTAATGGGATCAATCCTATTATGTGCCTCAGTGCTGGAGGCAATGATGTAGGCAAGCATAGAAGTGAAGATTTAGTTAGAAGGTTCTGGACAGCAATAGACAATTAGGAAGAAGGTGGGCTGCCCTGTTATATGTGTGGCATTTTGCTAAGAAGGGGTGTTGGAAATGAATGGTTGTCCAGAGCAACTGGTATTAATTGTTGGCTGGACAAACACTGTAAGGATAATGCAGTACCATTCATTGACAACTGGGACCACTTCTGTGGCCGAAATAACATGTATGCCAGGGATGGGTTCACTTATCCAGGGCAGGTGTGGGTTTTCTTGCTAGTTCAGTTGAAGGGGTTGTTAGGACTTTAAACTAGGATTAGTTAGAGGTATGGGTTTAGAAATGAAAAATAATGAGTATGGATATATTGACTTAGGCTTTGATATTATGAATCTTAATAATAACAGTCATGTAATAATCCTGGGTAATGATAATTTCAGAAATTGTGTAAAAACAAAGGTGAATAGGAAAAATGTGCAGAAGAAAAAACATATGATGATATTTTATGCTAACAGTCGAAGTGCAAGAAATAAGATTAATGAACTACGTTTGATAGCGCGTGCTGGGAACATTGATGTCATTGCAATAACTGAAACGTGGTATGATTTAAAGAGTCGGGATATGATTGTTGAGTGTAATATTCAAGGGTTTAAGTTGTTCCATGTGGATAGACGTAATGGGAAGGGGGGAGGAGTTGCATTATATGTCCGAGAAAATATTAATTGTTGCATGAAAACAGGTATAAAAATAGATGGAATAGTAACAGAATCTGTTTGGGTAGAGTTTGTAGAAGGTCAAGAAAAGCTAATTCTAGGTGTAATATACAGACCTCCAGGCTTGGATCACGATAGAGGGAGACTTCTTTGGGACGAAATTGTTAGGGCTTCTAGACACAATAACGTGGTGATAGTAGGAGATTTTAACTTTAGTCAAATTGACTGGACTTCTTTGACCGGTAATCTGGAGTCCAGTGACTTTATGGAAACAGTTCAGGACTATTTTCTGAAGCAGTGTGTAACAGAGCCTACCTGGGGTAATAATTTGCTAGACCTAGTCTTGTCAAATATGGAAACACTCGTGAATAATCTGGAGATAACTGAAGAGCTTGGCGCAAGTGATCACAAATCCATCACTTTTAGCATTAACTGGGAATGCAAGAATAATGATAATACGGTAAAGGTCCCTGATTTTCGTTCTGCCGATTTTAATGGACTTAGGAACACCTGTCTAATCTTGATTGGGGCAATCTAGCTAATGATTTTATTGACGATGATCATACGATTACGAAGGGATCTGTGTTTATGATTTCTTTCTTAATAATGTACAACGTGCACAGAGTATATACATTCCCCAGAGACAAATTAGGTCTAATAATAACGATCCAAAATGGGTTAACAGGAGGCTAAAGCATCTATTAGGGGAGAAAAAGGGAATTTATAGGCGCATCAAAAGAGGAGAGGTTAACCTTACTGACCAATATGTTCAGCTTAAAAGAGAAGTAAAAAAGGGATTACAAAGGCTAAACGTGACTATGAAATTAGAATTGCTAATGAATCAAAGACTAATCCAGAGGGGTTCTTTCAAGTGTATAGGACGAAGGTGAAGGAAAAAGTGGGGCCTCTGAAAATTGGGAATGGACAGCTGACGGATAACGAACTGGAAATGTGTTCCCTATTTAATGACTATTTTTTGTCAGTGTTTACACAGGAAGACATAAATGAGATTCCAGAAATTAACGATAATTCAGTTCCTGATGAATTCAAATAAACTAATATTACTGTCACGAGGGACATGGTTATCAAACAGATAAAGAAACTGAAGCAAAATAAGTCCCCAGGACCTGACGAGTTGTTTTCCAGGGTACTTAAAGAATGCAAGATGGAACTTAGTCAGCCATTAACGAGTGTGTAGTGTGTAGAACATTTGAGACAGTAGACAGAGATAAAGAATATGATATTGTTTATTTGGATTTTAGTAGAGCCTTCGACAGTACCTCACAAGAGACTTAAGAAAAGTGGCAGCTCATGGTACAGGAGGTAAAGTTCTAGCATGGATAGAGGCATGGCTTACCAACAGAAAGCAGAGAATTTCCATTAATGGGGCCAAATCTGAATGGCGATTAGTCACTAGTGGCGTTCCACAAGGATCAGTTTTGGGCCCTCTGTTGTTCATAATTTACATTAATGACCTTGATGAAGGAATTATTAGTGACATGAGCAAATTTGCTGATGATACAAAGATAGGCCATATGATTCATTCTGAGGAGAATTCCAATGAACTCCAGGAGGATTTGGACAAATTAACGTTTTGGTCTGAAAAATGGTGGATGAAGTTCGATGTGGACAAGTGTAAAGTACTAGGCCTTGGGAATGAAAATAACCCTCGAATCTATGAACTAGGTGAAGTAGAATTTGATCATACAGAATGTGAAAAAGACTTGGGAGTCATGGTAAGCAGAAATGTAAAGCCAAGACAGCAGTGCTTCAGTGTGTGCAACAAGGCTAACAGATTACTAGGATTTATTTCAAGAAGTATAAGTAACAGAAGTCCGAAAGTTATTTTACAGCTCTGTACGTCAATAGTGAGGCCTCATTTAGATTATGCCACTCAGTTCTGGTCTCCTTACTACAGGATGGATATAGACTCATTGGAGAATATAGAAAGAAGAATTATTAAAATGATTTACTGTGTATGGAATGTCCCGTATGATGACAGACTTAGAGCCTTGAATCTCCACTCTCTGGAGAGACGTAGAATGAGGGGAGATATCATTGAAGTGTATAAGTGGATGATGGGTATAAACAAAGGTGATATTAATAAAGTACTGAGGGTGTCGAACCAGGTAAGAACCAGAAATAATGGATTTAAGTTGGATAAATTTAGATTTAGAAAGGACATAGGTAAGTACTGGTTTTCTAACAAAAACACAAAAACAGTAAATATACAACCATCTAAAACCGTAAATATACAACCATCATTACACAAGACCGTGGCCCACAGTACAGATGTTGGAGAGGAGTCTCCTCCTTCTTCCTCTACTGGGGAAAGTAGATGGAATCCAGGACGGGGTGGCCCTGCCTTGGATACTGAGGATTATAGTGCAGTCCCAGAACCTGCAGAAATTGACAACACATCTCCCAACAATTCTCAACCAAAGGTGAATTTGTGCAAATATTATGCTTGGGGCATCTGTAAGCATGGAATAACAGGGGAAAAAAATGGGACATGCAACTTTGACCATCCCAAAAAATGTAGCGACCTCCTGTCTAAAGGAGTGTGTCGTTCTTCCTGTACTTTCTTTCACCCAAAAATGTGCCACTCCTCGATCCTCCAGAAGCAGTGTTACAACATCGAGTGCCCTGCATACCATCTAAAAGGGACCAGGAGGCACAGACCCCACAAGACAAACAATAGTAGCCACGACAACCCAACTCCAGGTGATTTTTTAGTGGCAGGAAACGAAAAAAGAAAATGGAAGGAAATAACAAAAATAGTCCACCACCTTGGAGCCTTGTTGGACTGGAGGCGCAGCCAGTGGCCACCCATGGCCCTCCAGAATTACAACTACTGATGCCAATAACAAAATCCCCCCAACAAACACAGAATACAACCTCGTTCATATTTGCTAATATACAGGGCCTTAAGCCATCCACCAACAACAAAACACCTTTTATCAGTGGACTTCTAGTGGAGTCTAATGCAATGTTTGCAGCCTTCACAGAGACTCACACAAAAGATCACTTTGACAGTGAAATATGGATAAGTGGTTACAACCTTTTTAGATGCGACAGAAAAAACAGGCAACAAGGGGGGGTTGGCCTGTATGTCAAAGAGTCCCTTATCTGCACGGAGTTGCTGAACACCACAAATGAGGTAGTTGAAGTTCTAGCAATAAAGATCGAGAACCAAAACCTAGTCATTGTGGTTGTATACAACCCACCAGATGCAACCTCACAACAGTTCAAGGAACAGCTACTGAAAATCGATTACTGTTTGGAAAACCTTCCAGCTCCATCCCCAAACATCTTACTGCTTGGTGATTTCAACCTAAGGCATACAAAATGGAAGAATGTAGCAAATAATGTTATAACTGAAACAATCCCCGGAGGTAGCGCAGATGAAAGGTCACACACATGAGCTACTAAGTCTCTGCGAAAAACACACCTTAAGCCAGCAGATAGTGGAGCCAACAAGACTAGAAAACACACTTCACCTTATCTTCACAAATAATGAGGACCTGATAAGAGACATAAGAATATCAAAAACAACCAATTCCGATCACAATCTAATCGAAGTCCAGACGTACATGCATAGGGGTCCTGAACAGCAGAATGCATGTACCTGTGAAGGTGTCTTCACAAAATACAATTTCAACAACAAGAACATCAACTGGGACCAGGTAAACCATGTCCTAAACGAAACATGTTGGGAAGATGTCTTAAATGACATGGACCCAAACCAGTGCCTTGAAAGGATCAACTTCCTGGTAGCCGAAGCATGTTCTAGGCATATTACCCTAAGAAAGAAGAAGAGCAGGAGCAAACTGGAGAGAAAAAGACGCTCCCTCTACAGAAGACGACGAAGAGTCACTGAGCTCCTCAGGAGTGCTAGAATATCTGATACACGAAAGGAGGCACTCACCAGGGAAGTAGAAACTATCGAACTTAAGCTAAATGACTCTTACAGGAACCAGGAGAGGCAGGAGGAGCTTAAAGCTATTAGTGAAATTGAAAGAAATTCAAAATATTTCTTTTCATATGCCAAAAACAAGGCAAATACCACATCTAGTATCGGGCCCTTACTCAGACAGGATGGGACTTACACAGATGACAACAAGGAAATGAGTGAAATATTGAAATCCCAGTACGACTCTGTGTTTAGTGAATCACTAATCGGTCTGAGGATCGACGACCCAAATGATTTCTTCATGAATGAGCCTCAAAACTCCATAAATGTATGCCAGATTTCCGACATTACCCTAACTCCTATAGATTTCGAAAAAGCCATTGACAACATGCCTATGCACTCAGCCTCGGGCCCAGACTCGTGGAACTCTGTTTTCATTAAGAACTGCAAGAAACCCCTCTCGCATGCCCTAAGTACACTATGGAGGAGGAGCTTGGACATGGGTGAAATTCCACAGTCACTTAAAACAACGGATATAGCCCCACTCCATAAAGGTGGCAGCAAAGCATTAGCTAAGAACTATAGACCAATAGCTCTGACATCCCACATCATAAAAATCTTTGAAAGAGTGCTAAGAAGCAGGATTGCAAATCACCTGGATTCCCAAAATCTGCACAATCCAGGGCAACATGGGTTCAGGGCAGGTCGCTCCTGCCTCTCACAACTACTGGATCACTATGACATGGCCTTGGATGCACTGGAAGAAAATCAGAATGCAGATGTAATATACACAGACTTTGCAAAAGCATTTGACAAATGCGATCATGGCGTAATAGCCCATAAAATACGTGCTAAAGGAATAACTGGGAAAGTGGGGAGATGGATCTTCAACTTCCTAACAAATCGAACACAAAGAGTAGTGGTCAACAGAGTTAAATCGGAGGCTGCCATAGTGAAGAGCTCTGTTCCACAAGGCACAGTACTCGCCCCCATCTTATTCCTTATCCTCATATCAGACATAAACAGAGATATACACCACAGCACCGTATCATCCTTTGCGGATGATACTAGGATCTGCATGAGGCTGTCATCTGCTGAGGACGCGGTTAACCTCCAAGAAGATATAAACAAAGTTTTCCAGTGGGCAACGGTAAACAATATGATGTTCAATGAGGACAAATTCCAACTACTCCGTTATGGAAAACGAGGAGATAATAACTAGAACAGAGTATACTACTGACTCCGGCCATACAATAGAGCGGAAAAATAATGTAAGGGACCTGGGAGTAGTAATGTCTGAGGCTCTCACTTTCAAGGATCACAACAGTGCCACGATCGCACGTGCAAAGAAAATGATAGGATGGATAATGAGAACTTTCAAAACGAGAGATACCAAGCCCATGATGATCCTTTTCAAATCACTTGTTCTCTCTAGGCTGGAATACTGCTGTACATTAACATCTCCATTCAAAGCAGGTGAAATCGCAGATCTAGAGAGTGTACAGAGATCCTTTACTGCACGTATAAGTTCTGTCAAACACCTTAACTACTGGGAACGCTTGGAAGCACTTGACTTGTACTTGTTGGAACGCAGGAGGGAGAGATATATCATAATCTACACTTGGAAAATTTTGGAAGGAATGGTCCCAAATCTGCACACAGAAATCACTCCCTACGATAGTAAAAGACTGGGCAGGCGATGCAAAATGCCGCCAATAAAAAGTAGGGGCGCCATTGGTACACTAAGGGAAAACACCATAAGTGTCCGGGGCCCAAAACTGTTCAACAGCCTCCCATCAAGTATTAGGGGAATTGCCAATAAACCCCTGGCTGCCTTCAAGAGAGAGCTGGACAGATACCTAAAGTCTGTGCCGGATCAGCTGGGCTGTGGCTCGTACGTTGGACTACGTGCGGCCAGCAGTAACAGCCTAGTTGATCAGGCCCTGATCCATCGGGAGGCCTGGTCATGGACCGGGCCGCGGGGGCGTTGATCCCCGGAATAACCTCCAGGTAACCTCCAGGTATGGAACAATCTCCTGAGTAGGGTGATCGAGGCTAGGACCTTGGGTGGCTTTAAAAAGAGATTGAACAAATACATGTGTGGGAGGGGCTGGGTTTGATTGGTGTCATTGGGTACGGGAGGATATTATTGGGAAGCTTTGAGAAGGGGTCGTTTTGATAAGGACCTGCCTTCTGCAGTGTTCCTCCATTCTTAAGTTCTTATATGATTGAGGTGTATAAATGGAAAACAGGAATAAATAAAGGGAATGTAAAATACGTGCTAAAAATATCTAGCCATGATAGGACTTACAACAATGGTTTCAAGTTGGAAAGATTTAGATTCAGGAAAGATATAGGAAAGCACTGGTTTGGTAATAGAGTTGTGGATGAGTGGAACAAACTCCCGAGTACCGTCATAGAAGCTAAAACGTTGTGTGGGTTTTAAAAATAGGTTTGATAAATACGTGAGTGGGTGTGGGTGGGTGTGACCTGACCTGACTAGGTTCGGTCAATGGCTTCGCATGGGCCAGTAGGCCTGCTGTAGTGTTCCTTCTTTCTTATGTACTTATGATAACCCAATAAAGTCAACCTTATAATAATAATGTATTCAACTGTTGTCCTGTTAATTATTGCAAGGTGTTTATGTACACTCACGTGCCTTTGTATTCATACTGATATCTAAATAACAAATACGTAGAGGTATGCAAATTCATTTTCTCAAGATTTCCGTACAGCTCCTCTCTCCTTGTGATGCAACATTGCAATCTGTCGCATCATCATAACAGTGGATGTCATTAATGATAACTAGGTTTACTTTCACTATCTCACGACTATCTCAAACGAAGGAAGTGCATCGGAAATGTTTGTACTTGTACTGGGCCAGTGAGGAAATATTATCTCCGTATTCTTGACTACACAAAAGCCTGGCCTGCCTGCGAATCGTAGGCAATGTTACAGGCCGAAAGTTCTACCCACATTCTGTTCCCTCACGTTCTCCGTCTCTATACATTTCCTAACATAATATCCCAACCGTGATTTGTTTGAGCTGAGAGATGTGAGCTAACTTAGTCATGAGTAATATAAATTAAACGAGATAGATTAAAAGGACTCTCAAGCCTGGCAATAGTAATGCGGTCGGTAGTAATACTGTAGCGAGCGCCCTCCATGTTCCCTCTCATATTCTCCTACCCTCTCCCCAGAGTTCCCTTCCCCCTCCTCCAGCCTGGCTCCACCCCTGGCTGAGCCTCAGCCAATCACAGCCATCTCAGTACTAAGTGGAGGGATTCAAATGATTCAGTAGCCCAAGGATTTTATAATTTATACAGAAACTGCCTGTACAACAGTGATTCTCTCACTCTGAGCTTAACACAATGAAGTATATGACCAGTTCCACTGACAGTGTAACACTCTTGAATCCCCGGATTGCACTAGAGTTAGTGGAAGGCTAAAAATGCTGACTGGCACCAGGGAATACATTCCAGCAGGCAGAGCCGAGCTCTGGGTGTTGCCTCCGCCGGTCACACTTTAGAGGGCGAGCCCAGTACGGTACAGGTAAGCTTGTGCGACTCGGCCCCCCCCAAACCTCAAAAAGATTATTTGCAGTGTGGCATTGAAGTCTTGTAGATCGACGCGTATGGTGTTGTCTCGCTGGCCAGTGAAAATAGTGGATACGGAGTACTCGTAGCTGTGTAAGTGATCCATCTAGATACTGTGGATGGAAGTGTACGGTGTTGAGGTTGGCGACCGCCTCTGGTCGAGCCTTACAAAGCCACAGAAAACGGGGGATGAGCTTGGAGACAAAGAAGTCACTAGTTTGTTTAATGTGAAGTGTATTTAGAAGGTGATTCTTATGTAAAGTACTGGTGGAGGCAAGCATCTGTACACTTTGTTTCAGCTGATAATGATCAGTGATGGCCGAACTTACTGCTGGCCAAGCCCTCTGCTCAGAAGGCAAGTGTAACTGCGAGCAGTTTTCAAGTGGTGGCCATAATTGAGGCATTGTATGTCTAGGCTTGAGGATATCCAAGCTTGAGCCTCTGTCATATAGTGTTTTTCATCGCGTAATTCATCTGGTGAAGTGAGAATGTTGTGATAAGTTGTGAAGCAGTGACAAATTCCCAGTTTTAGCTCCAGCTGTTGTGTGTACGTCGCTCTTAAACTAGCCTGGTCAACAATAATTTCCAAAATATAAAAGAAATACTTTCACAACGAATTGTGGAAGTTAGAAACGATTATCATTTATTTTTATTAGCGGTTTTATGCAGGCGCTAAAGCGTCGATATATTATTCATACGACTGCAAGTGGATGCTCCTCATTGTTTAAATATTTATCTAGCGCAGCAAGGTCCCATCTTGACCTCACTAGTTATGAAACAAAGGCTCCCACCAGTGCAGTCCAATAAGCGCAGCTTTATTACCCTGATTCTAGTAGGAATTCTGCTTCACTACCACTACTTACTACCGTAAATTTCTGCTACCTACTTCTCCCACCTACCATTCCGGGGGAATGGGAGGCACTCGGGTTCGAGCCAGGGAAGGGGAGGTTAGGTCCAGTTTCTTGGATCGAAAGCTCCTCGATGGAGACTTACTATCCGTAATAATGTTGGTAGGATTACCGACAATGTTAGGTAAAAGGACACGTGAGCAACTATTGCGACATTTTATTGTGACAGGTATTACTACTACAGACCCCTGTGGGTTTAGCGCCTAGTTTTGATTGTAATAATACTGCCTGCTACCACTTCTAAAGAGGAAGGTTTCTCGATCCCGGTAAGGGGCTCTTGGTGCAAATTGGACCTGTCCTCCCATTTCTTGGATCGAACCTGATGTGCCTTTTATTTCCACAGGCTGTGTATGGACCCCTAAGAGTTTAGCACTTCGCCCTGGAAAAAAGCTACTGCTACTCTAATAAATTACTACTTCTATATTAGTATTACTACTATAAAACTAGTACTACTATTGCTATACTGCTACTAATCTATAAAATACTACTTTACTATAAAATACTACTACTACTGTAATAGTAATAATTCTACTATAATTGTTATACCACCATACCGCTATTACTACTGTTGTACTTCTATAATTATATTACTATATTACCACTACTAATACTACTGCTACTGCTGTTACTACAGCTACTAGTAGTGGTGGTAGTGCTGCTGCTGCTGCTGCTGCTGCTGCTGCTACTACTACTACTACTACTACTACTACTACTACTACTACTACTACTACTACTACTACTACTACTACTACTACTACTACTACTACTACCGTGCTGATACTACTGTGTTGCTGCTACTATGCTACTGTTGTGTTACTACTGTGCCGCTACTACCACTATACTGCTGCTACTAGTACTATGCTGATGCTACTACTATGCTTTTACTGTTACTACTACTACTATGCTGCTGCTGTTACTACTACTATGCTGTTACTGTTATTACTACTACTATGCTGCTACTGTTATTACTACTGCTACTATGCTGCTACTGTTATTACTACTGCTACTATGCTGCTACTGTTATCACTACTGCTACTATGCTGCTACTGTCATTACTACTGCTGCTACTGTTATTACTACTGCTACTATGCTGCTACTGTTATTACTACTGCTATGCTGCTACTGTCATTACTACTGCTACTATGCTGCTACTGTTATTACTACTGCTACTATGCTGCTACTGTTATTACTACTGCTACTATGCTGCTACTGTCATTACTACTACTACTATGCTGCTACTGTTATTACTACTGCTATGCTGCTACTGTTATTACTACTGCTACTATGCTGCTACTGTTATTACTACTGCTACTATGCTGCTACTGTTATTACTACTGCTACTATGCTGCTACTGTTATTACTACTGCTACTATTCTGCTACTGTTATTACTACTGCTACTATTCTGCTACTGTTATTACTACTGCTACTATGCTGCTACTGTTATTACTACTGCTACTGTTATTACTACTGCTACTATGCTGCTACTGTTATTACTACTGCTACTATGCTGCTACTGTTATTACTACTGCTACTATGCTGCTACTGTTATTACTACTGCTACTATGCTGCTACTGTTACAGCTACTACTACTACGCTGCTACTGTTACTAGTACTACTACTGTGCTGTTACTACTATGCTGATAGTTACTACTACGACTATGCTGCTGTTACTACTACTACTACTATGCTGCTACTGTTATTACTACTATGATGCTACTGTTACTATTATGCTGCTACTGTTACTACTACTACTACTATGCTGCTACTGTTACTTCTACTATGTTGTTACTGTTACTACTACTACTATGCTGTCACTGTTACTACTACTATGCTGCTACTGTTAATACTATGCTGCTACTGTTAATACTATGCTGCTACTGTTACTATGCTGCTACTGTTACTACTACTATGCTGCTTCTGTTACTACTACTATGCTGCTACTGTTACTACTACTATGCTGCTACTGTTACTAGTACTATGCTGCTACTGTTACTACTACTATGCTGCTACTGTTACTATTACTATGCTGTTACTACTATCCTGTTACTACTACTGCTATACTGCTACTACTACTATGCTGCTGCTGTTACTACTACTACTACTATGCTACTACTGTTACTACTACTACTGCTGTGCTACTACTGTTACTACTACTATTATAGTGCTACCTATTAATATTATTTCTTGCTATTACTACTACTACGTCTACTATTACTAGTAGTAAAAACTGTTTACTAATATTACTATCTACCACCGCCTACTATCTAATACTTTCCACACGCTTCCCTATATAAATTTTTTAAGTAACGATTATATTGTCTTGACAAAACCCCCAGGTAGGCGGAATGTTGTTGCCTTAATATATACGTATATGTCCCAGTATATAAATGACCCCTTAATTTACCGTGTGTATATTAACCAGACTGTAGTCGATATTACTGCCAGTAAGTACATTCTGTAGTGCTGTTGCCTGGCTAGGAGTTAGTGTGAATATCATTTAAGCTCGAGTATTTAATTCTGAACACTCGCCACTGCGGAGCTGGACATTATTTAACATTGGTGGATAAATTACAAGACTATAGGCGGTTCGTGGCCTTTTATTTATTGGTGCACTGGGGATTTGATCCATTCTCGAGAATTGAGGAAAGTTCCTGGCGGAGTCGACCTGGCGCAATAACGTCTCGGTAAAATGCCATAGACCGCATATTGTCTCGTTAACATCCTTGTCGGTATATAATACCATTAATATGCAGAAACGTAAGTGATAATAACGTGGCTTGAACAGTTAACACAATGCTTCAGAGGATGTTTCGTTGCGTGCTGGACCATTATCAGGTCCATCACTGGAATTTGCCATGGTGAGGACCTGTTGTTCAAGACACATGAACAAACACCTGGGACACTATTGTGGAAATGTTTTCGGTCCTGGGACCTTGTTTATGTTCCATGTATGGAGTGAACAGTCCCAGACAGAAATTTTTCCATAATACAATGTTCTGTGTATTCATGTGTGTTTAACCACGGTTTGCCTTGATGCTGGTGAATGGTTCTTGACCCGAAGAGTCTGTTCTTGACCCGAATAGTCTGAATTGTCCTCCCCTTCCAGTGATTTATATCTTGACTTATCAGGGGAAGTTAGATTTTGATACAATCTGTTCGATCCTCGGATTAAACAGATTGCCTTCCATTCCCCAGTCGCTTCCCATTAATGGTAATAATAATAATATAATTAATAGTAATAATAATAATTAATAATAAAATCTTGAAATTATCAGTTTTTTATAGATTATTCCATTTACATGTATATGCATTCGGGCATCAAAACGGAGCAGTGCAACGTTGCACCTTTGTTCTCGTCAACCTTATGAGAACATTTATGGTAAAACGGCAAACCAGTTTCATTTAATATTTATTAGATGTTAGAATGGACGTGAATGCTTCTAGAAAGTTGTCTGGTAGACTCCAGCTATGCAGATTAATGATGTGACTTTTTGGCAATATAATTGGCTGGCAGTCGGGTGGTGATGTTCGTTAGACTAGTTACACGGTAGTCGCATACCTTTAAGTTTACATAAGCATGTAAAAGCACATTTACATAAGAATATAAGAAAGAAGGAAAACTGCAGCACTTCCCCTGGCCCATGCGAAGCAGGTCCAAGTCACCTACCGGCTTAAGCCACTGACCCAAGCTAGTCAGGTGCAGGTCACATCCACCTAAGAAGGAGGGAGCTTTCACATGCTTACAGTCTTGCTACTAGTGGGTCCTGCCTCTTCTTCCTTCTTATGTTGTACATTTCTCGAGATGGACTGAACACTGACTCCAGGCTGAGGGACTGATTATTTCAAACTCCTCATTTTCCACCGTTCGTCTCTGTATTGGACTGAAGAGGCCACTGGCCGACGAAACTTTTCCACAATAAAGATTGCCAGATGTTTTGGAATAAATATACCTAACTGTTGTACATGTCTCATAAGAACTTATAGACACGTCTGCCCCAAAAAATAAAAGAACAAGACACTTCTGGCTGCCGGTCATATAGGCTCGACCTAAAATATAATCACGTGTTCGTCAGATTGTTTTACCTGGGGGGGGGGGGGAGATATGGAAAGTATTCAGGCTCAATTCAGGGAACTGAAGCACAGATACAATTCCCTAGGATCAAGAGCCCCTCATCAGCATCAAGGAATCTACCTTGAAGGGTGCAGATCTATAGAGAAACCTGGAAATAGCGATATATAGGCGGTAATATTAGTAATAAGATTCTCTTAGATGGTTGGTTGGCCACTACAATATGCGGGGGTCAACAATTACATTGCCAGAAGCTTGACCAATTAAAAAACTTAAATTTTGAGGTTATGTTAGAAACTGTAATGGGAGCAGCTTCTAAACTCTTGAATTTGTCAACCCCTTTAATGACTGCTTTGGCTTTTGTCCCCTCAAGGAAGGTTCCTTGATGTTGGTGAGGGGCTCTTGATTTAGGGAATTGGATCTGTGCTCCAGTTCCCCGAATTAAGCCTGAATGCCTTCCACATCCCCCCCCCAGGCGCTGTATAATCCTCCGGGTTTAGCGCTTCCCCCTTGATTATAATAATAATAATTTGGCTTTTGTCCTATAAGTGGGTATGTGAGTTACTGTACTCAGCAGCAAAGTTATTCAAACCCGGTTTTGAAAGCATGTTTGTGTTTGGTTGTAAATGGTGTGGTGATCCTGACAAGCTGTGGATAAGGATACCGGTGCACAGTTCAGGCATTTATTAAAGGAAACTTCTCCCCACGGGTGGCCTTATTTTTTATAGCAAAACAGTTGGAATTTGTCACCCCAGAACACCTTATTTTCAGTTGCAAGCTTGACTGATATCTGATTGCAATTTTTCTATCTTCTACTAGTGACTTTCATATTTACTTTGATATTGCCATTATAAGATAAGAAAGTATGGCTATTATTTTTATCTAGGTCTTTTATAAGAATGAGAAAAGTGAAGGTGCCAGGACTGTGCCTTGGGGTCTGAACTTTTTACCTTGCTAAGGGCAGATTTTGTTATTTTGGCTCTTTATGACCCTCATAGGTTTAGCGCTCTCTTTTGATTAATAATAATAGTTATTTTTCACAATTTAATATACGTTTACCTTTTCCTCTTATACCTATTCTCCTTATTTTATGGATTATACCCCATGACTGCATTTGTTACATGAATTAGCGAAGTCTGGGGAATAGAGTGGACTTACTGTAGTATTTTGCACTTTTATAGTTCAATGAATCAGACCCAGGTGTTGCATGTATGGGCATATTTACAGTTTCTTTGTTGAAATCTGGGGGATTTATGCTAATGTCTGATGTGTAGTGTATTGCTCCATTGTTCTTACTGTGGGTATAGTATGTATGGTGATAAGGAAAGTGTTGGACAATGGTGTCCCAATAGATATAGGAATTGAGGATATTATTATAATCAAAACCAAGCGGTAAACCCACTAGGGTCATACCGCGCAGGAACTGCGGTAATTGCTGACATAAATAACAAAAAAAGGCACAATACCGTGACTGGAACGATACACAAATAACCCGCACATAAAAGAGAGAAGCTTACGACGACGTTTCGGTCCGACTTGGACCATTGACTTTGTCAATGGTCCAAGTCGGACCGAAACGTCGTAAGCTTCTCTTTTATGTGCGGGTTATTTGTGTATTGCTGACATATGCTGGAAATATGAAGGAGAGGGAACTGCCGAGAGTGCTTGCAGAAATGTGGTTCAGAGGAGGCAAACCAAATGGCAGTGATTGTTGCTACATTTTATACCAAATCCTAGTATACATGGTATTTTAATTTAATGGGGCTCTGGTGGCCTGGTGGCTAACGCTCTCCCTTCACACGGCGAGGGCCTGGGTTCGATTCCCAGCCAGAGTAGAAACATTGGGCGTGTTTCTTTCCACCTGTTGTCTATGTTCTCCATCAGTAAAATGGGTACCTGGGTGTTAGTGGACTGGTGTGGGTCGCATCCTGGGACACTGACCTAATTTGCCCGACATGCGGAGCATACATAACAAGCGGCTTTCTATATAGTAGTATGTCATTGTTGTCAGCTAGGACTGTATACCATGTATATGTACTTGTTGTAAATAAAGATATTATTATTATTTATTATTATTATTATTATTATTATTATTATTAAAGAGCTTTTTTTTAGTAAATATGAGCAAAACTAAATGCTTGTACTTGAATGGCCTTATGAAGGGTAGGTTTGCAGTCTCGTTGGTAACCTTCTGATATCTTTACACCTGTGTAGTATCTACCACCTTTCTCACATCTTTGCTACCTATATAATCACCTCAGGTTGATTTTGGACAGAAGGTACTGCTGTTGTTTGGCAGTAGTAGATGGCCAATGAAAATATTCTCTACTTTTTTCTTTGCATCTTTAAACTTTAGTAAGCTCAAAATTTCCCAATGTAATCTTAATGTATACTACCTCCAAACACTGGTCAATAATGCAACAATAAAACAGAAAATAGGATCTGGTGAAAAGGTCTCATTGGTGATTGAAATATAAGGTACTTAGTATTCTTGTGGATTCATTTGTCATTGAATATTCATAAGCTATTGAACAGCCAATATAATAAGCATGTTTTATTTAATTAATACAGCAGGTGCTTAATGCATACTATAGCTTCTCGTGCTTTGCAGGCGTGATGAGGTACTTCTGACAGCAAGAAGAGGCGAGAAAGTGGAGGAGCTTGGAGATAAACGGAGCGTCGGTGAGACGCAGGTCCCGATGGCGTATTGGTCATTACACTGATGCAATGTTTCCACCACATCACAGCACATGAGTGACGTCGACCTCAGCCTGCGTCAGCTTCTGGCATCCTACGACTCGGCATCCACCAAACCTAAACAGCCTCAACCCCAAAGGTTAGTTAGGAACTGCAGTGACTGCTGACACACTGAAGCACATGCATGGAAAAAGATGGTTCAAAGTTCTGATACTCACTTGACAAAAGTTGCATGTTCATTAGTGTACAGCATCCATGCTTGGCCAATTGACGGTTAATTTATCACACGTTAATCAAGACTAGCTATGAACCATCTTTTCAGTCATTAAATTTATACTATTACCTAATTTGGTAAATGAGAGAAGTTCAGTAGTTAGTGTGGGAGTGAAAAATAAGTTCCAAATTAATTGCTCAGTAAGAAAAACCTATTGCTGAAACTTTGGCAGAATAATATATTTGAGTTAATTAAAAAATAAATGAAGGCACAATTTTTTGTTACCTGCTATGTGCCCACTTAACTTTATTTTAATTCTGCTTTGAATAAATTCGTGGGGATAATAAAATACTAAAACTACATAAGTAAATTATCTTTCCTATGTTGAGAAGTAGAAAATACTATGCTTTCATATTGTCAAAACAAAATTAATTGGCAATTCAGACCTACGAATAAAAAAATGCATTTTTCTGTTTTAATGGCTATTGATTATCTTATTCTAGCTTTTTTATAATTTATAGTACTGTATTTTGATATTCATTAGCATGGATGTTGAAAAATTTTCCCTGCTTGAAACAACAGATTATCCTGCACAACAGAAGAAAAAAAAATATTTACTGGACAGATGGCAATGAGTCGTACTGCCAAACATTAGAGTACACATATAATTTCTGGAATGTTGGATATTTTATATTAAACCAGATTTTTTTTTAAATAAAAAATGAGCCATGTTATCAAATTATTTTTCTTCTCCATTTTACTATACAGTGCTACACATGTTTTTGCTTAATAATAATTAATAATAATAAGCTTGATGGAAGCTTTTATTAATTCTGATATTGCTCATTGTCATTAATGTTGCTGGTCCCACCATTGCAGGTTCAAAATTAGGGATGGGAAATTAGAATTAAAGGGAGAAATTTGGACAAGGTAAAGTATTGATAAAATTTATTAATGAACAAAATTTTAGTCTTGAGATTATCTTATTTTTTTGTGTATAGGAATTTTCTTTCAAACTATTCCAATTAAATTTTTTGAAATGATTAAAAAAGTACTTAATGCGCAATATCCTGGTTTGTAGAGGATGCGCATGTTGTGTGTTATTATGCTGTTAAAACAGTAAAGTGGTAAAGGGGTGTGATAAATTGTGGCAAGAGTGGGCGAGGGAAAAGGGTGAGGACACAAGTCCACTGTGTTGGGAAGAATAAGGGTGAGTGGAATGTGGCATGACTGGAGGCTGTATCTTGCCACAACTGGTGGTTGGTTGCTCTGTGCACTCACCTTAAGAGCATCACCTGCAGCTCTCACTGTGAACACTTCATTTCCTGATTAAACCTAAGATCAAAGATTTATGTCGTTGGGAGCTGAAACCCTGCATCTAAATCAGATGTAGATATGTGCTGCCACCGATGTTAAGATGTACCACAATATATTGTGCTAGGCTGATGCCACCCCAGGAAATATTTAAAAATGGCTATGTACTGTAGTTTTTTTTTTTTTTTTTTTTTTTTTTGTATGTGTGTGGTATAGACTTCCCAGCCAGAAAACTTGCTCTTAATATAGGGGCAAGAATAAACAAGTCATTTAGAATGCAGTCACCCCATTTAAAAGTTGCTTTTTATTGAAGCTAGGGTGGTGTCAGCAAAGCTCCATAGTTACCACATTAGTGCCCACTTCATAGTGCTAAATGTTAGTCTTGCTCCATGCAGGGTTTCTTGTCTTGTTATGCTGGCTGCTATGCCATTTTTTAAAGCTTTAGTCAAGAGATCTGCTGTAGCTGACAATTCAACTTACAGATAGGGGATAAAAATAATCTTCAAAAACCTTAAAGCTGATGCTTTTTAGGCTAGAATTATAATCTAATGCTAATATATGCACCTTTCATTTTTACAGTTGGCTTTAAGAACCTTTAACGAGGTTCACTAGAAACCAGAATTAAATAAATTAAATAGGTAAATGTCAATTTTATGTTCTGCATGTTGTAGTATTGGGTGTATCTTCTCAGTTCAGCTCACTTGCATGTGCTAATTTCATTTCTTCATCTGTTTATATATAAATATTTATATATTTATTTAAGGGATAAAGTTTTATGTTGACAATATTGCTGGTAGTAGAATTGTTTTCAGCATTTTTATTTATGATAAATAAAAGTAGATTTGTTTTCAGACTTTCATTTTAATGGTAAATAGCTTATTGAGAAATTGACATACTGTGAAATACAGAAGATGGAGGAAGATGCGATCGAACCAGTAATGTAGTTCTCCCTTTACAGAGATAGAGGAATGGTAATGCCAGGCCAGAGTGGGAGGTCCTTTGACATTATCCGGCAAATTGTCGGCAATGTTGTCAATATCTTCAATAAGCGGGCATCGCCCTGTACAGCACCATGTGATGGCATGGTGCTTAAGATGCACTACCAATGGACTTTTTGGGTCCTTCTAGGAGGCTTCTCTGCCATTTGGTATTCATGGTACCACAGAGATGTCATCACATGTGCTTCTCACTTTAATGCTGAGACACAGGTTAGATTAGATTACATCAACATATGCCTCTCATACCCCTTTGTTGAGGGGGCAGGGGAAGATGCTGGGGAAGCTGAAGGTGGCCAGAGACGCTATCTCCTCTTTTACCGCTGGATCCACTGGGCACTACTGCTACTGGCTGGCATCTACTACATACCACGGAAGATCTCCAAGACTTCAGAGAATTCCAAAGTAAAGAAGCTCATTGAAGATCTTGCTGTTAATGCTCATCGCTATGATGGTCTGGAACGAGAGCTTGTTGAAAGAACTGCTAAATACATAGCATTTAACTTGAAGACTCACAATGGTCTCTATTACAAATACGTTACATGTAACTTGGTTGCTCTGTTGGTTGATATTTTTAGCTTCCAGTTTCTTGATTTTCTATTCCAAGGGCGATTTCTGAGATATGGTTTTCAGGCATACCCCTTCAATCGTGACCCACAGCATTTTACAGACTATATGTCTGAAATGTTCCCGCCTTTTGCCAACTGTGAACTGCACAATGAAGTACAGCTGACTAATAAACGTATTGAACGACTGGGTTGTCACCTAACTGTGATGGAGCTGTACGAGAAGGTGTTCTTGGTTTTATGGCTCTGGCTTATAGTTATGACAACAATGACTGCATTTTACTTAGTCTTCTTGGCACTAATGTGGGTTCCTTGGGCAAGACTACTAATGCTAAGGATTGCAAAACCAGTTAGTGCAAAAGACACCATTCGGAATACAATCTGCAACATAGTGAGTACTTGTAAAATTGGAGATGTATATCTTCTGTATCGCCTGAAACAGCATTTTAGTCATGCTCGGTACTATGAACTGTTAACACGTCTCTCAGACCCTGACTTCCTCCGCACAATGCTTGACAGTGTATCCATCGACCACCATGGCCACAACAAAGGTGTTGGGGGACAGGACCTCCGTCAACGCAAGAACAACCCGAAAACCCCAGGCAAGTTTCAGGATGTCCTCTTTAACACACCTGGTGAAGGGGGATATCTACCCAACTCCAGTATCTTAGTTGAATAAATTAGGGGAAAAAAGCCTAGAAGCCTGTAATTTAAAACTACATCTTCAGCCCAGTTAATTCTTTGGTACTTATCAGTGGATAGTACAAATGGAGAATGTTCAGTGAAACCAGCTGGCTGGCTTTTAAAAAGCTCTTGGTGGAATTTTTCTCAAATTTTGAACATTGTGATGATAATTTAGGGAACATTTTTTAGAGTGTATGTATGTGTAAATTAGAAGTGATTGAGAATAACAGAATTTGTTTTAATGTTGGAGATTGTTAAGTTGTAATTATGTATGAATCTATAGTTAGCAATGCTTATTGTACTTAAGGTTTGTTTTATGTAGAAAACAGCTGACATCCAGGTTATGCATTTATGTCTTTGGCATTTTATTGTAGTTGTTGCATTTAAGCTTTTCTGTTAAGAGACTTGATGTTGACATTTTTATTCTCAAGACTCAGGGGAAGGGAGAGAGGGGAGGGGAGGGAAGGGAAGGGAAGGATCTGCAAGTTGAGACAATTCTGCTTCAGTCAGTTTTTAATAAAATGTGAACAGTATTTGTTTTTTCATTTTCTCCCCTCTTAAGCATGGGCTCCGCTTTTGACAGATGCACAGTGGCATGGTTGTGGGCACTGATATGGTACACTATGAAAGGCTATTAACATCTCTTTTGTTTCAGATATAATCAAGTAGGAAGAGATTAGGAGCCTAATTTCAATGAATTGATTTTTCAGGAACTGAAAGATGGCTATCATAGGTCACGGTGGCACCGACATTATCCGCCAATTGGTGGGCAATGTAGTGAATATCTTCAAGAAGAAACGTGCTCCATGCACCTCCCCTTGCGATGGACTTATTCTCAAGATGCACTACCAGTGGACCTTCTGGCTATTACTGGCTGGGTTTTCTGCCGTTTGGTATTCCTGGTACCATCGTGACGTGATCACGTGTGTATCTCATTTCAATGCTGAAACCCAGGTCCGTCTGGATTACATAAATATATGCCTCTCCTACCCATATGTTGAGGAAGGCAGCTCAGACCGTAGATTCCTTCTCTTCTACAGATGGATACATTGGACTCTACTGGTGCTAGCTGGCATTTACTACATCCCCCGCAAAATCTCCAAGAATTCAGAAAATCCCAAGGTAAAGAAGCTTATTGAGGACCTTGCCGTGAACTCTCATCGATACGATCAGATCGAGAAAGAGTTAGTAGACAGAGCAGCTCGCTATATTGCTTGTAATCTTAAAACTCACAATGGACTTTATTACAAATTTGTCACCTGTAATGTTATAGCATTGATTGTAGATATTATCAGTTTCCAGTTTTTAGATTTTGTATTTCAAGGGCGCTTTCTCCATTATGGGTGGATGGCCTATCCTTATGACCGTGACCCTGTTAATTTTTCGGATTACATGTCCAGGACTTTTCCTCCTTTTGCCAAGTGTGAATTGGGTGTTGTAAACAAGCTAGTTGGCCAAAGGACAGAGAAATTTGGTTGTCATTTAACAGTGATGGAGTTGTATGAAAAAGTTTTTCTTGGTGTATGGGTATGGCTCATCTTGCTGACTACAATCACATGTGCATACTTGATATTCTTAGGCTTTATGTGGCTTCCGTATTTCCGTCTGATGATGCTTAAGGTGGCCAAGCCTCTCAATGCCAAAGACACAGTGAGCAACACTATAGTTTCTGTTGTCAATTGTTGCAAAATTGGTGATGTTTATTTACTATACCGTCTGAAGCAACACTTGAGCCATGCACGGTTCTACGAGCTCTTAACACGACTCTCAGACCCAGAACTTATAAAGACTATGCTAGAGGACCCAGCTGATAGAGCCGTTCATGCTAGAAATCAGGACAACCTTCGTAACAGAAAACCTAACATCAGTATGGGACCCAAGGGCAAATTTAACACACCGAACGATCTCTACATTAACCAGGATTATGGAAGACCAAACACCAGCATCCTGGTGGAGTAATTAAAGTCTACATAGGTGTTGGCAGTAGGCTCACAAGTACTTATTTATAGTGCCGCTCGGGGAAAGCACACACACTCGCTTCAGTGATGATCTGAATATTAGATCTGTTGACTGGGATGCCCATGCTGCCTCTCCCTCGTAGTGTAAGGCTCATTAGTGATACAAACATTTGACTGTGGTATTTTTTAATCGTTTGCCTACTTCGTCTGATAGTTGTTGGCTTAACATTGCCAAAATTATTAGTTAACCAATTCATGAATGATAGTGTGATGACTTCAGGTGTGATGTACTGTATGTGTTCATATTTTAATTTCTTAATGAAAAGCTATTTATAAGTCTTTTTGATAGGAAACAATTTTATATTTTTTACTAAGATTTATTGCTGCAATGCAGTTTGAATGTGATGAATGCTTTTAAAGCAGATTGTGGCATATTACCTGATGGTTTAAATAACACGGACTAAATGAGTGTTGTCATTAGTGTGTTGGTGCCGATCAGTCATGCCCACTGTTAATGCATTTGCTAGTTTTGCTTGGATGTTTTAAAATATTTATGCATTTGAGATTTTTGAAGATCGTATGTTTTCTGAAATCTATTAGATTTAATTTTTTTAAAGTACTCATAAATTGTTTTATTCTGATGAGAGAGAGAGAGTGAGAGTGAGAATGAGAATGAAAATGAGAATTGAATAGCTCAACCCTCATTGCCAGATAATTTGTTAAACTCAATAAAAGTGTCTTGCTCAGAGCAAGATGGTGTACCTGACATTGCTATCAGTGTCATATAGGGTGACAATCAAGATACTTTTTGTACTATTTTAAAAAATAAAAAAATGTCAAGTGATATTTTTTCAAACCCACAACCACTGCCATTTCTACATACTAGTCAAAAGCTTGGAAATGCCCATGGATTACTGAATTTATTGTAAAAGTTTATAACTGACTTGTATGTGCTCTTGGTGATTGTAAGAAGTTACGGAACACTACACAACTCTTAAATATCAAATGCTGGTGAAAGGCTCAAAGAACTGGAGTTACTCTCTTGTTCTGTGGGTCGTACCTTTACTTTTTGCTCTACAGGCATTGTATGACATGCATTTAGTTCTTCTCTATGAATATAGGGAAGGTACATTTTGCGTCCTGCACGATACATGACAGGCATCCTCATATCCCATAAGCCCAACCCTATCTACTGAGATGCATACAAAAAAAGATAAGGACAGTGCATTATAAATTTATAACGCTGTTCAGTATTTATTTATCTTAAGTGTGATACACCAGTGCTTAGGTTTGAAGCTTGTCAGAAGAGATGTTCTCCAATTATTTCTCTGAAAACATGACTCAAAATCAGTTATATAAATTGTAATCTAATCAGAAGAAGCATTCTTGAGATATTGCCCCTCAAGGAAGGTTCCTTGATGTTGGTGAGGGGCTCTTGATTTAGGGAATTGGATCTGTGCTCCAGTTCCCCGAATTAAGCCTGAATGCCTTCCACATCCCCCCCCAGGCGCTGTATAATCCTCCGGGTTTAGCGCTTCCCCCTTGATTATAATAAATAATAATTGAGATATTGCCCAGAATCCAACAATTAGTTTTATTAACTATGTTGGTTAACTGGCAAATTTATATTGATAATGGCTAAATGAGTGATAAATGAAAATCTTTTTGGAAGAATACTTTACCCGAGCATCCCCAAGGGAGGTTCCTTCATACTGGTGAGGGGCTCTTGATCTAGGGAATTGGATCTGTGCTCTAGTTCCCTGAATTATGCCTGAATGCCTTCCATCATCCTCCCACAGGCACTGCAAAATCCTACGGGTTTAGTGCTCCCCATGGTTATAATAATTTTGATTGAATCTTAATACCTACTATCATCCCTTGCTGCTGTATGACCTCTATGGGTTCATCACTAATAAATGTAATAATTATGTACCAGAGCGTAGGTGCCAGCTTGGGAATAGTTTTATGAAAATATGAAACTATAAAAACTTAGTTTTTAATAAGTGTTTCTTTCGTCATGTTATATTCCCTCGGGGGAGGAATTTGTTCCGTTATCCAATTCCTTGAATCAAGCCTAAATGCCTCCCATTATACTCAGGCGCTGTTTGACTTGTGCGTGTTTAATGCTCTCAACCCCTTCTCCCACAACGAATATAACAAAATCTATACATATACAATCCTATAGGAGAAAAAGTCTGAGATTTTTAAGAAACACATCTTTCAAACCTATGCCATGGGAGGTATGTCCAGGCGAAGGGGTTGCAAATTGATTTCAATACAGTCTAGCATACTTCAAAGCTATTTCAGACATATCAGCATTGAAAGCATGATGCCACTCGAATTATACATCCAAAACCTCCTCAAGTACCTTGATTCCATTCAGAGCTCTTAATCCAAGAAATGGGAATTATACTCTCCCTATACTCACTATTTTTTTTAGATTGAACCTCAATGCCCTTATTAACTCTACCTCTGTTATACCTGGAGAGGGTGTCGGGGGTCAACGTCCCCGCGGACCGGTCTGTGACCAGGCCACCCTTATTAGTCTCAGATAAGAGATAAAATCAATTATATTAAACAGCACACCGTACCCTGCAGCTCTTTATAACCCCTGCGGGTTCAGCGCTTAGTTTTGATAATTTAGATTGAACCTGAATGCTTCGCATTCCCAAGTCGATATAATATCCCCTACGATATAGTACTTCTAGATTAAAATAAAAAAAAAGGCAATAGGAAGAATGACCCAAACAAGAAAACATTCACCATTGTTCATTTGCTAGCTGTCTTGCTCCCGTCCATGAATATAGCAATAATTTCAACCTCCTCGAAATGTTTGACTATAGTTTGGGTTTATAGTTGGGAAGAAAGGCAGAGTGGTCGTGAAGGCTTTAAGATGATAGTGAGAGATAAAGACAGTTTCCATATAAAACATCTATTCTTGTGCTGTGTTAACAGCTTGTACAAGCACAGGTATGGTAATACCGACACATTATGGGAATAAGACATTTATTAGAAAAGACGTTTCGTCTCTGGTGGCTTTTGCCCTAAAATAAACAGTGGTGATCAAGAATCATTACTGTTTCGGGGACTCCAAGTTCCAGAAAAGTACAGTATTAGGAATGAAAAAGCCACCTGTGACGAAAGGCCTCCAATAACTCTCAACTGAATGTCTTATTCCCACAGTTACACCAACCATCCTACACTTGCGACCAGTAAAGAGGCGGGGCCAGGAGCTAGGAATTGACCCCTGCAACCACAATTAGGTGAGTTCTTGCTATGTGGACTTTTTCCACATTCACTTGATTATAATAATAATAATAAAATGATTATAATAATAATCCACATTCACTGCTGTCATACAACAACCAGTCTAACACTCCCCGACCCTTGTAAGTTTAGCGCTTCTTTCTTATAATAATAAATCCAACACTCTACCTGCCTTCACCATCCCACCATTGTCTCTCATTCTTAACTAATAGATCTCGTCCCTTTGATACTGCTGAAAGGTTTTTGATCCAAGGACTTGGAGCTACCCTTCCGTGGCTCAAATCTGAATAGAATAATAATAGATCTAAGCAGTGAATTACTTTGTAGCATATTTAATCTGCAATTATTCAGCTTCGATCCAAGAAAATGGAGTTTTTTTTTTTCACGTCAGTTTTACAGGTTAAGGCTTGTTAACATTCTTTTGATCAAGTGCTTAGTAAATCACACAATTAACCTACTTTTATTAGCACTCCTTATTTACATGCTTCCTTTCTATTCCCTCCAAAATTAATTCACAATGACTCGCCAGTTGTTTCTCCACCTTTTCCGAACACATCTTTTGATTGCTTACATTGATCATTCGATAAACTTGAATCATTTAAGTCTTCTAAAAAAATCTTTAACAAACCCACATTTTTTTTTTACCACGATTTTCAGTTCCACATTTATCTATCGTATCTCTCTTTCCCTTCACTGTCAGCAGTTTTGTTCAATATAATAATAGTAATAATTGCCTGCTGCAGCTGTGTACCTGCAACTGTCACATCTGTTGCACAGTCTCTACATTGATACATCTACACAATACAACATCGCTTCATTTCTACACTAGCTTACATTGAAATCTTCTGATTCTTAGATTTATTTTCACTGTGTTCGTAATAAATCGTATCTTGAACATAGGAATATTCTGGAAATAAATGGTATAAAATACCGACACAATGGAAATATAAACACAAATGCAGTATAATGTGATCCTTTATTGACAACGTTTCACCCACACAGTGGGCTTTTTCAAGTCACACACCTTCCAACCCCAGGTAGATCCGTGTGTGACTTGAAAAAGCCCACTGTGTGGGTGAAACGTTGTCAATAAAGGATCACATTATACTGCATTTGTGTTTATATTTCCATAGGAATATTCTCAAGTAGCAGCGCGGGTTCACTTCATTATAAGCCAGTTTGTGTTTGCTGGATGAAAGATGATATAAAACTTTCTCATTACAATTGATTACATTATTCTTTTGAGGTAGAAGAGTGGGTCGTTTCAGAGACTGATAAATTACCATGGCTATATAGCAAGAACTAGCATATTTTGCCCTGTTTGGTCTTATTAATTATTTTCCTTGATATATTCATTGTACCTTTCTGGCAGTGCTCCTTCCAGTTGCTATAAACCATCAATTTTTTTAATGTCATTCATAATTCAGATAGCTCTCATTTCATAATAAATCACTCTCTTATGCTTTTATAATCTTCAGGTAATAATTAACCTCGTTTATTTAAATCTCTTGCCAAGTATGATGAAGCTGAAGGGACTTTGTTAATTATACCAGTCAAGTTTATCCTTCTACACTGTACATATGACTCTCTCGATTTTTAGTGTCCTCAAAAAAGTATATCATCTTTTATGTCTCCTTCAAGAGCCGTCTCCCACCAAGGCAGGGTGACCCGAAGAAGAAAACAACTTTCACCATCATTCATTCAATTGCTGCTCTGTCTGCAGTGTGCTGGCATCACAAAATATATTAATTACCCTTCAGAGTGCAGGCATCTCAAAATTCCTGCAACAACACCACCACCACCACCAACAATAATAATAATAATAAAAATAGGCCTCAGTATTTCTTTGAAATGCGTTGTTCTTCATTAACACTACAAGAACTCCAGTGTTCTTAAATAACATATTTTTTTATTATCTCCTGTTTCCTAATGTATTATGAAAGTGAAAATTGTTATGCTTTAAAATTTTAAAGTATTTAATTATGGTTACATCTTGCCACATTGTTTTTAAATATATTTTGTAAGTAAGCAAGTAAGTAAAGTAAATATAATGACTCACGAAATCATAATGACACGACTGCAAACAAACCATACCACGGGCGGGGTTTGAACCCGCGATCCGAGTCTCAAAACTCCAGACCGTCGCGTTAGCCACTGGACCAGCTAGCCACAATGAGATTTGCCAACTAGGTATATTTCTACGCCATGTTAGCATAGGCACCACTGTGACCACAAATGCAAATTTTTACAGACGAATCTCCAGCTAGCGAATCTTGGAAATAAATGGTATAAAATACCGACACAATGGAAATATAAACACATATGCAGTATAATGTAATCCTTTATTGACAACGTTTCGCCCACATAGTGGGCTTTTTCAAGTCACAAACAGATCTGTTTGTGACTTAAAAAAGCCCATTGTGTGGGCGAAACGTTAATAAAGGATCACATTATACTGCATATGCGTTTATATTTCCATAGCGAATCTTATTGTGGAAAATTACATTTATCTGTATGTATAATTATGTACATGACAGTAAATAAACATAGATAATTATTATTTATCACTTAGACAAGTAGGAATTTGGGACACCTAGGTCGCAAAAATGTCCCCCTTCGATACCTACCACTGTCATATCCTCAAGTTGCTCTGGACCTATTATTAAATGAATTATACATCAGGAATTCTCGTAAATATATAAATTTGTGGACTGAATATTAAAAAATGACTATATATAAATTCACATATACATAAAAGGAAAATATATCTTAATATCACTCACCAATTTGACTGGATATTAAGTTGTATCATGCTCAGAAAAACCTCACTAACTAAATTTATGAAAACACTGGCCAGAATTATACACAAATCTATAGAGCTTATCTGAGGTTCATGGAGCTGTCTTGTCCAGTCGTCTGATATCTCAAGTTATGCAGGAATGCACATCCAACAATTTCGCCTCCTATTTGAGAGGTGTCAGTCCCAGTTTAACCTCTAGAGCACGAAAAATTCTTCCCATTATATTAACGTTGTACAAAATTCAAAACCAAGATGGCGAGTCTCGTCTGCGCAGACGCAGGCTTTCCGTTTTCTATGACATAAATATTATTAAATACAGTATGGCCATCTATTTACATATAAATACTGAATTTCTGGAAAATATATACAGTATTTTCCACACTTATTGTGGCTAGCTGGTCCAGTGGCTAATGCGACGGTCTGGAGTTTTGAGACTCTCTGATCATGGGTTCTATCTCCACCCGTGGTATGGTTAGTAAAGATAATATAAGATTTGTTCGGATTTTTAACCCGGGAAGGGTTAGCCACCCAGGATAAGCCAAGAAAGTTGGTGCGTTATCGAGGACTATGCCTTTTTGCCATTTTGTTTGTTTTTCAATTCCTGTCCCCCAGGATGCGACCCACACCAATCGACTAACACCCAGGTACCTAAAATCTGGAACACCCTACCTGAAAACTCTAGAACTGCAGACACATTCATCACCTTCAAAACTACCGTTAGAAAACATATCTCCCTGATACACCCCGTCAACTAACTACATAAAAACCACCTGGTGGTTTACACACTCACTCACTCACCCATTTGTCTATAAGCACAGAAATATGTATCTTAATCTTAAAATAATGATTCCTAACTAGTCACAATTTTGCCTGCGATACTCCAATATAGAAACTATGTATTGTGCCAAAACAAAAGCATTCACATTGCTAAACTCACAAACTAGTATTTAGTCACTTAGTATTTAGTCATTTAGTATTTAGTCACTTAGTATTTAGTCACTTAGTATTTAGTCAACTTACTCCACAATTTGTAATAATTTAGGATTAAGAATTAATCAAAGTTTGCCCGAAATGCCTAGCCTTGCTAGGTGTTCTAGTGGCCCCCTCTGTAATTAGTATTTTATTACATGTAAACCACACAGTAACCAAAATCTGTAAACCCCGCATTGTAATCCTTATAGAGAATAAACTTTGATTGATTTGATTTGATCTATGATAACCCAAAAAACGTCTTAACAGAGTAAGTTTATTCAGGTACAGGGACACATCAATACAATTACATAAATTATCATACATAGCAGCACGTGTAGATTACCTAATATAACCCACGAAAGTCAAAGTGACCTATTTCCATTGGGATCCTTGTAATATCTTACTTAAACCTTAAAAGTTAAAACAACTAATCTACTTAACTATGTGACTTATTTCGACTGGAATTCTTGTAATAACCTATTACTAACCTAACTGGCTAACTGCTAACGTCATCTCTGCGCCCTCATAAATATTATATAAATAAACAATGTGTAATATGTTAGGTAAGACACATATGCAACAGTTAGACAACTTTATTCCGAAACGTTTCGCCTACACAGTAGGCTTCTTCAGTCGAATACAGAAAGTAGGCAGGAACAGTAGAGATGTGAAGACGATGTAATCAGTCCATCACCCTTAAAGTCGTAGAATTTGAGGTTGTCAGTCCCTCGGCCTGGAGAAGTTCAGTTCCATAGTCAGGAACTATCAGATAGTTCCTGACTATGGAACTGAACTTCTCCAGGCCGAGGGACTGACAACCTCAAATTCTACGACTTTAAGGGTGATGGACTGATTACATCGTCTTCACATCTCTACTGTTCCTGCCTACTTTCTGTATTCGACTGAAGAAGCCTACTGTGTAGGCGAAACGTTTCGGAATAAAGTTGTCTAACTGTTGCATATGTGTCTTACCTAACAACCTGTCGGTATTGTATACCATTTTGATGTTCACAATGTGTAATATGCATTGATTTGATTTAATATTTTGTTTTTCAATAAAAGATAAGCTGGTTGTGCCTGAGGTTCCAGCTGTTGTCAACACAACAACGCTGCCTTCACACACTGTCTCTCTTTCTCTCTTATTATCGCAGTAATTGTAGTAATTATAGCAATTATAGTCGTTCTGGGGGAGCCCTACAGCTCGTGTTATCACCGGGGAGGAGGAGAAGTACTCAAACATAACCAGGAACAAGATATTTCTTGAATTATCACAGGTTTTGGTGCCTGGAGCAGCATGACCAAGGCATCCAAGGTACGTTGCTGGCAGTATCTATTGGTCTTGTAACAAACAAAAACAAAGCAAAACAAATAAACAA
This sequence comes from Cherax quadricarinatus, assembly GCF_038502225.1. Classification (NCBI taxonomy): domain Eukaryota; kingdom Metazoa; phylum Arthropoda; class Malacostraca; order Decapoda; family Parastacidae; genus Cherax; species Cherax quadricarinatus. The sequence continues at coordinate 37,843,888 of NC_091311.1, read as the reverse complement.
CTTTTGTTTCGGTAAAGTGGAATGTGGTATACAGATTGATATCGGAGTAACTGAAATGTGTAAACTGATTTTTTTAGTACCCCTCCTTACGAGGGCGCTTCAGGCAGCCTTAATTAAAATTAACTTATTAGAGAATCGCTTTATGACCCTTGTGGATTTAGCTCTTAATTTTGATTGTAATAATAACTACTAGGAAATGAGACAAGTATAATAAGTAAGTTTATTTAGGTACAAGTACAGGTAGGTACAATTATACCTAAGACAAGATAGCGTAAGATTTTGTTCGGATTTTTAACCCTGGAGGGTTAGTAACCCAGGATAACCCAAGAAAGTCAGTATGTCATCGAGGACTGTATAACTTATTTTCATTGGGGTCCTCAATCTTGTCCCCCAGGTTGCGACTCACACCAGTCGACTAACACCCAGGTACCTATTTGCTGCTAGGTGAACAGGACAATATGTGTAAGGAAACATGTCGAAATGTTTCCACCCGCCAAGAATCGAACCTGGGCCCTGGGTGGCAAACCCTCCAGGGTTAAAAATCCGAAGAAAATCTTTATCTAGCCAATTTTTGGTGAGTAACTCTGGGTATTAGGTGATTTGCTCTAGTAGATCGCCGAGTACAAATACTGTAAGTGAGGTAAGGATAGATTAGAAAATAGTATAAAGTGAGCAGTGTTATTTGGTAAATAAAGTAGGTTTTTTTTCTACTAAATACCCAGAGTTTTGTAAATTTTCTTAGTGTTAGATGTGTGTTGAATTTCAGGTTACAGTCAAAGTGTATCCTTCATCCAAGGAAGTGGACCTATCCTCCCCATTCTTTGATCAAACGTGAATAATGACCCTCATGTAGTTGATAGGTTTTAACCAACCAACCATTGCCTTTAATAACTCCCTCATGTGCTGCATGACCCCAGAGGCATTAATAATAATAATAATAATAATAATAATAATAATATAATAATGCAACTGATGTCAGTGAAGGAATCTTGATTTAAGGATTTTGAGCTACACTCCCTTTTTCTTGGATCAGATTGATTGTATTCCATTGTTTGAGGTGCTGTATGTCTTCCTAAAGATTGAGCACTTGCATATAAAAAAAAAGAGATGATAATGATAATGTGCTATAGTTCACAATTACTACTAGGCAGAACATGGGCATTAGTTTACACTTTACAAAACATTCAACGAATGTACACAACAGAATAAGTTAAGTTATTCTTGTTCAAATGGCTGTTTTGAGAGATATCAAAAATAATACTTTAATTTTGGTTGTGCAGCATGTCTGAACCAGAGTTTGTATTGAGTGGTGTCACTCTGCTGGTGGCAGAGTCAGATTAAACCAGGTTATTTTGGGTTAGTTTAAATGGATTTTTGTTAAGTTACATTTTGTACCATTTGCACAATGAAATAATATCTCAGCTGTAAAACTAACTTTAAAACTATAAATAGTGGATGAAATCTACCTTTAGTAAATCCTCCATTTAACAGACTAACAGGGGAAAGTGAGTGGAGATTAATAGTGAATGTGTTGGTTAGAGATAAAATTGTTTTGCCATGATCGTATCAATACTGGACAGTTCTACAGCTAGTGGACTTCGTTGTTTCCGAATTGGTTGACCCTGTGGATTTTGTTCTGTATTTCTAAAGTCGGGTAAATTGAAGCTCATTAAACAGAGGGGTTCATTGTTAATATTTCAATATTCCTTTTGAAATCTATTACAGTTAAGTATGGGACACACATTTCTTGTTTGGCACATTCACCAGTACAGCCTCTCCTCCCTTAGTGACGTACAGTAGGGGCCCACTTATATGGCAGGGTTCCAGGCTACTACCACAAAGCAGACATCGACGGAAAGCAGAATGCCATTTTTTCCACTTATAAATGCCAGAAAACAAGTTTACACTAACATATATTAAGTTAGCAATAGAACTAGGCATTAAAAACAATAAAAAGTAAAATACACACACAGTACAGTCATTATTTACCTCAAAATATTTGTAGTCTTAATGTAGGGCAAAAGGTGAGGAGTATGTACTGTAAGAAGTCAGGTGTGGTAGCCCACCTGGCCACCCCACCCACATAATATACTACAATGCTTAAAAGCACCCTAGAATGATAAAATGTATATACAGTACACTCATTATTTACCTTAAAATATTTGTAATCTTAATGGTCTTAATGTAGGGTGAGAGGTGAAAAGTATTGATTTGCAGGAAGTCATGTGGGAGGTAGGGTATGGTAGCCCGCCTGGCCACCCCACCTACTATGACATTTAAAGTGCCCTAGAGTGATAAAATACACATACAGTACACTCATTACTTACCTTAAAATATTTGTAGTCTTAATGTAGGGTGAGAGGTGAGTAAGCGAGATAAAAACGAATAAACGAGAGAGAGAGAGAGAGAGAGAGAGAGAGAGAGAATGAGTAAGGTGACAACCGCAGAGTACTTATGTAAACAAACCATCTGGTTTATGGTTGATACACATTCATACAAACACCTTACATTGTGTACAGGTTGTCTCCACAGTGGTACAGTAGAATAAATAAAGACCAACACTTCCATTCTCATGTAATTTTTAGAAGGAATGATGCTTTGACAAATTATTATTATTATTATTGCAAGTTATTATTATTACAAATTATTATTACTACAAATTATTATTATTACAAATTGTTATATAATCATAAAAAGAAGCACTAAACCCACAAGGGTCAGGAATAGCTATAGAGTGAAGGCATATGAAAGGAATATTTTTCTACAATCTGGTTATGGTTGATACACATTCATACAAACACCATACATTGTGTACAGGTTATCTCCATAGTGGTACAGTAGAATAAGTAAAGACCAACACTTCCATTCTCATGTAATTTTTAGAAGGAATGATGCTTTGACAAATTATTATTATTATTATTGCAAATTATTATTATTACAAATTGTATTACTACAAATTATTATTACTACAAATTATTATTATTACAAATTATTATTATATAATCATAAAAAAGAAGCACTAAACCCACAAGGGTCAGGAATAGCTATAGATAGAGTGAAGGCATACGAAAGGAATATTTTTCTACAATTAAGTAACTGGTGTTTGACTAGAGAAAACGTAATTCTTTCGGCACCCATACAAACCGTTTGGTAAACATATCTCATATTTATGTCAATTTTTATGCTGTGGGTGTATATATCATGTTTATATGTTATGTAGCGTATTTATTATATAATTTTGAAAAAAATATCATAGATGGTTTAATGGAAATGTCTGTATTAACATAATATAAGACATTTAATACGCCCAAGAGATTATATGATGTCAAGAGTAGAGAGAGACTTAGTGATTTTAATGTGTACCTGCACACCAGCACAGTGTGTAAGTACAGTGGACCCCCGAGTTTCGTGATTAATCCATTCCAGAGAGCCTGCCGAAGGTTGAAATTCACGAAACTCGAAACCATTTACCCCATTAGAAATAATGGAAATAAAATTAATCCGTTCCAGACACTTTATTTTTTTTTCAAATTAAATAAAGATTTACATAATGAAAACAATCAGAAATCAAGTATACATGCATTTAAAAAAATGATAATAACATTACACTTACCTTTACTGAAGACTTCTGCGTGGATGGAAGACGGGAGGAGGGGATAGGAGGAAGGTGTACACTATTGTTTGGAAGGAGAATCTCCTTCGATTAGGACTTTAGGTAGCAAGTCCTTATCTGGGGTTTCTTCCCTTCTTCTTTTAATGCCACTGGGAACAACTTGAGAGTCACTGGACCCCTGTCGCACAAAATATTTGTCCAGAGAGGTCTTTTTCTGGGATTTCTTTAAGATTTCCCTGAAGTGGGACACAACACTGTCATTGTACATGTTGCACATCTGGCTTGTTTCAGCTTGGTCAGGGTGATACCTTTCAACAAAACTTTGCAACTCATTCCACATTCCACACATGTCCTTAATCACTGAAGAAGGCACCTCATCCACTCCCTCTTCCTCCTCCTCTGAAGCAAGTTCCTCGGCTGTGGTCTGATGCTGTTCCATTGAAGTTCTTGCAGTTCGTCAGTGGTTAGCTCTTCCCTGTGGTCCTCCACCAACTCTTCCACATCCCCATCACTCACTTGATTTACCAAAGGGCTTGCACTAGCTTTCCTTGGGTCCATGATGACTTATTTAGCAGTTGCAAGCACAAAAAACAATGGATTATTATGAAATGTATTGTATGAACCCGCGGGGTGATGGTCACGTGTTGGTAAATAGTGGCACACTGAGCGTGAATGACGTGGGAGACTGGCTTGGTGTGCGCGGTGACGGGCGGACGGGTACCGGACGGTCGCCGAAACACGAGTCTTTTCACGAAACTCGAGGCCAAATTTTTCCAAAAAATAAGGTCAAATTTCACAAAAGTCGAGGCTGCTGAAACTCGGGGGTCCACTGTATATTTAGGTACAGGCACACACAAGTATAATTATCAGAGTACAGTGGACCCCCGCATAGCGACCTTAATCCGTGCAAGAGGGCTGGCTGTTATGCGAAATGTTCGCTATGCGAATGAATTTTCCCCATAAGAAATAATGGAAATCAAATTAATCCGTGCAAGACACCCAAAAGTATGAAAAAAAAATTTTTACCACATGAAATATACATTTTCCTACACACAAAGAGAAGGATACATGCACAATAATAGAGTAGTACATGCTCAATATATATTGTGCATGTACTACTCTACTAAATGAAGAATAAATGACACTTACCTTTATTGAAGATGCAGCAATGACTGATGAGACACTGTGTCCTGGGAGTGCCTTTTCCTCCTGAGTACTGTAGGTCCTGTTTAGTATTTTCTTCCAGAACAGGCCTTATCACACTGTGTATGCCACTACGATTCTTAAATCTCTCAAACCAACCTTTGCTGGCTCTAAATTCACCAATATGAGCACTAGTTCCAGGCATTTTCCCTGTTCACCTGGGTGTTAGTCAACTGGTGTGGGTTGCATCCTGGGAGACAAGATTAAGGACTCCAATGGAAATAAGTTAGACAGTCTTCGATGACACTGACTTTCTTGGGTTATCCTGGGTAGCTAACCCTCTGGGGTTAATTGTTTCTTGGTATTCTCAATAAGCCACACCAACAACGGTGGTACAGCAGCAGCAGCAGCTGACGGTGGTACAGCAGCAACAGACGATGCTACAGCAGCAACAGACGATGCTACAGCAGCAGCAGACGATGCTACAGCAGCAACTGACGATGTTACAGCAGCAGCAGACGATGCTACAGCAGCAGCAGCAGCAGACGATGCTACAGCAGCAGCAGCAGCAGACGATGCTACAGCAGCAGCAGCAGCAGACGATGCTACAGCAGCAGCAGACGATGCTACAGCAGCAGCAGACGGTACTACAGCAGCAGCAGCAGCTGATGGTGGTACAGCAGCAGCAGCTGACAGTGCAGCAGCAGCTGACGGTGGTACAGCAGCAGCAGCAGCTGTACCACCAATAGTAGCAATGGTTGATTGGGGTTTATTATACAACCTGGCCAGCTCGGAGACACGCACTCCACTTTCATACTTATCAATGATCTTTTTCTTCATCTCCATAGTAATTCTCACCCTTATTGCTGTAGGGTTGGCACTAGAAGCTTTCTTGGGGCCCATGGTCACTTATTTTCCAGAAAAAATCACCAAAAACACTGTAATAATACAAAATGTTCCGATTGTATGATTGGATGTTACCGCGGTGGCTGGCTGGTAAACAATGCCACCCGCGGAACATGTGAGCGTGGCTCAGGCCGCACATTGGACGCGTCTCGGACGAAGGCCGCTGAGCGGGTTTTTGTCCACTATGCGGGGGAAAATTTTAGCGAACAAAGCGTCCGCTATGCGGATTGTCCGCTATGCAAGGCGTCCGTTATGCGGGGGTCCACTGTACAGTGGTACCTCGGGATACGAACAGCTCAAAACTCAAACAATTTTGTAAGTGTACTTATGTAAGTGCTTTTGTAAGTGTATTTTTGTGGGTTTGAAATGGATTAATCTAATTTACATTATTCCTTATAGGAACAAATTTGTTCGGTATCGGCACTCGAACAGCCTCCTGGAACGAAATAAATTCGTATAGCGAGGTACCACTGTACATGTATATATAAAATACGCAATAACTTTAAAACAGTGATACCCCGAGTTTTGAACTTTCTTCATTCCAGAAGGCTGTTCGAGTGCCGTTACCGAATGAATTTGTTCCCATAAGGAATAATGTAAATTAGATGAGTTTGTTTCAGACCCCCAAAAATATAATTACAAAAACACTTACAATAATACACTTACATAATTGATTGAGTTGGGAGCAGTACGAAGCTTGGGGTACCACTATATGTGCTCACGGAGAAAGTAAATAAACTGAGTGGGGCACGCCATATTTTAAAGACCACTCGCCTCATAGCGAGTTTTGGTCATAACTTGAAATTGCCGTATTAGCGGAACACCGTAAGGTGAAACACCTTAAAGCGGGGCCCTACTGCACTCGTTTACAGATGCCTTGGACTTACGACGGGCTCTCTGACCAGTATTTATATCTAAATAATGTATATTATAGCTGATTTCGTCTATTCTGTTTATTTCAATATACAGTGGACCCCCGCTTAACGATCACCTCCAAATGCGACCAATTATGTAAGTGTATTTATGTAAGTGTGTTTGTACGTGTATGTTTGGGGGTCTGAAATGGACTAATCTACTTCACAATATTCCTTATGGGAAAAAATTCGGTCAGTACTGGCACCTGAACATACTACTGGAATGAAAAAAGTTCGTTAACCGGGGGTCCACTGTACAGTACACTACTATATAAACATTTAAAAATATATCAGAAATGCTATAAATGGTGCAGAGGTGACATTAAAACAGTATCAAAGATGGTTGACACAAATCCGCTACCATTATAGTATGCTCCTCACTTAGCGACGAATTCGCTTAATGACATGGTCTTAGGAACGGACCTCAGTCATTAAGTGAGGAGAGGCTGTATATACATGTATACTGTCTACAGGTGCTCCTTGGCTTACGATGGGGCTATGTCCTGACAGACCCATCGTAAGTCAAAAATATCGTAAGTTGAATATGATTATGATATGCTAGATAGTTAAATGAACAACTACTGTCACTGAATAAGTAAATAAATAAATAATTAGTGTAAGTACATACCAGTATTAAAAAGTAAATAAATGAATACAAGTTTCGGTCTTGCTGCCTTCAGGCTGGGTAATTACAGTATCTTGTGTTTCATCTCCAAAGTACAGTGGACCCCCGCATAGCGACCTTAATCCGTGCAAGAGGGCTGGCTGTTATGCGAAATGTTCGCTATGTGAATGAATTTTCCCCATAAGAAATAATGGAAATCAAATTAATCCGTGCAAGACACCCAAAAGTTTGAAAAAAAAAATTTTACCACATGAAATATACATTTTCCTACACACAAAGAGAAGGATACATGCACAATAGTAGAGTAGTACATGCACAATATATATTGTGCATGTACTACTCTACTAAATGAAGAATAAATGACACTTACCTTTATTGAAGATGCAGCAATGACTGATGAGACACTGTGTCCTGGGAGTGCCTTTTCCTCCTGAGTACTGTAGGTCCTGTTTGGTATTTTCTTCCAGAACAGGCCTTATCACACTGTGTATGTCACTACGATTCTTAAATCTCTCAAACCAACCTTTGCTGGCTCTAAATTCACCAATATGAGCACTAGTTCCAGGCATTTTCCCTGTTCACCTGGGTGTTAGTCGACTGGTGTGGGTTGCATCCTGGGAGACAAGATTAAGGACCCCAATGGAAATAAGTTAGACAGTCTTCGATGACACTGACTTTTTTGGGCTATCCTGGGTGGCAAATCCTCTGGGGTTAATTGTTTCTTGGTATTCTCAATAAGCCACACCAACAACGGTGCTACAGCAGCAGCAGCAGCAGCTGACGATGTTACAGCAGCAGCAGACGATGCTACAGCAGCAGCAGCAGCAGACGATGCTACAGCAGCAACAGACGATGCTACAGCAGCAGCAGACGATGCTACAGCAGCAGCAGCAGCAGACGATGCTACAGCAGCAGCAGCAGCTGACGGTGGTATAGCAGCAACAGACGATGCTACAGCAGCAACAGACGATGCTACAGCAGCAGCAGACGGTACTACAGCAGCAGGAGCAGCTGACGGTGGTACAGCAGCAGCAGCTGACAGTGCAGCAGCAGCTGACGGTGATACAGCAGCAGCAGCAGCTGTACCACCAATAGTAGCGATGGTTGATTGGGGTTTATTATACAACCTGGCCAGCTCGGAGACACGCACTCCACTTTCATACTTATCAATGATCTTTTTCTTCATCTCCATAGTAATTCTCACCCTTATTGCTGTAGGGTTGGCACTAGAAGCTTTCTTGGGGCCCATGGTCACTTATTTTCCAGAAAAAAATCACCAAAAACACTGTAATAATACAAAATGTTCTGATTGTATGCTTGGATGTTACCGCGGAGGCTGGCTGGTAAACAATGCCACCCGCGGAACATGTGAGCGTGGCTCAAGCGCACATTGGACGCGTCTCGGACGAAGGCCGCTGAGCGGGTTTTTGTCCACTATGCGGGGCAAAATTTTAGCGATCAAAGCGTCCGCTATGCGGATTGTCCGCTATGCAAGGCGTCCGTTATGCGGGGGTCCACTGTAATTGATTTTGCACCATCGTAAAGTTGAAATATTGTAAGTCGAACCATCTTAAGTTAAGGAGTACCTGCACTTGTTATCTAACATTATATATTAGTATTAACCCTTAAACGGCCCAAAGAGATTGACGTTCAAATTCGTAGTGCTACAAAAGTAGATCTACTTTTTTTTACATATTTTCAAATACAGTGGACCCCCGGTTAACGATATTTTTTCACTCCAGAAGTATGTTCAGGTGCCAGTACTGACCGAATTTGTTCCCATAAGGAATATTGTGAAGTAGATTAGTCCATTTCAGACCCCCAAACATACACGTACAAATGCACTTACATAAATACACTTACATAATTGGTCGCATTCGGAGGTGATCGTTATGCGGGGGTCCACTGTATAACAAAAAAAAATGTAGATAAAAGTTTTTTTTACACGTTTTCAAATGTAAAACAAAAAAGAAGATCTACATTTTTTTACATACTTTCAGATGTTGAAAAAACGTATATATACGTTTGGACCATTTAAGGGTTAAAATAGTGACTGCATTAGGGTCCAGTACCTTTGATATACCTTTGAAGAGTTTCGAGAGTTTCACTGCTCTCGGAGCCTGGCCACGGGCCAGGCTTGTCTGATGCTTCCCTGGTCAATCAGGCTGTTGATGCTGGAGGCCCACTGCCCCACATATTCATCACAGCTTGGTTGATCTGGCACCTCCAATAAACATTAAAATAATGTATCATCTAAAGGTTTATCTCTAGTTTGTGGGTTATGAATTGTTCCAGACAAAGAATTGTGACTTTTATTCTTCTTTACAGAGATGCTAATCATGTTTTATTTTTTACTAGTTGTCAGGTTGGTACTATGAGAAGCGGGAGTTACGACACACACCTAGTATTGCTGCAGGCCTCAGTGTCGAACAGGAAGTTCAGTATCGTCGTGAAGGTGCTCGCTTCATTCTCCAGGTTGGAAACAAAATGGGACTCCGCTACGAGACAATGGCGACTGGTGTTGTTTACTTCCACCGATTCTATATGGTTCATACATTTCAGTCCTTTCCCAGACACGTAAGGTTCTGTTGTGTTTTAAAATTTCTTGAAAAGGAAACTTAAATGAAATTTTCCAGGCTTTCTTGATACTATAATTTAGAAAAGATCAATGTCTTATTTATTTTAATATCTTCAAAACTTTAATTTAATGGAGAAATTTGTGGATAATTTTATTGATGGAGTGTATCTTTGGTATTACCTTTCCTCTCTTGAATAGTTTACACAGTAGATACTCGCAGTGTTGAGAGGAAATATATGACATGGATTAGTTGTGAATTGTTCCAAACCTGATTTGGTGACGTTGTTTTATTGATATGTTTATTGACTATAAACTGTTGTAATTTCACGTACAGTGGAACCTCGTTTATTGACCGTAATCTGTTCCAGAAAGTTGGCCTAAATTCGAAAAAGCTGAAATTCGAAGCAATATTTCCTATAAGAATTAATGTAAATACAATTAATCCGTTCCAGACACCCAAAAATATTCACAAAAAATACATTTTTTCACGATTAATTATAGTTTTACATACATAAAACAATGAGAACTAAATAAAATAAATTAGGAATATTTAACCCTTAAATCGTCCAAACATATATACACGTTTTTTCAACATCTGAAAGTATGTAAAAAATGTAGATCTTTTTTTTTTTTGTTTTACATGTGAAAACGTGTAAAAAACTTTTATCTACATTTTTTTTTGTTATTGAAAATATGTAAAAAAAAAGTAGATCTACTTTTGTAGCACTACGAATTTGAACGTTGATCTGTTTGGACCGTTTAAGGGTTAAATCACTATTACGTACCTTTATTGAAGACTTGTTGGCTTATGGAAGACAAGGAGGAGGAAATAGGGAGGGCAGATTATTGTTTGGAAGGGGAATCCCCCTCCATAAGGACTTTAGGTAGCAAGTCCCTCTCTGGGGTTACTTCCCTTCTTTGTCTTTTAATGCCACTAGGATCAGCTTGAGTCACTGGACCCCTGTCGCACAAAATAACTGTGCAGAGTGCTCTATTTCTGGTGTTTCCTTAAGATTTCCCTAAAATGGGACAAAGTTTTGTCAATGAACATGTTGCAGATTTGGCTTGTTTCAGCTTGGTCAGGGTGATATTTCTCCACAGAATTTTGAACCTCATTCCACTTTGCACAAATGTTCTTAATCACTGAAGAAGGCACATCCTTCCCTCTCCCTCTTCCTCCTCCTCCTCTGAAGCAAGTTCCTCAGCTGTGGTCTGTTGCTGTTCCTGTTGAAGGTGTTGCAGCTTTTCAGTGGTTAGCTCTTCCCTGTGGTCCTCCTCCAACTCTTCCACATCCTTGCCACTCACATCCAACCTCATGGACTTCCCCAATGCCACAATAGATTCCACAACAGGCAGAGGGTCGACAGGGTCAAGGTCAGCCTCAAACCTTTCAAAATCCTTCTTGAGGACACAGTCTGGCCACAGTTGTCTCCAAGAAGAGTTCAAAGTCCTGGAAGTCACTCCCTGCCAAATTTTACCTATAAGGGTCATTTCAGTGTCCGAGGTCACTTCAAAGCACTTTTGAAACACTGCTTTTGTGTAGAGCTTTTTGAAGTTAGAAATGACCTGCTGGTCCATGGGCTGGATGAGAGGAGTGGTGTTATAAAACTGAAATTCCTGGACAATTGGTCTACCAAGTTTGGAGGATGAGTAGGAGCATTGTTGATTACTAGGAGGCACTTGAGTGGCAATTTCTTTTCCAGGAAGTATTTTTTCACACTTGGGCCAAACACTTCATGGACCCAGTCAAAGAAAATTTGCCTTGTGACCCATGCCTTATTGTTAGCCCTCCACATCACACACAGTCTACTCTTGATGACATTGTTTTTCTTGAACACTCGGGGATTTTGAGAGTGATGTACGAGTCAAGGCTTCACATTGAAATCCCCACTAGCATTAGCACAGAACAAAAGAGTTAGCCTGTCTTTCATAGACTTGTGTCATGGCAGTGCCTTTTCATCCATGATATAGGTCCTCTTTGGCATTTTCTTCCAAAAAGAGGCCTGTTTCATCACAATTGAACACTTGTTGGGGTTGGAATTCTTTAGTCTGTATGTACTCCTTGAATTCATGCACAAATTTTTCAGCTTCACATTTGTCAGAACTTGCAGCCCCCCCATGCCTTACAACACTGTGTATGCCACTACACTTCTTAAATCTCAAAGCAGCCTCTGCTGGCCTTAAATTCACTAACATCATCACTTGTACCAGGCATTTTCTTTACGAAATCCACATGCAATTGCCTTGTCTTTTCACAAATGATCGTCTCTGACACACTATCTCCTGCTAACTGTTTTTTCCTGATCCACAACAACAACAGCTTCTCTACATCTTCATTAGTTTGTGATCTCCTTTTTGTTAACGGGTTAACCCCTTTTGCCACATCAGCTTCCTTGATTTGTTCTTTCTTTGCCGTGATAGAAGTGATTGTTGATTTGTTTTTGCCATACATCCTGGCAAGCTCCAGCACCCGTACACCACTCTCATATTTTTCTATTACTACTTCCTTCTTAAATTCCATCGTGTTTCTCACTTTCTTTACCAAAGGAACTTTACTAGGAACTTTCTTGGGGCTCATGGTGACTTATTTCACAGTTGCACTTAATAAAAACCATGAAAAACAGTGTATTTTAAGGAAAAGTTTGGATGAATGCACAGAGTATATGCTCACTCGCCGACAGACAAAGGGAGACAGACTTACCAAAGCCTGGCGTCCCAGCGGGAGAGACGGGCTAACGCATCTAATATGGCCGATATATGAGGCAATGGCCGAAGTACGGAGCAAAATTTCCGCTGAAAAACCATCCTAAAAACGAATCGGCCGATAAACAGAGCGACCGAAAAATGAGGTTCCACTGTACCATATTTTGTTATTTCACCACCTTCCTGATAAGAAGACAGCAGTCCCCTTATCCCAGATATGTTTATAATGAACATATAGTAAAGTAAGTCAGAGTGAACAGTATTTCCTATCACTACATTTCATTATTACTACTTGGCTGTTCTATCAAGCAGGTGTGTAAAGTTTTATGCTAGGCAGTTTCTACCCAATACCAACCTTCTCACTCATGTATGTTTAATTTTTCTCTAAAACTTCTTAAGGTATTTACACCAATGTGTCTGACAGTTTGTTCCAAGCATAGGCGTTTACTAAACTAGTTTTTTATTTTCAACAAACCGGCCGTATCCCACCGAGGCAGGGTAACCTAAAAAGAAAAAACCAAGGTTTTTCTTTTTAAATTTAGTAATTTATACAGGAGATGGGATTACTAGCCTCTTGCTCCCATACTAAATTAGTTATTTCTTATAAATATTACTGATCTATTTTTTTATGAATGACTTGTGATACAGGGGATTAACCCTGTCATCCTTCTGTGTAGGTTTCACCTCATTTATGTACAGGGACGTGTAATGTCACCATGGTTGTTTGACATATTTATAAATAGTTGGGGAGAGGGGTGGGATTAAATTATGAGGAATCAAATACAAAATGGGAGTTAACACAGTTACTTTTTGCTGATGATACTGTACTTTTGGGGGATTCTAAAGAAAAGTTGCAAAAGTTAGTGGATGAGTTTGGGAGGGTATGTAAAGGTAGAAAGTTGAAAGTGAATATAGCTAAAAGTAGGTGATGAGCGTATCAAATGATTTAGATAAAGAAAAATTGGATATCACATTGGAGGGAGGGAGTATGGAAGAAATTAATGTTTTCAGATACAGTAGGGCCCCGCTTTTTGGAGTTATGCATTACAGCGTTCCGCTAATACGGCGATCTCAAATTATGACCAAAACTTTCTATACTGCACGCGGTCTTTCAAATATGGCATGCGCCACCCAGTTTGTTTACATTCTCCATGAGCACATCTCTCTATTATGTAATAATCACTCTTGGGCACATTAACCCTTTGGGGGTTTCGGACGTACTAGTACGCCTAAATTCTAGCACCCTCAAATCTAGTGAGAGAAAGTTGGTAGGCCTACATATGTAAGAATGGGTCTATGTGGTCAGTGTGCGCAGTATAAAAAAAATCCTGCAGCACACAGTGCGTAATGAGAAAAAAAAACTTTGACCCTGTTTTTGGATTAAAACAGCAACTTTGCACTGTATTTTTGTATGGTATTTATTGTTGTATTCTAGTTTTCTTGGTCTCATTTTATAGAATGGAAGACATATTACAGAAATTGAGATGATTTTGACTGGTTTTACAATGAAAAGTACCTTGAAATTGAGCTCAAAGTAGCAGAAATGTTCGATTTTTACCAAAGCTCAAAAGTAAACAAATCATGCCAGGTGTCCAATACACATCAACTGGTGAGTCTAATATTCTTTCACAAGTGCGCTGATATTATTTATACCATTTCTACACTAATACAGTAGTCTGCATAACAGTAAATCTTATTTTTTGGGCAAGAATAAAAATTCAAAGTGGAAAGCCAAAGAAATATAAGAGGGGCCTGGGGATGTGACAAACGAACAGAGAACTTGTTATTTTAGTGCCAGGAATGTCTTTCTTGTTTATTCTGGACCCTATTCAGAAATTGGCATCTTTTGAAATTTGTGTGAAATTGGCAAAATTGCTAAATTCTGACCACTTTATTGGACAGTTGAAATCGGTAAATGGGTGGTTTCTTGTACTCATTCGATAGAAAAAATGGAGTTTTAGCGAAATAGTTATGATTTTTGTCGACTAGTACACTGGAATTGGCCGAAAATAGGGCTCAAAGTGGGCAAAATTGCCGATGCGTAAACATCGTCTAGACCGCTAACTTCGCGAGAGCATAATTCCATAAGTTTTCCATCAAATTTCATACTTTTGGTGTCATTATGATCGGGAAAAGATTCTCTATCTTTTCACAAGAAAAACTTAATTTTTTTTTTTAAATTTGGGCGACCCTGAGAATAAGTCTCTGAGAGGACCTGTCAACCCCCAATGGGTTAAATATCTAATTTTGTCAATATAGACATTTTCATTAATTCGTCTATGATATTTTCTTCAAAATTATTTATAAACATGTTACATAGCATATAAACGTGCTGTTTATATACTATGGAGGTGTAGTAGCCGGGTGGAGGGAAAACATTACGTCACTTACCTTAATACATAACGCTTTTGTTTACAATTCTTGGCATGAATTATTCATTACTTCTCTCTTTGTTTATGATGGCATCTAAAGGTAGTTGTTAGAAATGATTACACTCAGTGAACATGGTATCGATGGTAATATGGCTCTGGGCCACATTAAATATCGTGTAGCTATATAGGTATGGGTAAGTACGTAGCTCAGGCGGACTACATACCTACATTATTATTATAATTGATAATTATATGTATGTGTACCTGTACCTAAGTAAACTTACACACTGTCTTGAAGATGCCGTATTACTAATGATTATAATAATCACTCTAAGGAGCATGAAATATCGTATAAAACGTTAATACATGTATAGACACTTTGCTTAATCCATCTAAATACACCCCACAGTAGAATAAATTAG
This sequence comes from Cherax quadricarinatus, assembly GCF_038502225.1. Lineage (NCBI taxonomy): Eukaryota > Metazoa > Arthropoda > Malacostraca > Decapoda > Parastacidae > Cherax > Cherax quadricarinatus. The sequence goes on along the minus strand of NC_091311.1, from coordinate 37,828,612 downwards.
CATAAATATGAGATGTGGTAGCCAGGTGACTTGTAGAACTTGGGGTAGCCAGGCGACTTGTAGAACTTGTGGTAGCCAGGCGACTTGTAGAACTTGTGGTAGCCAGGCGACTTGTAGAACTTATGGTAGCCAGGCGACTTGTAGAACTTGTGGTAGCCAGGCAACTTGTAGAACTTGTGGTAGCCAGGCAACTTGTAGGACTTGTGGTAGCCAGGCAACTTGTAGGACTTGTGGTAGCCAGGCAACTTGTAGGACTTGTGGTAGCCAGGCAACTTGTAGGACTTGTGGCAGCCATGCAACTTGTAGTCCAACATCAGAAATGTGTCACTATAATATTACTGGGGGGTAACTAGAAAATTATTCCTTTTGTATGCCTTCACTCAGGGTGTCATTTCTTCTAAAAATGGTGTTACGTGAGAATGGGAGTGTTTCTCTCTATTTATTCTACTGTATCAACGTGGAGACAACTTGTACACAATGTAAAGCGACTAAAACCAGACACGTTCATTTGGTTTGTTTACATTTTGTGTAGGTGGGGTGGGGCAGTGAGGGCTGCCCTTCTTGGCTACCCATACTTCATAACTTTACTTCATACAAATAAAACTCACCTCTCACCCTACATTAAGACTACAAATATTTTGAGGTAAATAATGAGTGTACTGTGTATGTATTTTACTTTTTAATGCCTAGTTCTATTGCTAACTTAATATAGGTTAGTGTAAATCTATATTAAGTTATAAAAGTTTCCATTTATAAATGGAAAAATAGAGCTCTGCTTTCCAGCGAAGTCTGCTTTCCGGCAGTAGCTTTGAACCTAACCTGCTGAATAAGTGGGGCCCTACTGTACTAATAATAATCACTCTTGGGCACATTAACCCTTAAATTGTCTAAACGTAGATCTAGGTTCACATGCGTAGCACTCCGTCCTTGATTTTCCCCATTTGAAAGCATGTAAAAAAATTGTAGATCTACATTCGGAGTTCCCCCCCGCACGTGGACGTAGATCTACGTTTAGAGAGTAAGGGTTAAATGTCTTATTTTATGCCAATATAGACATTTTCATTAATCCAACTACGACATTTACTTCAAAATTATATAAGAAACATGTTGCATAGCATATAAACATTTTATGTTTATATACTATGGTTGTGTGGTAGTTGGGCGGATGGAAAACATTACGTCGCTCCCCTTAATACATAACACTTTTGTTTACAATTCTTGGCATGAATTATTCATTACTTCTCCCTTTGTTTATGATGGCATCTAAAGGTAGTTGTTAGAAATGATTAAACTCAGTGAACATGGTATGTCGATGGTAATACTACGGCTCTGGGCCACATTAAATATCGTGTAACTATGTAGGTAGGTGTAGCTATGTAGCCCAGGTGGACTATACACCTATATTATTGTTATAACTGATAATTATACTTATGTGTACCTGTACCTAAGTAAATTTACACACTGTGCTGGCATGCAGGTACACATTAAAATCACTAAGAGTGTCTTATTAGTCTTGAAGACACCATATTAATAATAATAATAACACTTAATAATAATCACTCTGATGAGCAATAAATATCGTATAAAACATTAATACTACAGCGGACCCCCTGTATTCGATATTAATCCGTTCCTGAGAGCTCATCGAATACCGAAAATATCGAAAAGCGAATCAATTTTCCTCATAAGAAATAATGGAAATCAGATTAATCCGTGCAAGACACCCAAAAGTATGAAAAAAAAAAAATTTTACTACATGAAATACTAAGTTTAATGCAATAGAATAATTACAATAACAACAATAACAATAGAATAATTGACACTTACCTTTAATGAAGATCTGGTGATGATTGATGGGATGGGAGGAGGGAAGAGGTGTTAGTGTTTAGAAGGGGAATCCCCTTCCATTAGGACTTGAGGTAAAAGTCCTTTTCTGGGGTTACTTCCCTTCTTCTTTTAATGCCACTAGGACCAGCTTGAGAGTCACTGGACTTCTGTTGCACAACATATCTGTCCTTTAGTGGCCTGTACCTCCCGTTCCTTTATGTAATGCATCGAATACCGGATTTATTGAATACCAATGCCATTGAACACCGGGGGTCCACTGTATAGACATTTTTGCTTAATCCATCTAAATACACCCCACAGTAGAATAGATTAACATAATTATCAAAGGACCACAATGGAAATAAGTCACTGTCTAATTTTTTTGGGTTATCCTAGGTACTTTACACATATGCTGCTATGTATGATAATCTATGTAACTGTATTTGTGTATACCCGAATAAACTTACTTAAATATGAGATGTGGTAGCCAGGCGACTTGTAGTCCAACATCAGAGACGATGTGTACACTACAATATTACTGGGGGTAACTAGAAAATTATTCCTTTTGTATGCCTTCACTCAGGGCATCATTTCTTCTAAAAATGGTGTTACATGAGAATGGGAGTGTTTCTCTTTATTTATTCTACTGTATCAATGTGGAGACAACTTGTACACAATGTAAAGTGACGCAAACCAGACGCGTTCGCTTGGTTTGTTTACATTACGTGTGGGTGGGGTGGGGAGGACTTCCCTGGGTGGATTCCATGCTTCCCAAACCTGACTTCCTACAAATAACTCACCTCTCATCCTACATTAAGACTACAGATATTTTAAGGTAGTTAATGAATGTACTGTATATGTATTTTATCGCTCTGGGGAGCTTTAATTAAATATCATAGTATATTATGTGTGGGTGGGGTGGGGAGGATTTCCCTGGCTGGCTACCATACTTCCCAAACCTGACTTCCTACAAATTAAACTCACCTCTCACCCTACATTAAGACTACAAATATATTGAGATAAGTAATGGTTGTACTTTGTGTGTATTTTTCTTTTTATTGTTTTTAATGCCTAGTTCTATTGCTAACATAATATATGTTAGCGTAAACTTGTTATCTGGCATTTATATGCATTTATAAGTGGAAAAAAATGGTGTTCTGCTTTCCTGCAATGTCTGCTTTCCGGCAGTAACCTGGAACCGAACCTCCCGTATAAGTGGGGCCTTACTATATTTGGGAGTTGACTTGTCAGCGGATGGGTTTATGAAGGATCAGGTAAACCATAGAATTGATGAAAAAAGGTGAGTTGTGTGTTGAGGTATTTGTGGAGACAAAGAATGTTATTCATGGAGGGAAAGAAGGGAATGTATGAAGGCATAGTGGTACCAACACTCTTATATGGGTGTGAAGCATGAGTTGCAAATGCTGCAGCGAGGAGGCGGCTGGATGCACTGGAAATGTCGTGTTGAAGGGCAGTGTGTGGTGTAAATATGCAGAGAATTCGTACTGTGGAAATTAGGAGGAAGTGTGGACTTACTAAAAGTATTAGAGGGCTGAAGAGGGGCTGTTGAGGTGGTTTGGTCATTTAGAGAGAATGGAACAAAGTAGAATGACTTGGAGAGCGTATAAATCTATTGAGTAAGGAAGGCGGGGTAGGGGTTGTCCTTGACAAGGTTTCAGGGAGGGGGTAAAGGAGGTTGTGTGGGCGAGAGGCTTGGACTTCCAGGAAGCGTGAGTGAGCTTGTTAGATAGGAGTGAATGGAGGCGAATGGTTTTTGGAAACTGATGAGCTGTTGGAGTGTGAACTGGTTAATATTTTGTGAAGGGATTCAGGGAAACCAGTTAGTCGGACTGAGTCCTGGAAATAGGAAGTACAATGCCTGCACTTTAAAGGAGGGGTTTAGGATATTGATAGTTTGGAGGGACGTCTCAACTGTTGTATCTGAGCGCCTCTGCAAAGACAGTGGTTATGTGTGAGTGATGGTGAAAGTGTTGAATGATGATAAAAGTTTTTTCTTTCTTTTTGGGTTTTTCTTTCTTTTTGGGTCACTTTGCCTCGGTGGGAAACGGCCAATGTGTTAAAAAAAAAAAAAGGAATAGAACTGTATTCCATAATCTAAATGAGCCCTTTCCAGCAATATATAAAGTTTTAGTACTCTAACATGTAGGGTAAGCTTTGAGATTTGTTACTTATACTGTACTGTTCAGTATTTCTTGATCTGACATTAAGTATTCTCCTTGCTTTATTGCAAGCATTTGTTCTATGTTGCCATGGTTTTAGTTTACTGTAACCAGAATTTTTTTTTTTTAACCTCCAGTTTTAGTTTTATTCTGTATTACAGTATTTTATAGGTGTCTGTTTTTTTTTTTCCAGGTTTGGACCTTAAATTTCCCTATATTGAACTGCATCTGCCTTTTTCAAGCTATGCCATTAAATCTTGTGAATCATCCTGAAGCTCCACTGTGTTCAATTCAGAATTAGTTAATTAGCATCTTTTTTGTTGAATCTACATGTTTACTTAGGTCATATATTCTAATACAGTGGGCCCTCGACTAACGCTATTAATCCGTTCCTGAGAGCTCATCGTTAGTCAGAATAATCGTTAGTCAAGTTAATTTTCCCCATAAGAAATAATGGAAATTAAATTAATCCGTGCAAGACACCCAAAAGTATTGAAAAAAAAAAAATTTAACACATGAAATATTAATTTTAATACACACAAATTGAAGAAGACATGCACAGTTACATAACACTTACCTTTATTGAAGATCTGGTGATGATTGATGGGATGGGAAGAGGGGAGTGTGTTGATGGTTTTAGTGTTTAGAAGGGGAATCCCCTTCCATTAGGACTTGAGGTGGCAAGTCCTTTTTCGGGGTTACTTCCCTTCTTCTTTTAATGCCACTAGGACCAGCTTGAGAGTCACTGGACCTCTGTCGCACAACATATCTGCCCATAGAGGCCTGTGCCTCCCGTTCCTTTATGACATTCCTAAAGTGTTTCACAACATTGTCAGTGTCACCATTAAACACTTGTTCAGGTTTCAGTCCTTCACTGTCTATGTACTCCTTGAATTCCTGCACATATTTTTCAGCTGCTTTTTGGTCCAAACTGGCAGCCTCACCATGCCTTATCACACGCCTCACCATGCCTTATCACACTATGTATGCCACTACGATTCTTAAATCTCTCAAACCAACCTTTGCTGGCCTTAAATTCACTCACATCACCACTAGTTGCTGGCATTTTTCTAATTAAATCGTCATGCAACTTCCTAGCCTTTTCACATATGATTGCTTGAGAGATGCTATCTGTTTTTCGTTTATCCATACCAATAACAGTCTCTCAACATCTTCTATCACTTGCAATCTCAGTTTCAAAAACATAGTTGCACCTTTGGCAAGAACAGCTTCCTTGATTGCCGTTTTCTTGGCCACAATAGTAGCGATGGTTGATTGGGGTTTTGTGTACAGCCTGGCCAGCTCGGAGACATGCACTCCATTTTCATACTTAGCAATGATCTCTTTCTTCATATCCATAGTAATTCTCACCCTTTTTGCTGTAGGGTTGGCACTAGAAGCTTTCTTGGGGCCCATGGTGACTTATTTTGCAGGTGCAATCACTAAAAAGGCTGTGATAATATGAAATGTTCCGATTGTATGCTTGGAAGCGACCGCGGTGGCTGGCTGGCTTGTAAACACTGGCCAGAAGTGGACGCGTCTCAGACGGAACGAATAGTGTTGGTTGAGTTTTTTAGCGCTAATCGAGGCAAAATTTTTGCGATAAAATGTATCGCTAGTCAGATTTATCGTTAATCGATGCCATCGCTGGTCGAGGGTCCACTGTACTGTGCTCTAAATAATTTTAAGACTTGATTTCATATGACTTTCACCTATTTGCAACACTAATCCTGCTATTTTTTTTTCAGGTAACTGCTTGTTGTTGCCTTTTTCTTGCTGGCAAGGTTGAAGAAACTCCCAAAAAGTGTCGAGACATTATGAAAACTGCTAAAAGCCTAATGGATGACCTGACTTGGGCCGAATTTGGCACAGACCCTCGGGAGGAGGTGAGGTGCTCTGGTTATTATTCCTAAAAATTATCGTAAGGAAATATGTTAATCCTTTGAATGGAAAGTTAAATAAAATTATATTGCACTTGAGGGGGTTATTAGTCTTTAGTCCACTTCCATTTAAAACAAGGATGTATGTAAATAATATTTAACAATAAGCAATCCCATGGCATGTAGTACTTGCAGGTAGACAGTGAGTGAGAAGAAAGATCATGTAAGTTGCATTGTCCATTTATCCAATTATAGTTGACTTATACAGTGCTTCCTACAATTTCACATGGGCCTACATTCTTATTGGGCTTAGAGAATCCAGGAACCATGAATACAGTAACACTAAATTCTGTCTGTATAATTACACTTTTTACAGTTATTACAGTGCATGTTATGCAAACTAATATAAGTACAGGTATTGCTTTATAACTTTACTTTGATAATGATGATGATGTTCCATGGGAGGGCATTTAGATGATTCCTCAGAAGAATCGTTTGTTCCTTACTTGTTGGTTATGGTGACTGATGTACTGGTGGTGGTGACTGTGGTAGATGAGCTGCACTATAATGTCTGCCAAGAGTAGTGGCACTGTGCTCCCCCCCATCCCTCCTACCAGCTGGCATGTCTGATAACCCCAATTTCCTATTGAATTGCATCATGATCTTTCTCTTAGGACACGATTTACTTTCTCCACTCTTGCTGAGTTCAGGAGCTGTGATCAGTGCTAGAACACAGTCATAATGCACAAATACTATATGAATACAGGAAAAAATCAGTCTTGTGGGTATGAGAGGAAATCGACATAATTACAGCTGGAAAGAGTTGAAACATTGTAGGCTCATGTAGCAAACACATCAACACTGCTCATGTTCCTTTAAAATTTTTACTTTAAACCAGTGAAATATCATTTGTACATAGATAAAATGAAAAATCAAATTTGATTTTTCTTCACATTTTTCTTCCCTGGAAAAAACTTAAATTTTTCAAAATATCTAGTGGAGACCCTTAGGATTTTTTTTTTTCCCAACAAGTCAGCCGTCAACTAATTCAGTGACAGGCTTGTGTAAGTGCAGTAAAGTGGAGGCAAGTGGTTTTTCCTGACTTGACCTGCTTTTGGAATGTGAGCAAGATAACATTTATGCAGAAATTTAGGTAAATTGGTTAGCCAAACTTTAGTCATGAAGATGGGAAATACAGTGCCTGCACTTCAAAGGAAAGGTGAAAATGTTGCAGTTCGAAGGGTCACCTGAACAGTGATGTTGACACACTTTTAGCAAGATAGTGATTGGAGTGCATGATGGTGAATGTGTTTTCTCTTTGTGTTACCGGACCTCGGTGGGAGATAACCAATATGTTAAAAAAAAAAGAAAAAAAGTGTGCTGTTGTAGGTATACCACTAGAGTGGAAAATAAAATTAAAAAATATAATGGGTAGGAAGAGTATTAATATTAAGAAAGAGGAAAATTCCTTTGAATGATACTACTTTCCATGTGTTTTATTAATGGGAAGACCAAAGGGAAGTTTGAGTGAGGTGTGTTTTGTAAGGAAATGTCTAGAGTAAAGAGAAGAATATGTATTAATATATTAACACATTAATATGCAGTAATCTACTACAGAATATCATTGTATAGTCTGCATAAGTTTGGCACATTTTTATGATTATTGTGTAATAATTCTCCTTGGGGAATTGGAACAGAGTTCTTCCTCCGTAAGCCATGCGAGTCGTAAGAGGTGACTAAAATACCGGGAGCAAGGGACTAGTAACCCCTTCTCCTGCATATACATGTATTACTAAATTTAAAAGGAGAAATTTTCGTTTTTCCTATAGGGCCATTCTGCCTTGGTGGAATATAGCCAGTTTGTTGAAAGAATAATACTGTAATAAAATTAACAATAATAATAATACTGCAGTGTGTATTTAATTTTAGAATAGAAGTTTGGATGTACAGTTGACCCCTGAGTTTCATGATTAACCCGTTCCAGAGAGCCCGCCGAAGGTCGAAATTCAGGAAACTCGAAACCATTTTCCCCATAAGAAATACAGTGGAACCTCAAATATCGAACTTAATCCGTTCCAGGAGCTAGTTCTAAATTTGAAAAGTCTGAAAATCGAAGCAATAATTCCCATAAGAAATAATGGAAATACAATTAATCCGTTTCAGAAACCCAAAAATATTCACAAAAAAATACATTTTATAGAGGTTAATTACAGTTTAACATATACACAACAAATACTATAGTGTTCAATTATGTATATAAATATAAAATAACATTTTTACTTACCTTTATTGAAGATTGGTGATGGCATCTAGAAGATAGGGAGGAGGAGAGAGGGAGTTGGGGTTAGTGTTTGGAAGGAGAATCCCTCTCCATGAGGACTTCAGGTAAAGCCCTCTCTGGAGTTACTTCCCTTCTGTCTTTTAATAATCGTAAAATGTTTGAATGAGAGTGCAGGTTAGTGTTCATTCAAGCATCAACAAAGCCAGACTGGCTCACGGCGCCTGCGCGGGGACGCGGACAGAGCGGGCTGGCGGACAGGTCAGTACCCGGCGGTCCAAAAATAGGGGCGAGTTCGATAATGGGGACAAAGTTGGTTCAGAAAAAAGGGTTCTATTTTTGAAACGTTCGATATGTGATACGTTCGAAATTTGAGGTTACACTGTAATGGAAATAAAATTAATCCTTTCCAGACACACAAAAATATTAAAATAATTTTTTTTTTTTTCAAATTAAATAAAGATTTACATAATGAAAACAATCAGAAATCAAGTACATGCATTTAAAAAAAAATAATAACATTACACTTACCTTTACTGAAGACTTCTGCGTGGATGGAAGACGGGAGGAGGGGATAGGAGGAAGGTGTACACTATTGTTTGGAAGGAGAATCTGCTTCGATTAGGACTTTCGGTAGCAAGTCCTTATCTGGGGTTACTTCCCTTCTTCTTTTAATGCCACTGGGAACAACTTGAGAGTCACTGGACCCCTGTCGCACAAAATATCTGTCCAGAGAGGTCTTTTTCTGGCTTTTCTTTAAGATTTCCCTGCCTGAAGTGGGACACAACACTGTCATTATACATGTTGCAGATATGGCTTGTTTCAGCTTGGTCAGGGTGATACTTTTCAACAATACTTTGCAACTCATTCCACATTCCACACATGTCCTTAATCACTGAAGAAGGCACCTCATCCACTCTTCCTCCTCCTCTGAAGCAAGTTCCTCGGCTGTGGTCTGATGCTGTTCCAGTTGAAGCTCTTGCAGTTCGTCAGTGGTTAGCTCTTCCCTGTGGTCCTCCACCAACTCTTCCACATCCCCGTCACTCACTTTATTTACCAAAGGGCTTGCACTATCTTTCCTTGGATCCATGATGACTTATTTAGCAGTTGCAAGCACAAAAAACAATGGATTATTATGAAATGTATTGTATGAATCCGCGGGGTGATGGTCACGTGTTGGTAAACAATAGCACACTGAGCGTGAATGGCGTGGGAGACTGGCTTGGTGTGTGCGGTGACGGGTGGACGGGTACCGGACGGTCGCCGAGACACGAGTCTTTTCACGAAACTCGAGGCCAAATTTTTCCCAAAAAACTCGCCAAAGGTCGAATTTCACGAAAGTCGAGGCTGCCGAAACTCGGGGGTCCACTGTCTGTAAATACAGTATACATTCTAATGTTTATTAACATTGATGATTGTAGCATTTTTAACCAAGTATACTAAATGAGTATTTGAAGTTTTTTACATTAATATATGATGTACTCAAGTCTAACTGTTTTTCAGGTTATGACTTTGGAGAGAATCCTCTTGCAAACTATTAAGTTTGATTTTATTGTTGAACATCCATACACCTATTTATTGAAATATGCAAAATGTCTCAAAGGTGAGTATTATTAACTCTCTCAGTGGTGAATGACCCTCAGAGATTTATTCTGTTAATAAGTATTGTTATTATTAAAAGCTCTAGGATATGGCTCAGTCATACTTATTGATCAGCAGTAGCATACTTAGATGATAGGTTGCTCTAGTGTTTGTTGCAGCAACATCTGGTAACACACTTCATCTTGTAACACACTTCAGTGGGGTTGCCTTGATGATGAAGGGTTCTTGACCCAAGAAATTAGAGCTACCTTCCTTGGATCAAAGCTGATTTCCTTTCATTTCTCTGGTGCTGTACACCTCTTTAAGAGGTTGGGCTATTTTCCTTAATTATAATACGGTAAGAAGCATTGATTCCTAAATATGAAGCCAAGTGTTTATGCTTTTTTATCCAAGAAAAACTAGGTAGTGTTGAAGAATATAAAGTTATTTACAAATTTTGTATTGCAAGGAATGAGCATAGCCTAAAGCAAACATTTCATGATACATGATTGAAGCAATTGAATCTAGAACAGAACACACTATGGCAGAAAATAGAGCTAAATGGGAAAGTAAAAAAAGAACTACAGTATTTCAAAGGAGGCAAGTAGAGAGGCAGTTAAAATTTGTAATATGGAAGTTAATGCAAAAACAGTCAAAGTTACTCCATATCCACATAGGAGACTTGTCATTGAAAGTTGAGGTGATAAGACAACATTAGGAATATACAGTATGTAAAATAACTTTTAAAAGATTTCAGTCATCACAGTCAAACATGAGCTAGTGTCATAAGTGAAAAGAATAACATACCATGTGGAGCTGGCAAATATTAACACATTGAACCAGAAAGCAATGGGAATCTTTAAAGTTTTCAACATATCAAGGTCAACAGGACCTGACAAAAATACTGCCATAGATATGTAGAGTCTTTGTCAAAGCTCTGAACAGGTTACCTGCTCAAATCAACAAATCACAAGATAGAGGGAATTTGCCACACTCCTGGAAGACTGCGAAGTTGTCTCTAAATATTTATTAAGGGCTAACAGATAGGAGGCACTAAACTACAAACCAGTATTTGCAATGATTATGATGTAGTAATTAATGGAAAGAATAGAGAAAATGGGTTGAATTTGTTGAGAATACAGACTTCATCACAGAACAACAGTGCAGTTTCAAGAATGAGAAGTCATGTCTTGCAAACCTAATGGACTTGCTACAGGCTGATGGAGACTAGGTAGGAAATAGAGGGATGGGCAAACTCCATGTTCCCAAACCACACGAAAGCTTTAACAAACACAGGAAAGTACTACATTAGCTGGAGACATTCCTGAGTGACAGGTAGGGAACTAACTTGAATTAACCCTTAACCCTTTAGTGTTTGTTTACAACAAATAGGGTACATTTTTAGGCCTACTTTGAGCCCTTGCAGAACTTAATCAGTGCACAGGAAATTAAGATTGCTACGCACCAATAGAGCAACTCTTTGTCATCCTCTAGTAACAACTCAAATAGCCCCTAATTCTTTTTCAAGCAGAGCGACAAGTAAAGATGTGAAGCAGTATAGTTTTAGACCTGGGAGTATGTGTTACCTAGTCATTTACAATTGCTCATAAGTGTAAAGAATGACTGTTTGAACTCCTTTTTTCAAAAATTCATAAATAAATTATCAAAAATATAGCAAAAGTCACAAAAGTAAAAAGTCTTAAAATGGGCCATTCTGTAACACACTAGTGGGTTAAGCTGTTGGGACCTCCCAGATTAAAATCCCCTTCTGTGTTAGCATTTTTAAAAAATATTTCCTAAAATGATAATCTTTTTGAAAGGTGATGACACCAAAAAGGCAGAAATTGATGTAATGTTTGACTATTAGTGGTATTTTAGAATAACCTCCTCTTGACAAACTGCCCCTCAAGAATAAGAACAGGAAGCTACAGTTTTAATTATAGCAGTTATACTCTAGACTTCTGCCAACTTTATTTGCTTTTCTCAGATTCAGAAGCCTATTAAAGGAAACAGATATTTACTACCAGAAATTGAACACCCATCCCCTGCAAATCATGTGAAAAACTGGTAACTTGATGTTAGATGAATGTCTACTGATTGGCCACTTAGTTCAGTGGCCACTGAAAAAAAAAATATGGTTCAAGGATGAGGCATTACTTACACAACATTTTGCTTGGTACAGGCTTTAACACGTCAGTGGAAGCTATAAGGAAGGTCAGTTTTCAAGAAACAAATAAATTGGAAAACAAAACAACTGGATGACTTTTATGGTCAGTCCTCTACCATTATAAAGTCAAGAGATGTAATGATTCAGGATAGACTTAAACATTGCCCAGTCTTCATTCACCATCTGTATGGTTTTTATGAATTGTTACAAACACTAAATTTATTCTTCAAGATACACGAGTTCATATACCTCATCAAAGCAGTGGAGGAACATTTTGTATTAAGTTTGGCGGATTGCTCCTGGAAGCTTACATCACATACATTTTCAACAATGCCTTTATCAACATTTTAGTGACCAGTGACTGATGATTACTGAATGTTCTCTGATTTTCCTCGATGGTGCTGCTGCATTTTATGACACTTGCCTCTTGAAACATTTTCTCAGGGTTTTCAAATCAACTTTGAAGATAATTTTTGGGTCTTCCTATACAATCAGGTGCATGCAGTTATAATGATGATTCTATAAGCATTGCTTGTGTTGTGACAGTGCATGCATGTTTATGTTCAGCAGTGTTTTTAGATTACAAAAAGTCTTGAAAATATAAATTTTGTCACATTTACCAAAGAAAAGGTATAACGAAAGGGGGAAATGAGGGTAGGCCTAGTGAAGTTTCAAATTTTCTTATTGGTGTGACAAGCATCTTACATTTAACAATCATCTTACATTTTTACTACTTAGTGTATGGGTGATGTGCAGGTACATAGTGCTGCCATTGGCAGGATGTTCCTCATGTAAGGTTCACTGCTAACTACAGTATTTCTTAATACACATGAAGCTTTATTTCTGCTTTCCTGGAAAACATGATAGGAGAACAACATAAAGCTCATAATAGATGCAGTCATATTCACGTACAAAATAAACAGTCTTTGCAATGATCAGATGTGACATCAGAGCAGGTCAAGAGAAACAGATAATTTCAGAAGCTAGAAGGAGTAGAAATGTCATATATGAGAGCAGTGTGTGGTGTGAATATTATGCAGAGAATTCAGAGTGTAGAAATTAGGAGACAGGGTAGGGTTAATAAATGGGGACTGAAGAAGGGTTGTTGAGGGTGTTTAGGCATTGAGAGAGGTGGCCCATTTTAGGTACAGACTAGGGGGTTTTATGGTTTGATGTGTTGTTGGATTCTGGGAAACCAGTCAGTCAGATTTAAGTCCTGAAGGTGGGAAGTACAGTGCCTGTTTTCTGAAGAAGGGGTGGGAATGTTGCAGCTGAAAGGGTCACATGAATTGTGATGTTTGCACACTTCTGCCAAGACAGCTATTGATTGAGTGATGGAACTGTTTCCTTTTTTAGGTCACTCTACCTTTGTGGGAAATGGCCAGTGAGTAAAAAAACAATTCCTGGGTTGATGTGACTTGAAATGAGAATTTCTCTACAGTATCATGAAATTAAGAAATTATGTAGGGAGCACTGGGGACTGAACTGCAGTCCTTTCAGCTGCAAGCTCAGAGCTGTATTGTCCTCATTGATTCTTGCACAGTTTGTTAGCTTATTTACTGAGATCCTGACGGTCAATCCCAAAAGACTTCAAAGAATGACTTCCTTCCAAAAATACTTTACTATTCATTACCCACAACAACTTATCAACTTAGCTGACATATGTATAAACTTCATTTACTTCAGTTTTGATTACCTTTTCAATACACAGATTTGCCATGGTTGTGAGCTCCTAACTCTGTGCTATCCTTGCCCGTCTCTTCATTGAGTCACTTGAAACTGGACTCTTCGCTAAAATTTTCCCCTGTACAGTACTCTGCATTGACAGTGTTAAATTAACAATATATTTATTCTCCCCTCTATATAGTTAAATCAATTAATTTTTTTTATCCAACAAACTGGCCATATCCCACTGATGCAGGGTGACCTAAAAAGAAAAACAAACGTTTCTCTTTTTAAATTTAGTAATTTATACAGAGGGGGTTACTAGCCCCTTGCTCCGGGCATTTTAGTCGCCTCTCACAATATGCATGGCTTACAGAGGAAGAATTCTGTTCCACTTCCTGATGGAGATAAGAGGAAATAAACAAGAAGAAGAACTAGTAAGGAAATAGATAACCCAGAGGGGTGTGTATACATATATGCTTGTAGAGGTTGGTGGATGAGTTTAGTAGGGTATGTAAAAGAAGAAAATTAAAAGGGAATATAGGAAAGAGTAAGGTGATGAGGATAAAAAATTAGGTGGCGAAAGATTGGATATCAGATTGAAGGGAAAGAGTATGGAGGTGAATGTATTCAGATATTTAAGAGTGGATTTGTCAGCAGATGGGTCTATGAAAGATGAAGTTAATCATAGAATTGATGAGGGGAAAAAGGTGAGTGGTGAAATTAGGAGTCTGTGGAGACAAAGAACGTTGTCCATGGAAGCAAAGAGTGGAATGTATGAGAGTATAGTTATACCAATGCTCTTATATGGGTGTGAAATATGGGTGGTGAATGTTGCAACAAGGAGAAGGCTGGAGGCAGTGGAGATGTCATGTCTGAGGGCAATGTGTGGTGTGAATATAATGCAGAGAATTTGTAGTTTGGAAATTAGGAGGAGGTGCGGGATTACTAAAACTATTATCCACAGGGCTGAGGAGGGGTTATTGAGGTGGTTTGGACATGTAGAGAGGATGGAACAAAATAGAATGACTTCGAGAGTGTATAAATCTGTAGTGGAGGGAAGGCGGGGTAGGGGTCGGTCTAGGAAAGGTTGGAGGGAGGGGGTAAAGGAGGTTTTGTGTGTGAGGGGCTTGGACTTCCAGCAAGCATTCATGAGCTTCTTAGATAGGAGCAAACAGAGATAAATGGTTTTTAGGACTCGACGTCTGTTGGAGTGTGAGCAAGGTAACATTTATGAAGGGATTCAGGGAAACCGGCAGGCTGGACTTGAGTCCTGGAGATGGGAAGTACAGTGCCTGCACTCTGAAGGAGGGATGTTAATGTTGCAGTTTTTTAACTAGTGGGAGTGCACCTCTGGCAAGACAGTGATGGAGTGAATGATGATGAAAATTTTTCTTTTTCGGGCCACCCTGCCTTGGTGAGAGACGGCCGATGTGTTAATAAGAAAAACAAAAATAATGCATGTATAGTGTGACCTAAGTGTAAGTAGAAGTAGCAAGATGTACCTGAAACCCTGCATATTTATGAAACAGAAAAAAGACACCAGTAATCCTACCATCATGTAAAACAATTACAGGTTTCCGTTTTACACTCACTTAGCAAGACGGTAGTGCCTCCCTGAGCAGCTGCTGTCTACCAACCTACTACCTATGTCTATGAAGTTTCAGGGACTGAATTCATTGTAGCCACCTATCCCATTCACCTTGGAAAAAAGACACCTTTCCTTCTTGGACACACTACCCATTAAACAAGCATAGTCCCATGAAAAAGAACAACCTTGTCCACCACTAACTGAACTAAATGCAGTTTCATCTTTGACTTCTTTCATAGAGCATATGAAATCTCTCTTGCAAAATCCTTAGTCAATATATCAGTGGGATATATGCTAGGATTTCCCTTCCATGTTATCCAGGATGGATAAAATATAGTTACAGACATTAGAAATTGTCTAAATATTCATTGAATTTGACACAGGGATCATCCTGCCCACCTGCAACACTTCCTTCATCACTCATTCACTGAGAAGCTGCAAAATGGAAGTCACATGTCAAATTACCATACCTAGTACTTCTTTGCTAGGATTACAAAATTCCAAGAATACAAAAGTTGACATCTGCATGATCTTGTTTGGCTGATGTAACAATTTATAAAGTCAAAGCTTTATGCACCCTAAATATTTGGTTAGATAAATACAAAAATGCAGACAGTGCACAATAACAGTAGTACCAACACCATGTGCCATGATAATGACATGCATCTCCTATAGTGAAGTCATCCTGAAATGATCCTTCAAGATGATGATAAATTATAATAATAAAATTTTATTTGCAGAAATATGGTAAAAGTTAACCCTTTGAGGGTCCGTCCCGTAGTTCTTTGGCTTTGAAGCCTGGGTCCAAGCCGTAGAACTACGGCGTGAGCTCAGCTCACTCAGATAAGCTGTAAGTGGTAAATTTGGGCCTAGATATGAGAGAATACGTCTGTGTGGTAAGTGTGCATCATATAAAACAAATACTGCAGCAGGCAGTGCATAATGAGAAAAAAAACTGCTACCATATTTTTGGATTTAGGCAGCGACTTTGCGGTGTTTTTTCGTATGTTTTTTACAGTTGTATTCGTGATTTCTTGGTCTTATTTGATAGAATGGAAGATATGTTACAGGAATAGAGATGATTTTGATTGGTAGTACTGAAAATGGCTTGAAACTGAGCTCAAAGTAGCAGAAATGTTCAATTTTTTGCCGATGTTCAAGAGTAAACAAATGATGTCACGTGTCTAATACATGTCAGCTGATGGGTCTGATATACATTCCCGAATGTGCTGGTATTATTTATACAATTATTACAATATTGCATAACAGTAAATCTTCTGTTTTTGGTGCGAATAAAATTTCGTGTGAATAAGAAATCAAAATGGAATTCATTTGTCAAGCCTGAAAACATAACTAATAAACAGAGGAAATGTTAATTTAGTACCAGGAATGCCTGCATTGTTTATTCTGGACCCTATTTTGAAATTGGAATATTTTGAAGTTTGTTTTAAATTGGCCAAATTACCGATTTCCGATCACTTTATTGGGTGATTTCTTATGCTCAACCGATAAAATAGAAGTAATACTAGCGAAATAGATAAGAATTTGGTTGACTGGATTAATGTAATTGGCTTAAAATGGGAGTCAAAATTGCCAATATCGCTGATGCATAAATATCGCTTACACAGCAAAATTCGCGAGATTAATTTTGTCAATTTTCCATCAAATTTCATACTTTTTGTTTTATTACCTTCAGAAGAAGATTCTCTACCATTTCATAAGAAAAAAAATAAGAAATTTTTGTTTTGAAAATTCTTGGACCCTAGTTGTCACTCTGAGATTTGGCCTTTGAACCCTCAAAGGGTTAATAAACAACAATTTGAAAAAAGATACAGCAGTTTGATGGTTGGACTGTAGAATTTAAGCTAAGTCAAGAACTTGAATTTCATGTTTTTACAGTACAGTATTCATAGTATAGATAATGTGTAACATTAAGATAAGGTTTACCTAGTATTAACAGTAAAAAAACACTTATCATAATAATAATGAATTCCAATAAACATGAAAATGCAACACTATCATTTATATTGGTGAGCTGGCCACAAATTTAATATGTATGTCATAGGATGAAATTTGCAGTGAGGTAACAGTATGTATAAGGATTAATCTGATATGCATTTGATATATACATGTATAGCACTATATTATAATTAACAGTAATGAATTTGGCACTGATTGGATAGATATTTAGTCCATAATATGTTGATGCAGTTGAAATTTATTCATACTATAGCAATGATAATTATACATTAACAAACTATGATTAATATATAGAATAATAATAGTATTATTATTCTATATATTTATTATTCTGTACTATATATATGAACACAATTACATGTTCATACTGTTTTTTTGTGATTTCTTTTAAACTTTTTTAATTTTGTACAGCTTTTGTTTCCTCTAGTATTCTATTGAAAATTTTTGATCCCTTAATTTGCATGGCATTTCTACATAGATTTTGTCATATGCATGGAATATCAAAGAAGTAATATTTTTGTGGTGTTCTTCGTAGGTTCTGCTGGAGTTTTCAAAGGAAATGTTTGCAAGTCTTGATTAGTAAAATTCTGAACTACAGTCGATGGTTCTGAAGTAGAACAAATGAATGATTCGTATGTGTAGCAAGTCTAATTGCCTATAACTAGTTTTTTCTTTTTAGCAAAATTTGATGTATCAGCAGTGTGCTGCTACTCTTCTATTTAATATAGTTTGCTTTCCCTTCAAGGGAAGTGCTTTGATACCTGGTGAAGGGTAACTATCTCCTTCCTAGATCAAACTTTCTTACCTCCCATTTCCCAGGTGCTATATGGCCATATAATATTCATGTGTCTCTGTGAATATAGTACTGTATCATTTGATTCTGTTGATTTGCTGTTATTGGTTTGATGCATTGTAAAACTGTTGATCCCTGTACAGTACACATATACTATTCATTTGATGTGAAAAGATTTGTGTAATATAGTCATTTGTAGGGGTTACCTGTTGGTGCCTTTCACTGGCGTTAAGATTGAATAAAATAGTCCATAATTCATTAATTTTAAGTAGAAGTTGTATTAACCCTTTGACTGTTTTGGTCGTATATATACGTCTTATGAGCCAGTGTTTCGGACGTATATATACTCAATAATTCTAGCGGCTTCAAATCAAGCAGGAGAAAGCTGGTAGGCCCACATGTGAGAGAATGGGTCTGTGTGGTCAGTGTGCACCACATAAAAAAAATCCTGCAGCGCGCACTGCATAATGAGAAAAAAAAACTGACTTTTTTTTTTTTATTAAAACTCCGAATTTGAGGTGTATTTTCGTATAGTGTTTATCGTTATATTCTCGTTTTCATGGTCTCGTGTGATAAAATGGAAAACATATTACAGAAATAGAGATGGTTTTGATTAGTTTCACGATGAAAACGACCTTGAAGTTGAGCTCAAAGTAGTGGAAATGTTCGATTTTTACCAATGTTCAGGAGTAAGCAGATCACACCACACGTCCAATACATGTCAACTGGGGAGTCTGATATTCTTTCACTAGTGCACTGATATTATTTATACCATTTTTACAATAATGGAGTAGTCTGCATAACAGTAAATTTTGTATTTTTTGTATGAATAAAAAATCAAAATAGAAAGCAATAGTAATATAAGAGGGGCCTAGAGACGTGACTAATGAATAGAGGATATGTTATTTTAGTGCCAAGAATGTCTACATCATTTATTCTGGACCCTATTTTGAAATTGGCATCTTTTTTAATTTGCGTGAAATTGGCCAAATTGCCAATTTCTGACCACTATTGGGTAGTTCAAATCGGTAAATGGGCGGTTTCTTGTACTCAACTGATAGAAAAAATGGAGTTCTAATGAAATAGCTATGAGTTTGGTAAACTGGAACAAAGGAATTGACCAAAAACAGGGCTCAAAGTTGGCGAAATTGCTGATGCGTATATGTCGCCAAGACCGCTAACTTTGCGGGAGCGTAATTCCATGAGTTTTTGACCTAATTTCGTACTTTTGGTGTCATTACCATCGGAAAAAGATTCTCTATCATTTCATGAGAAAACTTTTTTTTTTTTCCAAAAATTTTGCGACATAAAATGACAGTTTCAGAAAGGGGCTTGCGACAGTCAAAGGGTTAAAGATTTTGAACAGGTTAATAAATAGTTCATCTTTATATTATTCTTGTCACATTTTATGTAGTTTGTTTACATTTTCTTACAATAGGGATAGAACATTTTGTGATTATTTATTAAGTCTTTATTAATCAGGAAAGAATCACCTGTCATTGGTCTTTGTCAAATAAAATGACTTGCTGGAATAATGGCAGGGTGCGGTAAAATGTAAATGCTTTTGTGTGGTGTTGGGGCTGGTGGTATCTTTGGACACAGATTCCAGTAATGTCTATGGCCACAGATGCAATCATAGGATAGTAATTAAGTGTTAATCCAGTTACAGTAGCAGCAATCTCTGGCATGGTGGTGCTCGACTGGGTAGTCTTTCGACTGTGGGGTATATTGGTTAACCTTTTCAGGGTTTCGGCTGTACTAGTACGGCTTACGCCCCAGGGTTTTTGACGTACTAGTACGCCTAAATTCTAGTGCCCTCAAATCTAGTGAGAGAAAGCTGGTAGGCGTACATATGAAAGAATGGGTCTATGTGGTCAGTGTGCGCAGTATAAAAAAAATCCTGCAGCACACTGTGCGTAATGGGAAAAAAAACTTTGACCGTGTTTTTGGATTAAAACAGCAACTTTGCACTGCATTTTCGTATGGAATTTATGGTTGTATTCTAGTTTTCCTGGTCTCATTTTATAGAATGGAAGACATATTACAGAAATTGAGATGATTTTGACTGGTTTTACAATGAAAAGTACCTTGAAATTGAGCTCAAAGTAGCAGAAATGTTCGATTTTTACCAAAGTTCAAAAGTAAACAAATCATGCCAAGCTTCCAATACACGTCAACTGGTGAGTTTAATATTCTTTCACAAGTGCACTGATATTATTTATACCATTTCTACACTAATGCAGTAGTCTGCATAACAGTAAATCTTCTATTTTTTGTAAGAATAAAAATTCAAAGTGGAAAGCCAAAGAAACATAAGAGGGGCCTGGGGATGTAGCTAACAAACAGAGAACTTATTATTTTAGTGCCAGGAATGTCTTTGTTTATTCTGGACCCTATTCGGAAATTGGCATCTTTTGAAATTTGTGTGAAATTGGCAAAATTGCTAAATTCTGACCACCTTATTGGATAGTTGAAATTGGTAAATGGGTGGTTTCTTGCATTCATTCGATAGAAAAAATGGAGTTCTAGCGAAATAGTTATGACTAGTACACTGGAATTGGCCGGAAATAGAGCTCAAAGTGGGCAAAATCGCCAATGCATAAACATCGTCGAGACCGCTAACTTCACGAGAGCATAATTCCATAAGTTTTCCATCAAATTTCATACTTTTGGTGTCATTATGATTGGGAAAAGATTCTCTATCTTTTCATAAGAAAATTTTTTTTTTTTTTAAATTTGGGCGACCCTGAGAACAAGTCTCGGAGAGGACCTGGCGACCTTGAAAAGGTTAATCTTGTATTTTTTTGTCCAAGATTTTTAATGTTGGAAGGTTTGCTATTTTGAGGATGTCTAGGAAGGTATGTTAAAAGGGGCTTGTTGTAATAGTATTAAGTAGTTGATGCTTATTCTTGTGCAGCTTTATTGCACATAATGATAATTTCAGCTTGATTATTGTAAATTTTTTATATCATAATTTAATTTCCTCCAGAGATGTGGCTGATGACAAGTATAGACAATTAAGGTTTGGGTCCTTGCTATACCATTACCTTGTTTAGTACAAGTGCAAGGACAAGCAGGTATTGCATGTTTACATTGTTAGTAGCTGAGGCTGAGAGTATATCTTCATTGAAAAGATTTATGTGGCTCTTAAGTCTTTTGTTTAGTTGTAGATTATTAGAAAGTGTTTTCCCAAGTCCTATTTATGTATCCTTTTGTTTCATTGGTTTAAGTACATTAGTAGATTTATTTCATTTTCATGATTAGAATAGCAAGTGTTACAAAATATCTTATTTATTTAGACAGTGACCCTAGCATGTAGTTTCTTCATTCATTTTTTTGTCTGTTGATCTTAATGTATTTGTCACAAAATATAGTACTGTTGGTAACCACAATGACATTGACAAAAGCTGGACTTTAAACGACTTTAATGTAATTTACTGTTACCTCACCTAAGCAGTCCACTGCATTCCTGCAGTACACCTCACCCCAGCAGCCCATTGCACCCCAGCAACCCACTTCACCCCAGCAACTCTGCACCCTAGCATCCCACTTCATACTCTCCTCAGAAAATTTCTCCTTCCCTGCTGGAGTATATAAGCTGATGTTTCTAGTATTTTCCACTAGATTTGTTATTGCCTGTCTAAAGAAGACATCCTTGAACACTATTTTCTCCACGTTCTTGTCAGAAGTTCCCGCTCTTCATCGTGACTCTTCCTGGCGGGACCATGACGCTTCTCTCGCCGGTCAGTTCAAAGATCATCCTGAGATAAGGGTTTAGTGTTCTGGAAGTTCTGTGAACTTTCCAATTATGCAATGATTTTTAAAGAACAAAAATATGCAAGTCATTTATGAAGCCACAAATATTAAGATATACATATATATTTCTGAATGTCTTCAACCTACTGGGCTAGATTTTTTCCTAACTGGATTAGATTACTGCCTCTCTGATGAACCTGAGTAGATTAGGATTTGGCTAATTGGTGTAGATTGCCTGCCTAGCATGGCCATTAGGCTTACTGCAGTGTTCCTCTGTGCTCTGAGTAGATTTTATCCTGGGTCATTTTCCTGCCTCATCTACTTATTAGAAGTAGATTTGACATACTCTAATTCTACCTCTCTTATCCTCTCCACCCTTGCTACTCTGCTCCAGCAGCACCCCATGCCCTGCAGTGCTGTATGACACTAGTGGGCTTTAGTGCTTGGTTTTGATTATGATAATAATGAAAAAAGTAGGGAATCAGTTAGGGTGAGCTTAATAAATGAAAAATGTGTAAATTTATAGAATACTTAGGATAGAATTTTATTTCTTTTTAATATGTTGGCCATCTCACACTGATGCAGGGTGACCTGAAATAGGAACACTTTCGCCATTATTCACACTATCACTGTCTTACCAGAGGCATGCAGATACTACACTTTAGATGTCCTTCTAATCAGCAGATATCCCAGACCCCTCCTTCAGAGTGCTGGCACTGTACATATATTGTTCATATGTTTTTATTGCTGAATGAATGATCTACTCCAGAGTAGTACATGGTATTAATCCATAGAGTTGTGGATAAATATTTGGAGTTAGTTATTGGGAAGTCATGCTAACATCTGAGAGGAAGATTAAAGAAACTTCTGTGATAGAAAGGATGATGCTAAAGAAATAAAGGAAGCTCAGGTATATTAACCCTTAAATGGTCCAAACGTATATATATGTTTTTTCAACATCTGAAAGTATGTAAAAAAATGTAGATCTTCTTTTTTGTTTTACATTTGAAAACGTGTAAAAAAAACTTATATCTACATTTTTTTTGTTATATTTGAAAATATGCAAAAAAAAGTAGATCTACTTTTGTAGCACTACGAATTTGAACGTCGATCTGTTTGGACCGTTTAAGGGTTAAAGTGATTTGAGGTTAGGAGGAGAAGACTGAGAAGATGAACATATAGGGTGCATGAGCACAAGAATTGACAGCAAACTGGAGTGAATGGCAACAGTTGGTTAAGAATGATTGACATGTTTTTTGTGAACATTTGCACGAGGCACTTTATTCCTTGTACAGGAGGGTCCCATTTGTACAGCTCTTAGGTTCCCAACCCTGTATGGTAAACGAAAATTGCCAGCTTGTGGAAAAAGAGCAGTTTTTTCATTATTGAATGCATCTATAATGCTTGTTAACTTGTTCACATTATAATACATTAAGTTCTCAATATAGCCAGGAGTAAAAAAAACATAAAAACGTAAAATAAATACACAGTACATACAATGCTTACCTTAAAATACATCACTAGTCACCTCCCCTAATGCAACTGTTGTAGGAAAATGGCAGAAAAGCAGTAAAAGCACCGAACATGATAAACAGTGGCTCATTTGAAAGCCAATGAAAACCTGGAACACCAAAAAGAGGGGCTGTATATGCGGGGCTCTCCTGTATATTAAAGTGAACAGATATTGCTTTGAATATTGGGATAGATTGTTGTGATAATAGTTTTCTGAAATGTTACTAGTTGGAAATTATTATGAAAGTATTCTTCTTTGATAACCTTTGTTATTTGCTGAAATGTTTCTAAAATAAATTAAAAGTGCAAAGTGGGGCAATAAAGCATTGTAATTCTACAGAAAATATTAAAGGATATTAAGTACAGGAGGTCCACAAAATGCAAATGAGTTTTATTTCTTGTTTTTGATATAAAATGAGTTAATTATATAGAGAACAGGAGTTCCAAGTATGGTTATGTTTCACACATTAGTAACAGGACTTGGCAGTTGTACAACTTTAAATTGTTTTCTAACTAATAGTGTTTGTAAGTGCTGATGTATGTGTGCATCTTGTGACATTTGTAAATGAGGATATGTACATCTTGTTGCATTTGTAAGTGTAGATGTGTGTATCTTGTGGCATATGCAAGTGCAAATGTGTGTATTTTATGGTGTTTAATTGTGGATGTGTGTATTTTGTAAGTTGGAGACCTGTATTGTTTATTATGATCATCATTGCAGTGAATCACAATTATATTTGTTTTAACAGGAGACAAAAAGAAACTACCCAATATGGTACAGATGGCCTGGACATTTGTCAATGACAGGTATGTTATACTATAGTATTATGAAATTTTTGTCTGTAAGTTTAAAAGTTTTTATATATAATAAGAGTAGATGACTAAGAGGATATAAATTTGGGGTACAATTAAGGAGGGGGCAGAGGTCATCCTGGTAAGGGTTGGAGAGAGGGGTCAACAAGGTCTTGAATATTGTATGAACATATTAAATTGGAGTAAATAGGGACAAGTGGTTTTATGGCTTGCCATGCTGTTGAAGTGTAAGCACACTAACATTTATGAAGGGATTCAGGAAAACTGGGTTGCTGGACTTTAGTCGTGGAGGTGGTAAGTACAATGCCTGCACTCTAAAGGAGGGGTGAGGATGTTGGAGTTTGGCAGGTCCTGCTAATAGTAATGTCATTACACTTCTGGTAAGACAATGATTGAAGGAATTATGGTAAATGTGTTTTTTTTTTTTTTTTTTTAGGGAGGGGGGGAGGAGTCACTTCACTTTGGTGGGAGATGATCAGTGTGTTAAAAAAAAAATCCAAACTCCCATCTTTCAGAGTATAGGCAATGTACTTTCCACCTCCAGACCTTGTAGGCCATCTTTCTGGGTTCCCTGAATTCCTCAAATAGATGTCACCTTGCTCACATTTCAGCAGTATGTCAAATCTCAAAAAATCACTTGTCTCCACTCACTTTGATCTAATATATTCATACATGCATGCTGGATGCACCACCCCTTATACTCAAAACTACATTAAGTACAGTGCCTGCAAAAAGAAATAGTCTGTCCAAAAATGCTAAATAAATTGACATTTTCAAGGTTTCTATATTTTCCCTTACACTAAACAGCCTCACTAGACAGCCTAAGGGCAATTTTACTGAGGTTGATGGTTTGACAGCAACCACCCAGGGAAGTACTACCGTCCTGCCAGATGACTGTGAAACAAAAACCTGTAACTGTTTTGCATGATGGTAGGATTGCTGGTTTCTTTTTCTGTCTCATAAACACGCTAAGATAACAGGGATATCTTGCTACTCCTACTTACACTTTGGTCACACTTCACAGACACGCACATGCATATATATATATACATACATCTAGGTTTTTCTCCTTTTTCTAAATAGCTCTTGTTCTTTTTTATTTCTTCTATTGTCCATGGGGAAGTGGAAAAGAATCTTTCCTCCGTAAGCCATGCGTGTCGTATGAGGCGACTAAAATGCCGGGAGCAATGGGCTAGTAACCCCTTCTCCTGTATACAATTACTAAAAAAGAGAAGAAGAAAAACTTTATAAAACTGGGTTGCTTAAATGTGCGTGGATGTAGTGCGGATGACAAGAAACAGATGATTGCTGATGTTATGAATGAAAAGAAGTTGGATGTCCTGGCCCTAAGCGAAACAAAGCTGAAGGGGGTAGGAGAGTTTCAGTGGGGGAAAATAAATGGGATTAAATCTGGAGTATCTGAGAGAGTTAGAGCAAAGGAAGGGGTAGCAGTAATGTTAAATGATCAGTTATGGAAGGAGAAAAGAGAATATGAATGTGTAAATTCAAGAATTATGTGGATTAAAGTAAAGGTTGGATGCGAGAAGTGGGTCATAATAAGCGTGTATGCACCTGGAGAAGAGAGGAATGCAGAGGAGAGAGAGAGATTTTGGGAGATGTTAAGTGAATGTATAGGAGCCTTTGAACCAAGTGAGAGAGTAATTGTGGTAGGGGACTTGAATGCTAAAGTAGGAGAAACTTTTAGAGAGGGTGTGGTAGGTAAGTTTGGGGTGCCAGGTGTAAATGATAATGGGAGCCCTTTGATTGAACTTTGTATAGAAAGGGGTTTAGTTATAGGTAATACATATTTTAAGAAAAAGAGGATAAATAAGTATACACGATATGATGTAGGGCGAAATGACAGTAGTTTGTTGGATTATGTATTGGTAGATAAAAGACTGTTGAGTAGACTTCAGGATGTACATGTTTATAGAGGGGCCACAGATATATCAGATCACTTTCTAGTTGTAGCTACACTGAGAGTAAAAGGTAGATGGGATACAAGGAGAATAGAAGCATCAGGGAAGAGAGAGGTGAAGGTTTATAAACTAAAAGAGGAGGCAGTTAGGGTAAGATATAAACAGCTATTGGAGGATAGATGGGCTAATGAGAGCATAGGCAATGGGGTCGAAGAGGTATGGGGTAGGTTTAAAAATGTAGTGTTAGAGTGTTCAGCAGAAGTTTGTGGTTACAGGAAAGTGGGTGCAGGAGGGAAGAGGAGCGATTGGTGGAATGATGATGTAAAGAGAGTAGTAAGGGAGAAAAAGTTAGCATATGAGAAGTTTTTACAAAGTAGAAGTGATGCAAGGAGGGAAGAGTATATGGAGAAAAAGAGAGAAGTTAAGAGAGTGGTGAAGCAATGTAAAAAGAGAGCAAATGAGAGAGTGGGTGAGATGTTATCAACAAATTTTGTTGAAAATAAGAAAAAGTTTTGGAGTGAGATTAACAAGTTAAGAAAGCCTAGAGAACAAATGGATTTGTCAGTTAAAAATAGGAGAGGAGAGTTATTAAATGGAGAGTTAGAGGTATTGGGAAGATGGAAGGAATATTTTGAGGAATTGTTAAATGTTGATGAAGATAGGGAAGCTGTGATTTCGTGTATAGGGCAAGGAGGAATAACATCTTGTAGGAGTGAGGAAGAGCCAGTTGTGAGTGTGGGGGAAGTTCGTGAGGCAGTAGGTAAAATGAAAGGGGGTAAGGCAGCCGGGATTGATGGGATAAAGATAGAAATGTTAAAAGCAGGTGGGGATATAGTTTTGGAGTGGTTGGTGCAATTATTTAATAAATGTATGGAAGAGGGTAAGGTACCTAGGGATTGGCAGAGAGCATGCATAGTTCCTTTGTATAAAGGCAAAGGGGATAAAAGAGAGTGCAAAAATTATAGGGGGATAAGTCTGTTGAGTGTACCTGGTAAAGTGTATGGTAGAGTTATAATTGAAAGAATTAAGAGTAAGACGGAGAATAGGATAGCAGATGAACAAGGAGGCTTTAGGAAAGGTAGGGGGTGTGTGGACCAGGTGTTTACAGTGAAACATATAAGTGAACAGTATTTAGATAAGGCTAAAGAGGTCTTTGTGGCATTTATGGATTTGGAAAAGGCGTATGACAGGGTGGATAGGGGGGCAATGTGGCAGATGTTGCAAGTGTATGGTGTAGGAGGTAGGTTACTGAAAGCAGTGAAGAGTTTTTACGAGGATAGTGAGGCTCAAGTTAGAGTATGTAGGAAAGAGGGAAATTTTTTCCCAGTAAAAGTAGGCCTTAGACAAGGATGTGTGATGTCACCGTGGTTGTTTAATATATTTATAGATGGGGTTGTAAGAGAAGTAAATGCGAGGGTCTTGGCAAGAGGCGTGGAGTTAAAAGATAAAGAATCACACACAAAGTGGGAGTTGTCACAGCTGCTCTTTGCTGATGACACTGTGCTCTTGGGAGATTCTGAAGAGAAGTTGCAGAGATTGGTGGATGAATTTGGTAGGGTGTGCAAAAGAAGAAAATTAAAGGTGAATACAGGAAAGAGTAAGGTTATGAGGATAACAAAAAGATTAGGTGATGAAAGATTGAATATCAGATTGGAGGGAGAGAGTATGGAGGAGGTGAACGTATTCAGATATTTGGGAGTGGACGTGTCAGCGGATGGGTCTATGAAAGATGAGGTGAATCATAGAATTGATGAGGGAAAAAGAGTGAGTGGTGCACTTAGGAGTCTGTGGAGACAAAGAACTTTGTCCTTGGAGGCAAAGAGGGGAATGTATGAGAGTATAGTTTTACCAACGCTCTTATATGGGTGTGAAGCGTGGGTGATGAATGTTGCAGCGAGGAGAAGGCTGGAGGCAGTGGAGATGTCATGTCTGAGGGCAATGTGTGGTGTGAATATAATGCAGAGAATTCGTAGTTTGGAAGTTAGGAGGAGGTGCGGGATTACCAAAACTGTTGTCCAGAGGGCTGAGGAAGGGTTGTTGAGGTGGTTCGGACATGTAGAGAGAATGGAGCGAAACAGAATGACTTCAAGAGTGTATCAGTCTGTAGTGGAAGGAAGGCGGGGTAGGGGTCGGCCTAGGAAGGGTTGGAGGGAGGGGGTAAAGGAGGTTTTGTGTGCGAGGGGCTTGGACTTCCAGCAGGCATGCGTGAGCGTGTTTGATAGGAGTGAATGGAGACAAATGGTTTTTAATACTTGACGTGCTGTTGGAGTGTGAGCAAAGTAACATTTATGAAGGGATTCAGGGAAACCGGCAGGCCGGACTTGAGTCCTGGAGATGGGAAGTACAGTGCCTGCACTCTGAAGGAGGGGTGTTAATGTTGCAGTTTAAAAACTGTAGTGTAAAGCACCCTTCTGGCAAGACAGTGATGGAGTGAATTATGGTGGAAGTTTTTCTTTTTCGGGCCACCCTGCCTTGGTGGGAATCGGCCGGTGTGATAATAAAAAAAAAAATAAATTGATGGTTTGTCAGACAGCTCATACACATGCCAGCAGCAACTTCCATCCATCTTTTGCCTTCAGTTACTTTGGAATTGCTGTAGGAGGCAGCATCTTTGTGTGCCCTTCCTCCCCCCCCCCTCCCATTCCATTTTGAAATTTCCTGTTGGATTATTTGACAGCCCTGTAAGCTAAATGTCAAAGAGAAGGCTTTTTTTTTTTTTTCCCCTCAAAATGTAGGAAACTTGGATCACAGTGGACTGATTATTTCAAGAATCTCTTAATAGTATGCCTTCAGGAATTAAACCAATAGACGGAATAACCCAGCATTAGATTAACAGATTAAAGTAAGTTAATTTTCAGATTATTTCAATTCTTTTATTGCTTTTCATGTATAATAAAATGTTAACTATGTTTTCAATGATTTCGTTTGCAGGCACTGTATCTCCTCATTTTTGTGGTGGAGGACCAGTTGAATGAAGGGTAATTGTGGGGCTTAATTACAGCTTTAACCAAATCATGAATGCACACTTGCTATTATCTTCAATGATCCAACCCATGTTCCATCACCTATAGGTTATTTGTAGTCCAGGAATTTTTAGATTACTACCAGCAGATATAAAAAATATTGTTAAAATAAAGGTTGAAGTTTTCATGAAGAAACTGGAACATTATATGCTCAGAGTGCCTTATTTGCCAGGTTGTGATAGCCCTGTAGGTCCTTGGAGCATTGGTATCAACAGCCTGGTTGATCAGGCAGCTAACAGGAAACTCTGGTTTAAGGCTAAGCTGAGAGAGTAAAAAAACCATTGGAACCAGTCATGTGTATAGCTAGGAACATGCAAGAAATCTTTGACTTAATGGACTTCAAAAATACAAGACTAAATCTGCTGGGTCACCCGATTCAGAAGTAATGGGCAGAATCTGTTGATTACACTACATTCTAAAACTAAAGATCATCTGTTAAGTACCAGTAACTTTAAAGTTAGTTAGAGCACAAGATAACTGGATTTGAGAATTTTAAGGAGCTCAAACTTGAGCTCAGTGACTACACTTCAATATTGGGATTGTTTACTTTGATATGGTTGTCCTCCCCCCCCCCCTGTATAAGTTTTCTCTCAGTGTCGACCTCGATCCACCCACTGTATAGTTTAGTCAGTTTTGGCTTGCCCTCATATTCATTTAATACATCTAGTTTTTTAGTCATTCATATTTTAACTTATTTTAGTGTTTGAATTATTCACAGTTTTTTATCTTGCATCATTGTTCAAGAGTTATGATTTTTTCACAGATCTTGATGGCGATTGTTTCACTGAAACATTGATAATGAATATATTTTACAAGAAAAAATGCTTTCACCTTCATGTATTACTATATTTTATGACATTAAAGATGCTATTTTTTCTTCTAAGAGAAGTCAAATACACTTACCCAGCATCTTGGAGCCCAAAGGTTACATAAAAATATGAGAAAGAAGGAGTACTGCAGCAGGCCTACTGGTCCATACTGGCAGGTCCAAGTCACACCTGCTTTGCTCAGAAGTCTCGACCTAAACCTAGAAAAATTTTTTGATACTAAACAGTAAACTAAGCTCCTGTATATGACCCAATAATGAATCGTGTAAACTATGAATAAATAACAAAAATATTCATAAAAAATTTGTTGGTACTTAGCAGCAGTAGGGCGAGGTAAACCAGGTGATGGAGTTGAATGAACTACAGTAGTATTGGTAGGCCAGTTCACTTGTTTACCATCAAATGATAGTAAGATATGGTAAAATATGGCAGTAAGATACATTAAAAAACAGTAGTGAGATACGGCACTTAGTTAAAGTACGATACGGCAGTAATACACAGAAGCTGCCATTTGCACGCCATAGGTTTGTTTTGGTCATGTTGCAGTAAAAATGTAATCTTATTAAACAGTAAAATCAGTAAACTTAAAAACAAAATATTTTTAAAATGCATGAAAACTCCATCACAAATCAATATGCAGTCCTAGCCATAGACACATCCACTTGCATGCATCCAGACAGAGAGTAGAAAGAAAACACGGTCAGTCAGGTGAAGTTTACGTATTGTACGTGACTCAATTGAGTGTGTCCTGCAAATGTTCAGTTGCAGCTAAATTAAGTGACAGTGAAAGACACAAAAATACTGCTAAGCACAAGAAAACTGAAGAATCATTAAGTGAAAATCAAGGAAGGACCCCAATGGAAATAAGTCACTTGTCTGACTCTTTTTTGAGTTATCCTGGGTAATTTATACACATTTTATTATGTATGATAATTTGTTTTAGCTGACTCCCAAACCTGCCAGTCACCTGCGTCGGTGATAAAAAATGCAGAACGCACCATCAGCACGTGTTTTTATACGTTAGACCTCAGACTTAACATAACTTCATTACTGTTATTACCATGGATATTTTTGCCCTTTTTTTTTTTTTTCTCTCCAAAGTTTAGCCTGTCAGACTTGGGGATCAAAACTTTATAATGTACACTACATCTTTATTTTGCTTTCCTTCTTAAGCCTCTGTGATTTTTGCCATAATTATCTAATAGTAATTCTTGAACAATGATGCAAGATAAAAATTGTGAATAATTCAAACACTAAGTTAAAATATTAAAGACTAAAGAAGTAGAGATGTATAAAATGAATGAGGGCAAGCCAAAACTGACTAAACTGGACAGTGGGTGGATCAAAGTCAACACAGAGAGAAAACTTCTACAGGTCTCCCTCAACATTCGCGTTTTCAACTTTCGCGGGCTTCACACATTCGTGAATTCCCAACCGCCAAATTCCCAGCTGCCAAATCATATTTAAGGTTACCGCCACGAGTCCTTACTACCCTCCCTCCGACCCCTGCAACTGGCAGCCAGCCCTCCCACCACTGTGTGGTGAGTGTTTTGTTTGTTCATTATTTGCTATTAAACTACAGTATAAATAATGTAAACCCATCCATGACTGCATATTAGAATGGCTATTCGGACAGGTATTGGAAGGTGACATCGTGTGTTTACTCTTGAACACAGCAAAGAATCAAACATTTCTGCTACTGCTAATAATAATAATATTAATATAATAATAATAATAATAATAATAATAATAATAATAATAATAATAATAATAATAATAAATACGATAGAATTGAAGAAGGAAATTGTACAAAAATACGAGGGTTGAAGCAGTGGTGGAGGAAGTGGTTGACGCAGCGTCAGTGTGGCTTTGTTTATGCTGGAGTGAGTATTAGTCTCCGTGCTCTTCCAAACATTTCACAATAATTCATTGTATTTGGTGCTTGTAGATCGAGTGTGACTGGAGTGGTTGAGGCAGTGATAGAGGCAGTGGTAAAGGCAGTGGGTGAAGCAGTGATAGAGGCAGTGATAGAGGCATTGGGTGAGGCAGCAGTTGAGGCAGTGGAAGAGGCAGTGGTTGAGGCAGTGATAAAGGCAGTGGTAGAGGCAGTGGGTGAGGCAGTGGTAGAGGCAGTGGTAGAGGCAGTGATAAAGGCAGTGGTAGAGGCAGTGGGTGAGGCAGTGGTAGAGGCAGTGGTAGAGGCAGTGGTAGAGGCAGTGGGTGAGACAGTGGTAGAGGCAGTGATATTTACTAACATATATATTATAAATAATAATAGTACATTATGAATAACATTTATTATTATTATTATTATTATTATTATTATTATTATTATAAATGTTATTAATATTAACATGTACTATTATTATTTATAACATATATGTTAGTAAATACCACTGCCTCTATCACTGCCCCTATCACTGCCTCCCTCCCTGCCTCTATCACTGCCTCTATCACTGCCTCACCCACTGCCTCTATCACTGCCTATATCACTGCCTCTACCATTGCCTCACCCACTGCCTCACCCACTGCCTCACCCACTGCCTCTACCACTGCCTCAACTGCTGCCTCACCCACTGCCTCTACCACTGCCTCTACCACTGCCTCAACCACTCCAGTCACACTCAATCTACAAGCACCAAATACAATGAATTATTGTGAAATGTTTGGAAGAGCACGGAGACTAATACTCACTCCAGCATAAACAAAGCCACACTGACGCTACGTCAACCACTTCCTCCACCACTGCTTCAACCCTCGTATTTTTGTACAATTTCCTTCTTCAATTCTATCGTATTTATTATTATTATTATTATTATTATTATTATTATTATTATTATTATTATTAGCAGTAGCAGAAATGTTTGATTCTTTGCTGTGTTCAAGAGTAAACACATGATGTCACCTTCCAATACCTGTCCGAATAGCCATTCCAATATGCAGTCATAAATGGGTTGACATTATTTATACTGTAGTTTAATAGCAAATAATGAACAAACAAAACACTCACCACACAGTGGTGGGAGGGCTGGCTGCCAGTTGTGGGGGTCAGAGGGAGGGTAGTAGGGACTTGCAGTGGTGGAGGCAGTGGTATTTAATAACATACATGTTGTTAAGGCATAACGTATGTATTTAGTACAATTTACGATGTTTTCATGTATTTTATGATTGTTCATGGTTCAACAAGTTAAGGAAGCAGTATTGTATTATATTTCCCTACAATATTTTGGGGCACCAAACATTCACGGTTTTTCAACATTCGCGAGGCTCTTGATCCCCTAACCCTCGTGAATGTTGAGGGAGACCTGTACAGGGGGACACAACCTTATCAAAGTAAACAATTCAAATACTGAAGTGTAGTCACTGAGCTCAAGTTTGAGCTCCCTAAAATTCTCAAATCCAGTTATCTTGTGCTCTAACTAACTTTAAAGTTACTGGTACTTAACAGATGATCTTTAGTTTCGGAATGTAATCTTGTAGTTGACAAAGGTTTAGCTAATCTAGTGAGGGTCCTGTAGCCACATATTCTGTTTTGGAAGTTTCTATATATACTTCCAAAGTATCTATCATTACAGCAAGAAAAAAAAAACAATAAATGACACTTGAGCACAAAAGGCAGCATAAATGAATCCTTATATATAAAGTGATTACCAGTAGTTGTGATGGGCATGAGCTTGCTGCAGGTAGTGCTTTCATAAACTGTTTGAAAGACTTGTGATATTGCTACATGTCTAATTTTTTTTTTTTTTTTTAATTTCTCTGCTGCTGCCTCTGAAAAAAAAGTAATGTCTGCTCTTTTTAAGGTTTCTAGGTTTTCTCCTGAATTTGTTCTGTCTCCAAAGAACACTAAATACTTATGGTATTTTGTAGGTTTTGTAAATGCCACATTTTGGAAATAAGGTTCTGGAGTTGTGTATGGACAAGTTTAGCACCTTTAGTAAATATTAATATTTCATATCCCATTTGCATAAATGAAAAGGAAGGAGGGGTAGCAAGAGATAAATACTGTAGAAGTCTTATCTAGCATTAATATTTACATTTACCTTGTCTCTGAATATTGTAATGAATTTAAATTTATATATTACAATCTGTATTTTTATAACTTTTTATTTTTAAGCCTGTGCACAACACTATGCCTCCAGTGGGAACCAGAGATCATTGCCATTGCACTGATGTATCTGGCAGGAAAATTAAGTAAATTTGAAGTAACGGATTGGAATGGAAGGACAGCCAGGCACCAGCGTTGGTGGGACATGTATGTGGAAGGCATCTCCATGGATCTTCTAGAAGGTAATGCACCCTGAGTATTTATTAGCAGTCAAAAAGAGTTTTGTTGCAAGGGTAAGAAAAACTAAATTATCTAGTCTGTAAGGAGTATGAAAACCCATTTCTAAAAATGTTTTATTCAGTACCTTGCTATTTTTTATTGCATAAGGTAGGTAGTGAATTGCTAGTACAGTTTTTTGTAGATTAGTAACCAGTAACTATCCAAGGAAGTACAGGCAGGCTCTGCTTGTACAGCAGGTTAGGTTCCAGGCTACCACTGTAAAGCAGAAATCACTGTAAAATGAATCATAGCTTTTTTTAACTTTCAAATAAATATAAAGGCCTGATAAATATGTTTATGCTATCATATATTAAGTGAGCAATATAGCTAGACCTAAAAAGTGGATATACAGCACACACACATTACTTACCTTAAAATATTTTCATCCTTAGCTTATAGCGAGTGGTGAATATATTTATTGTAGGAAGTTTGAATAAAGGAAGAATGGGTATATGGTAAACCCTCGTGAATTTGGGGCTTCAGTAATTTGCAGATTTTTTTCTTAAAACCTAACTAATAATTGCTCGCGGAAATCCCCGTATATTTGCAGAATTTTTTTTTATTATTATTATCACACTGGCTGATTCCCACCAAGGCAGGGTGGCCTGAAAAAGAATAACTTTCACCATCATTGTCTTGCCAGAAGGGTGCTTTACACAGTTTTTAAACTGCAACATTTACACCCCTCCTTTTTTTATGGTAATATATATAAGTAATATATATAAGTATAGTAGTACCAACACTCTTATATGGATGTGAAGCTTGGGTGGTAAATGCAGCAGCGAGGAGACGGTTGGAGGCAGTGGAGATGTCCTGTCTAAGGGCAATGTGTGGTGTAAATATTATGCAGAAAATTCGGAGTGTGAAAATTAGGAGAAGGTGTGGAGTTAATAAAAGCATTAGTCAGAGGGCAGAAGAGGAGTTGTTGAGGTGGTTTGGTCATTTAGAGAGAATGGATCAAAGTAGAATGACATGGAAAGCATATAAATCTATAGGGGAAGGAAAGAGGGGTAGGGGTCGTCCTCGAAAGGGTTGGAAAGAGGGGGTAAAGGAGGTTTTGTGGGTGAGGGGCTTGGACTTCCAGCAAGCGTGCATGAGCGTGTTAGATAGGAGTGAATGGAGACGAATGATACTTGGGACCTGACGATCTGTTGGAGTGTGAGCAGGGTAATATTTAGTGAAGGGATTCAGGGAAACCGGTTATTTTCATATAGTCGGACTTGAGTCCTGGAAATGGGAAGTACAATGCCTGCACTTTAAAGGAGGGGTTTGGGATATTGGCAGTTTGGAGGGATATGTTGTGTATCTCTATACGTATATGCTTCTAAACTGTTGTATTCTGAGCACCTCTGCAAAAGCAGTGATAATGTGTGAGTGTGGTGAAAGTGTTGAATGATGATGAAAGTATTTTCTTTTTGGGGATTTTCTTTCTTTTTTTTGGGTCACCCTGCCTCGGTGGGAGACGACCGACTTGTTGAAAAAAAAAAAAAAAAAATTTTATGCTTTTTAAAAATGCTAAATAATCAGAAAAATATAATTTAGTAATTTTGTAACAATTATTAACGTAAATTCAGCAAAATTTCCATATATCGGTAAGTACCCCTACATTTAAATTTACTTTTACTAAATTAAATTATTACCATTTATTTACAGTACATATACCAAAGAAAATGGGGTTTCATGAATTACAGTATACCAAAGAAAGTGGGCTTGCATGAATTACAGTACATATGGGAGTAACAGTATTTTACATTCTAGCACTGTGGGAGACATAGCAGTGTAGTGCTGTATACAGGTTTATCTTTACATTCATTTTTTTTTTTTTAGGGTGATGTGTGAAGCTGAATTTGAAATTAAAGTGTTTTGGGGGCATATTTAGGGGTGGTCTTAGAACGTAACCCCCATGAATTTGGGGAGACTACTGTAATTGGAAACCACTGTATTAGCAAAACGCTGTAAAGCGGGGCCCTCCTGTACTTCCATCCTGTTGTGTGTGTAGAGTAAAAGCTCATTCAGTATTTTGCAGTCTGGCAGGAATGCTGGTCTCTTATTTTTGTCTCAGATTTGTAAAATGACAGATAAGGCTTTAGAACATTACTTTCCTGAGTGATTATTAACTATTCTTACTCTTGTAATATTTCCTTTCTAATTTATGAGACCTGGTCAGAGATTGGGTTGCTGGGATAGCAGTCTTGTAATAATAATTTTTATTTGGACCTGATACATAGTTGTACAAGGAATTATGGTATTTGGGTGTACATGCCAAAAGCCCCTTGTATGCAGAGCATTATGGGCAGGCTAAAAATTAACTTAAGATTAACTAAGCAATGATATATTCAGTGGTAAAAATTACAGTAAACAAATTACAACATGAAGTACAAATGAGTATTTTAAACAATGAAATTTGAACATCACTGAATAATTATCCTACAGCCCTAATTGCAGAACGTGTTGTTTCCAGTGTAAACAAGACGTAAATACAAATATATTTAACAGTGCCTAAAATGATGTGAATATTGTTGAATAACTCGGTGTTACGAACATAGTCAGTTGGTCCCTGGGTTATAGTGCTTTTCGTAACAAAATAAACTTAGTACGTCTAGGTACTCACTTCAGAGGAAAAGGAATTTTCTTAGTTTCTATTTAATTTATTAATAATCATAATAATCACTTAAATTCACCTTCTCATATTTTGCACTATGAGTAGAATACTTTTACCATTCCTCATTAAAACAACACAGTACTGGGTTTAGTATTTACAAATGGCTCTGAGTGAGTCACGAAATATTAGTATATGCACATGCACAGGCGTTGCCTAAAAACTCGAACACATTAATAGATTTCTTATGATAGGGTTCACTTTACAATAAGTCCTCATACACTACAGAGGCTTGCTCACTTGGCTTCACTTTCTCTAAGAGCTTCTCGACCGCCTTCTCCAACCGAGATAAGTCTTAGCAGTAAGCTCCTGAAAATTCCTGGGATTTTCTAGGGAGGCGAATGGTGGTTTAGAGGTGGATACTTCCCTCGACCCTTCCTGGTCCAAAGGAAGGTATGAACTGAACTCTGTGAGGCTTTACCAGCCCACTTTGTCTCGGTCGGAACAGGGGTTGAGCAGCTCAAAACACCTACTGGTGCTTGGCCAGGTCACCAGCAGTTGACACTAATTAAACGACCTACCTAAATACAAAGCTAAGTAATACGACCAGATAATATTATAGAGTAAATCCATTTTAGCTACTAATGGAATTACTCCTGAATATAATATTAAGTGAAATAGCAAAAATAACATATAAAAGTATATCATTGTGATAAACAGTCTACTTAAAATGAACAAACGGGTGTAACACTCAGCAGAAGCATGTAGCTAAATCTCAGGTGCCACTTTGACACTGTAGTAACCTGGAATGAGTGACTTGAAGCTGTGTTGACTCTTGTAATCAACAAGTGAGTTCATACCACATTATATTGCTGTATATAATTCTATTTGAGATAAGTAGTAGGTTGGTAGACAGCAACTCACCCAGGGAGGTACTACTGTCCTTACTAAACGAATGTAAAATGGAAACCTGTAATTGTTTTACATGATGGTGGGATTGGTGGTATCTTTCTATCTCAAAACCTGCAAGATTTCAAGTACGTCTTGCTACTTCTCCTTACACTTAGGTCACACTGCACATACATGTACAATCATATATATAAATATATATATATCCCTCTGGGTTTTCTATTTTCTTGCTAGATCTCCATGGGGAAAGTGGAACAGAATTTTCTTTATAAGCTATGCGTGTTGTAAGAGGCAACTAAAATGTCAGGAGCAAGGCTAGTAACCCCTTCTCCTGCATACATTACTAAAGCTATGAAGAGAAACTTTTGTTTTTCTTAATGGGCCACCCTGCCTCAGTGGGATACAGCTGGTTTGTTGAAAGAAGACCTCTGCTTGAGGTTTCATTTTTTTTTTTTTATGCACAATGGTACAGAAACCCAAAGAAATAAAAACACTAATTTTTGCTGATTCAGTAGTTGCCTTGCAAGAAGTACAAATTCACCACATTTTAACTGCTCCACTGATTATTATTATAATCAAGGGGGAAGCGCTAAACCCGGAGGATTATACAGCACCTGGGGGGGGGGGGATGTGGAAGGCATTCAGGCTTAATTCGGGGAACTGGAGCACAGATCCAATTCCCTAAATCAAGAGCCCCTCACCAACATCAAGGAACCTTCCTTGAGGGGACTACTCCACTGAATTGCAACATTACTTCCCATTCATCAGAGGGCAAGTACTCTCTTTCCCATCTTTGTATCTCAAGCCCAACTAACCAGTTTCCTTAAATACCTTCACAATTGTAGCCTGGCTCTTACTCCAGTCTTCTTATTAATAAAGTCCTTGAATAGATCCTCGTAGTAATAATTTAGTATATTTTAGCTACAGTGTCACTGTAGAGGCCAGCAGATTTGCTGTCACAATTGTAACAAAGAATATCTGTACAAATAAGAAATTTTCTGTTACTACAGTAGACCGTCATTTAACCCTTTGAGGGTCGACAGGCCCTCTCCGAAACTCGTTCTCAGGGTCGGCCAAATTTCAAAAAAAAAAAAAATTATTTTTTCTTATGAAAAAATAGTATTTTTTCTAAACATTATAGGCTAAACAAAAAAATTTTAACGTCAATACTTACCGAGATATGGAGGTGTGAAATTTGCCAAAATTGAACAACATATGGTAACATCGCCGACTGCCGTCACCCGGTATTTTTCTATTTACTTTTTTATGTACTATTTTCAATTTTTTTTCAATTTTTCTTTTTCTGAGTAACTTTTATGGCCTCTGAGGCCAACATGATCAGTATTTTGTAAGTTATTTCTTTTTCAATACTACACAATAAGGGCGTAAACACTGTTGTCATTATTTTGTTTACAGAAAATATTTACACAAACAAACAATATGAAATGTTGTTTATTACTATTTTTCTATATTTTATATACACATACGCTGTATAGCCCTTGTGGCTTAGCGCTTCTTTTTGATTATAATAATATATACACATATACAGTCACAGGACATGTTTCTAGAAGTTCTGCAGCCTGTGGAACTCTTTGAAACATGGTGTCATGCACAGTGGAGTTTTGCACTCCTCACACATAAAACGAGTGTCTCTGCGTTGTCGTGGGCGTTTTTTTGTATGTGAACAGACGTAACACCTCTTCTGAGCCTTTTTCTTCAAAGCAGTAGCAGGCAGTTTTACCAGGAAGTGATCACCATGCTTCAGACGAGCAGGTAGTTGTTGATAATTTGGTGGGCGGTCAATTGCAGGTGCATTTCCTTGGTACTTGAATACTATTTGTCTGATGACAGACAAACAGAATTCGCCGTACTGTGGTTTGTTTCTGGTGCTCATCTTATACATATTATAAGCATTGAGCATGGAAATGTCCAGAAGATGGAAAAACAGTTTGATGTACCACTTATAACTCTTGCGAACACAATCAGCAAACCCAATCTGCATGTCACATTTGTCCACTGAACGCATGTTGAAGGTGTAATCAATCACAGCTGCAGGTTTTAGAATGGGTTCATTTCTCTCTCTATGCTGCCTGCCACTGTCTGCCATTTCATTAGGGTGAATTGATGACAACAGTGTGACATCTCGTTTGTCATGCCACCGAAATGCCATGATGTCATTGGCAGCAAACGCCTGCACCTCACCTCTGCGAGTGCCAGCATCAAACCTGGGCATACGTTTTCGATTTGCACGCACTGTGCCACACACATCTGTCATGTTCACTCGCAAAAAATCACTGAGTGAGGGGCTTGTGTACCAGTTATCTGTATATAATATATGCCCCTTACCAAGGTATGGTTCTATCATTGTTCGAACCACATCACCTGAGATGCCCAATAACTTCCTGGTATTTTGCAATGTATAACTTCCAGTGTACACAATAATATCCAATACCAGACCACTGTAACAATCACAAAGCACAAACAACTTTATACCAAAGCGTTTCCTCTTGCTTGGTATGTACTGCTTGAAAGAGAGTCTTCCTTTGAACAGAATCAAAGACTCGTCAATTACAAGCTTCCTGAAGGGATAAAAATGAGTACTGAATTTCTGTTTCAGATACACAAACACATTCCTAATCTTATATAACCTGTCAGTTCTGTCAGGCCTGGTTTTATCTGAGAAGTGAAGCATACGTAACATTAGCACAAATCAATTCACTGGCATTATATCACTGAAACCTGGTGTTGCAATCAGGGGGTCTGTTGACCAGTATGATTTCACTTTGTGCTTATACACATGTGGCATAAGCATTATTGTGGCAAAGAAAAGATACATCTCAGCCACAGTTGCCTCCTTCCATTGGTGTAGACGTGATTTTGGTGAAAGTATTGTGTTTGCCATGGTGTACTCGTAGTATGTGTTGCTTTCCATGACAATACTTTTCATCAGTGGTTCGTCAAAGAATAACTCGAAACATTCCAGTTCAGTGGCATTGTTCCCAAGTGCACAAGATGGCCGTATTCCACTTTGGCTGCCATCAAACTGGTGGGGATTTGGAACAAAATTGACAGCTTCCTGCCAATCCCAGGTGCGGTCTGCTGGTGGGTACTGGACAATGACAGGTGGTTGTGGTTGTGGAGGTTGTGGTTGTGGAAGTTGTGGTTGTGGAGGCTGGTGTGGTGGGGGAGTGGGGGATGGTGGCCTTTGTTCTAGATCAGCTGAGGCAGCGGCGTGGCTGGCAGCGTGGGTGGCAGCATGGCCCACTGCTGGTGCCTCACCGCCGGCACCACTACCACCACGCACATTTTCCATCCCAATTGCAACAGTATCTTCGTCATTTTCACTGTCTGTTCCTGTTGTACAGCCACGGGATGTACTCCGAGATACACTCCTTCCCCTTGGTATAACATATGGCACACTTCCAGAGCGCATATATCGTCGTATATACTGACGCTTCACTGGGGAATATTGCACTTCACTATCACTACTGGAACTAGTTTGAAGAGCTTGTAGTTCATATTCACTATCACTATCATCACCCATGCTCTCATCTGAGTCTGGGATTTGGGAAAATAGAAGTTTCCTCTTGGGTTCTGGAACAACTGAACGTGAACACGAGGGCCCAGCACCAGAGGTGGAAGGCTGAGGGTCGTCTGGGTTTTCTTCACTATTACCGATATTATGGTCATTAGTTTCGGTCAAAACCTCACTAAAACCACGAAACTCATCTTCACTGGCACTTCCATCACTATTAGAACTGTCACTGGGGAACAAAAGTGTCCCAATTCGCCGAGGAGTGAGGAGCTTCTTACCGCGAGGCATGGTGGACATTGTTTACTAAGAGGGCATTCCCACAATGCACCACTGGGTCCCAGATTTTTTTTCTACCGCGCACACTGACCACGCAGACCCATTCTCTCACACCTAGGCCTATCAGCCTTTTCGCGCGAGATTTGAGGCCGCTAGAATTTATGCGTACTAGTACGTCAAAAACCCCTACGCGTAAGACGTACTAGTACGACGAAAACCCTCAAAGGGTTAACACAGTAGTTATGTTCCTGAAAACGTCGTGTTAGGTAAAACTGTGTTAGATGAACTGAAGAATTTATAGGAAAAATAGGGTTACATTCCTTGGAGCCCCAAAAGCCAAAACTTTTTTTTAGGCCGCCACATCTTTCAAAAATAAAAGTGAATATGTAATTGTAGTTCATTGTCGTGATGTATTATGTTGTTTTTACTGCTTAAGATTACAAATGCAATAGAAATAATAGTATTTCTTACCTTAAATTGTGGATAATTGTGGAGAGTTATGCTGTGGCCCTACTGGGCTGAGGTGGATGGTAGAGGTTCTGGTACTGAAGTCAACGGTTGTACTGGAGTGTGCATAAATTCTGTAATAGATTTCTGTTCTATTTTAAAGTCAGTCAAGCCAGTAAGTAATTCAGTCAGTAAATCAGTGAAGTCAGTCATCATGTACAGTCATATATTTACCTCATTCTTTTGTGCACAAAGTGAGCTTCATTATGGCCACTGGCTATCTCTTGTCTAATATCTCTATTTTCTTTGTTAATTCTAAGACTTAAACATTTATACGTTTTCTTGCCACTTTCAGAATACTTGTATGCCTACTGGGTGCCATGATTGCTTGGCAGATTTTAGATATAGCAATTAAAATATGTGTCTAAACAAACACAGCGAACTCCCAGAGGATCGCCCTACACACGTATGAACTGAATTGAAGGCTGGGAGGGTGGTGGTGGTGGTTGCAGAGGGTGGCAGTAGGTCTTCCTTGTTGAAGCAGTGGTATAACTCACAGCCAATCCTGCGGGTGACTGCGCACTCAAAATTTTTTTTTTTCCACTCGCAAACTGAACCATGTTAAATTTTACGAAGTGTTGAATAAAATTGTGCCGCAATTCTTCAGTCGTGCTATAACCGAATTGTGCCAAATAAACTCATGTTAAAGGACAGTCTACTGTATATCATAATTATTGTTTGGCCTTTACTGAAATAACATTTGATTTATCTTAAAAGTAGATTTGCCAGAAAGGAGTTCACAATGGAAGTAAAGTATAGCAAGTCCTCTCTTAATATCATCAATAGGGTCTTGGAAACTACAACAAATGAAGTATAATGAAACCAGTTTTACCATAGGCTAATTGAAACTTCTTGCTTTGTTTCTAATGTCACACTTTTTCTCTGTTTTTTGTGGTCACAGACAGGTGCACAGTGCATCTTTAGCACTCATTACAACAGGGTTAAATCAAGGAATAAATGTTTGTAAAGCTAAAATTGTAAGGAGCACTTCCTACCATCACGCAGTTCAAAAACAATAATAAATATGATGGGCTCGCTGAGTGTTTTTGTACCACATTGTTTGTCATGCATTTGTATGAGTGTTGTATACTTTGAATTTTTATTTTACAGTAATTTGTATTGGATTTTTTCTCATCCATGTTATAACAAAACAACATTATTCGAGGACCTGCTGTACGGTATATTATTTTTCAGCCATATTTTGGCTTGTAGGTAGGAAATGGGTAAGGGAAGGTCTTGCTGATCTTAGCAGGAATATCGCCACTGACTAGTTTGGAAGAGGCTTGGAAGAAATGCAGTAGTTTGGTATGTGTCGACAGTTAGAAAGAATTTACTTATTATTAAGCAACATAATTCCTTTTCAGATGCTGTATCCAGTATTTGTTTATTAGGAGATGAAATAATTTATTTTTATGTTTTCAGATATATGTCACCAAGTTCTTGATCTCTACTCACCAAATAGATCAGAAACAGGATCAACTTCTGGTGACACTGCTCTCGTCATGCCTGGAGCTACTCCTCGACGACCATCAACACCAACACAGGCAAGCAGTGCAGCTCCACCTCCTGCCAAGAAGGTTAAGAAAGAAGAAGTGAAATCCTCTCCTGCCAAGACAGAAAATACTACTCCCTCACAATCCTTCCAGTACCCCTACCAGTATTCAAATTATCCTTCATCTTATCCTTCCCAAAGTTCATCTCAGGGAACTTCTACTGCTGCTACCCAGCGGTACCCATATTCTTACCCTCCATCTACTACTCAAGGGCCACCTCCACAGGCTCCTCCTCAGGCACCCCCTCCAGCATATCAACCACCTCAAAGACACTACCCCCCACCTGCTGCATCTACATGCCAAGCTGCTGCTGCTCCTCCACATTATACTTCACAACCTCCACCGTCTCATTATTCTACAACAAATCATCCTCCTGCTTCTTACCATCAAGCATCCACCACAACACATTACCCCACCCCACCCACAAATCAACCACCTCCTCAGAGTCACTACCCTCCTCCTCCTCATGGGTCTACCTCCTCTTCATATTATGCACCACCACCTGCTTCTACTAATCCAACTAGCTATCCAACAGCGGGTCCATCCTCATCATATCCACCTCCAAATTCCTATTCTCACTCAAGTTCCAGACAATACTGAGTATTTTCTTATTCGTCACTATGCCCTGTTCTTTTTAGACTACGACTGTTATGTATTATATGTTAGTCCTGCATATAATTTTTTATCTAACTGAAATAAAATAAAGTTTATTGCAAAATATTATTTTCAGGATAATGGTCAAATTACCATGTGTGTACATTAAAAATTAGTAAAGTTTAAATATAAATTTCAGTCAAGTTTCAGTATATCAAAACAAGCTTCATTATAAATTTCAATAAATAGTTTTAGTATGAATGTAGATACACAATTTCAATAATTGTTTTGTACAAAATTATTGATGTTAGTGTTATGTATAATAATTGGTTATGTAAAATAAATTCCTTGAACCACGTATTCAAAGCAAAAAATTTACTTCACAATATCAGGATAGCATAATGAAAATGTACAATTGCTTAAACCATAATATAGTATACATATTTCAGGCAAGGCTGGAGAAACTATTATAAAACCATGTCACATTCTTTAAATGCTAATATTACTAGTAGCTAAGTATCAGAACATAGGTTTGAAACATTATATGGGAAAATCTAACAGCTATACAATTAAAATCTGAATTTTTTAGTCATGCATGCATCAGAAATGTGATTAGGTTACATGGTTATAATAACTGCAGGTACAGCTGTAGTTTGATTATATGCTGATATTTTTTAGTATATATTTAAGTTCTATTGTGCACTATGACCTATACATGTTAAGAG
The DNA here is from genome assembly GCF_038502225.1 of Cherax quadricarinatus. NCBI lineage: Eukaryota > Metazoa > Arthropoda > Malacostraca > Decapoda > Parastacidae > Cherax > Cherax quadricarinatus. The sequence continues at coordinate 37,783,795 of NC_091311.1, read as the reverse complement.
CTTGTTTTCTACTATGACAATTTCTTATAAATTATTATTCCTATTATAATAATTGGTTCTGTTTGTGAATAAATTATCCACCATTTACACTGCATGCAGGAATTTTGATATTTTCATAAATTCCTAAGGTAAATCACTGGTAAATATTGAGTTGCCCAGTCTATAAGACATTTCATAGGGCTTCCCAATTAATGTACAAATGTTTGCTCAAAATAAAAATATAAATTATGTGCATAACTGACGGCAGCATTAAAAATCTTGCTAAGTGTCTGTTATATTATTATGTATAAGGAAAAAGGGCTAAACCCATAGGGGTTAAATGCACAAAGAGTCTATGCTTCTGTATTAAATTGCTGTGATATTTGACTGGCAATTTAGTTAGCTGCTTCAAAATGTGTATAAATCATATATTTAGGTAAATAAAGTGAATGGTAAAGAATACTGTAATTTCATTACTGAAATAGGTAAAGTTAATCCATCTTTAAACAAATGTAGCTGAGCAATAGTTTGGGAGGTTCTCTCAACACCTTTTTGAATGTTCAAGGTTCTATTGATAGTGTGTCTAGCAAGAACACACTAGCTCTAGTGGGGAGGGAGAGGTGCAATAGAGTATGACCTGAGGAAGGGAAAGGTAGAATCAATTACTCAGATAATCAAAACTTTATTTAATGGAATATTGAGACTAAAATAAAATAAATGGAACACTATTATATTTTAATCTCTCCCTTTAACCCTTAAATAGTCCAAACGTACATATACGTTTTTTCAACATCTGAAAGTATGTAAAAGAATGTAGATCATCTTTTTTGTTTTACATTTGAAAACGTGTAAAAAAACTTTTATCTACATTTTTTTTTGTTATATTTGAAAATATGTAAAAAAAAGATTACTTTTGTAGCACTACGAGTTTGAACGTCGATCTCTTTGGACTGTTTAAGGGTTAAAGAGGGTATCTTGGTGCTGGTGAAAGGCATTGCCCTCTCCTTTCTCAGGTCATACTCTATTACACTTCTCTCAGCACTGTATGATCCTTAAGGGTTTGGCACATCATTCTGATTATAATATTACACCTTATTACATCTGTGCTCCAGTTCCCTGAATTAACTCTGAATACCTTCCATCCCCCCCACAGGCACTGTATAATCCTACGGGTTTAGTGCTTCCCCCTTGATTATAATAATTATTATTACATGTTATCCTAATACTTTTACTTTTTTTTTTTTTTTTTTTTTTTAACACATTGACCATTTCCCAACGAGGCAGGGTGACCCAAAAAAGAGGAAACACTTGCCTCATCATTCATTTCATCACTGTCTTGCCAGAGGCATGCATACAGTACAGTTAAAAAAAAAATGCCACATATCAACACCCTTCAGAGTGCAGGCACTGTACTTTCTATCTCCAGGACTCAAGTCCAGCTAACCGGTTTCCCTAAATCCCTTCATAAATGTTACTTTGCTCACACTCCAACAGCACATCGTCATAAATGCCATTTGTCTCCACTCGCTCCTATCTAACACGCTCGTGTACACTTACTGGAAATCCAAGCCCCTCACACAAAACCTCCTTTACCCTCTCCCTCCAACCTTTCCTAGGACTGCCCCATCCTTTCATTGTTCAAACCACCTCAGTAACCCTGCCTCTGCACTTTGGATAATTACTTTTAGAAATCCCACACCTAAATTAAAAGCTATGGATTCTCTGCATTATATTCACACCAGACATTGCCCCCAGACAAGGCATCTCCACAGCCTCCAGCCTTCTTGTTGCAACATTCACTACCCATACATGAGCATAGCTACCACTATACTCTCATACATTCCCCTCTCTGCTTCCATTGATAATGTTCTTTGTCTCCACAGACTCTTCAGTGCCCCACTCACCTTTTTCCCCCATCATCAATTCTATGATTCACCTCATCTTTCCTAGACCCATCTGCTGACAAGTCCACTCCCAAATATCTGAATACATTCACTCCTTCCTTCCCTCCAATCTGATATTAAGTCTTTCATTACCTAAATTTTTTGTTATCTTCATCACCTTGCTCTTTCGTATACTCACTTTTAATTTCCTTCTTTTACATACCCTTCCAAATTCATTCACTAACCTCTGCAACTTCTCTTCAGAATCTCCCAAAAGCAGTGTCATCAGTAAAAATTGACTGACAACTTTGTGTTAGCTTCATCTCTTAATTCAACACCTAAGCGTTTACTTCCCTTACAACCCCATCTATTAATATATTGAACAACCATGGTGACACTACACATCCCTGTCTAAAGCCTACTTTTACTGGGAAATAATCTCTCTCTCTCCTACATACTCTAATTTGAGCCTAATTATCCTTGTAATAACTCTTAACTGCTTTCAGTAACCTACCACTAATTCCATACATTTGCAACATCTGCCACATTGCTCTTCTATCTACCCTATCATATGCCTTTTCCAAATCCATAAATGCAACAAAAACCTCTATACCCTTATCTAAATACTGTTCACTTATGTTTCACTGTAAACACTTGGTCTATGCACCCCTACCCTTCCTAAAGCCTTGTTCATCTGCGATCCTGCTGTCCGGCTTACTCTTAATTCTTTCAATAATTGCCATACACTTTACCAAGTATACACGACAGGCTTATTCCCCAATAATTTTTATACACTCTTGTCTGCTTTGCCTTTATGCAAAGGAATTATGTATGCTCTCTGCCAATCCATAAATACCCCTCTTCCATACATTTGTTAAAAGTGCCAACCATTCCAAAACTATATCCCCATCTGTTTTTAACATTTCTGTCTTTATCCCGTCAATCCCAGCTGCTTTACCCCCTTTCATTCTACCCACTGCCTCACACACTCCCCCTCCCCACTCACATCTGGCTCTTCCTCACTGCTATATTATACCTCCTTGCCCAATGCACAAAATTACAGCTTTCCTATCTTCATCAACAATTAAACAGTTCCTCAAAATATTCCCTCCATCTTCCCGATAGTTCCAATTCTCTATCTAAGAACTCTTCTCCTATTTTTAACTGTCAAATCCATTTGTTCCCTAGACTTTCATAACTTATTAATCTCACTCCAAAACTTTTTCTTATTCTCAGCAATGTTTGTTGATAATACTGTACCTGGGTGAGATACTGTCTTCTTTAAAATGCATGGCTTATGAGCTGCTTTAGTGTGGGTCCTGAATTGTCACTGGAATATTTTCAGAATGTTGCACAGCACTTCAGGCTTTTCAGAGATTCATGAAAGTTTAAAAGATCTGGTAGACACTGCCAAACACCAGTCCACAAGACTCAACCATTAAATATGTTAAGTTTCTCAATATACATACAATATTGTTGACTGAGTTTGTATATACTGTATTCATACAGAAGTGTAGTCCATTGATCTTTATACTTTAATGTGCTTTCCACAAACGTACTAGCAATTGAATTTGAAGCTACCCTCTTTCCCTCTGGATAAAATTGATTAGCTCCCATTCCCTAGGTGCTGTACAACCCTAGCACATTTAGCACATCTCCATGCATTTATTATATTTAGTGGGAATTGCTGAACTCCTAAGGATCATACAGTGTCTAGGGTTTGGGAGACATTCAATTTTTTAACAAATCCAGTTTCTTGGAGCTAGAGCCCCTCACTAGCATCAGGGAACCTCCTTTGAAGGACTGGAGTGTCCAGCAGGCTTGTAAGAGTTTTTGGAGTGTGAGTAGGGTAACTTTGGGTTTAGAATTTCTTGCAATGTCCTGAATGGCCTTTCATTCCCTTTGTGCTTCTTCTGTTTGATAACTTTTATGAAAGGCTGGGCTTGAGTCCTGGAGGTGGGAGGGGCAGTGCCTGCACTCTGAAGGAGGGGTGGGGATGTTGTAGTTGGAGTAATTTGATAGCCATGTCAGCACACTTTTACTAGCCCCTGCACTCTACCAAAACCCTGCCTCAGCCCTGTTCAGTCTCTCCTACCCCAGCACCCTGACTCAGGCCCATCCATGCCCGTTGTTCCATTCTTTCCCTTTCCCCCCAGTTCCTCCAGCTTCTGCACCACATCAGCACCCTGCCCTAGCCCTATTCAACCTTCACCCCAGCCCCAGGCACTCATTCATACCCCATTACGTCATTCTTGCCACTTGCCCTGGCCACATACATATTCCATGTCTCTTCTCCATCCCTGCCCACTGACTCATTCCTCCCCCCCTAAGGAGGTGCCCAAACAGGGAAATAACACAGATCAGAGTAAAGGGTAGAATACGAATGAGAGACTAGTAACTGCATATTCTGAAGGAAGGCTTACAAATCAAGGAATGACGAATGGAACAGCAGTATGAAAAGAGTCAGCAGAGAGGACAAAGGCTAGATTAAGAAAAGGGAAAGAGATAGCTGAGAAATAAACAACTAAAACATTGACTGGTATTATAAGAGGCTAGGTAGTAATCAGGTTTGATCTGAAGCAGAACTAACTTTTTTAGTAGAATAGCATTTCCGCTAACTTTGGAAACCGTTAGCAGACCAATTAGCTTCTGCTAAATAAAGTTCCGCTAACTTTGAGTCTACTAAAAAAAATGCATAAGTTGTTGGTAGTTGGGAAGCAGTGAGGAGAGCAGCACCACTAATGAGGATGAAGATGATTTCTTCAGCAGCATCACTCAGTTCCAGGACAGCAGAAGCCACAGGTCACTGAAGTCAAAGGCACAGAGCATGGTGAAGACCTGGCTGGAGACCGGCTTGAAGGAGGTCGCAAGTGAAGTCGCCTTCTTGTGAGCAGGTCTTGATCAACCTATTCATTAAGTATAGCACCACCCTGCCAGATGGAAACTGAGAGGCTGATGCTCATGAAGGGCAACCAGCATCATATCAAAGCGATGGAGAAGGCCCAGTCAGAGTAGTAATCAGCCCCTTCATCATCTGATCTTGGCATGATACCCATGCTATACATTTTGTACAGTAAATAAAGTGTATGTTTGATTTAAACTTATGTTTGATTTCATTTGTTCATTTAACTATTTGTGTGCACCTGTATAGCTGTATCACTGGTGCAGTGATAAGTTGGCCTTAAGGTTTCAACTTCAAGCACGATTTTCAACTACTTGTTTATTGGGTTCAGAATATAAATTAAGTTAAATGCCAATATGAACAGAAACAATAAAATGACCGAATGCAATGAGTAACTGGAACTAATGACGAAAGCAGTCAAATAAGCTAACTCAATCTGTTTGGGTGCTATGGGGCTTAAGTACAGCGACAAGTGTGTCCTTGTCGGTTGCTCGCGTTACATCACAAAATTAAACAATCGCCATTTTCACACTAGTGGCACTTGATCATCATATGACCTTGGCATTCTATATCTTATTAGGAAGCTCTCCAGGTCTGTTCTAAAATTCTAAAAAGTAAAAGTAAAAGACAAAAACTAAACCAAATCTGTATTAATGTGAAAAAGTCAGTGGTTAGCGTTAGCTTCTGCTAATATTTTCGGCCATTTAGTGGTTTAGCATTAGCGGAGTTAATTTTCTAGTTAGCGGATTAGTGGTTAGCTAAGCTAACTTTTTGGTTAGCTTTGCCAACCACTGCAAAATCGTCAAGAGCCCTTTTGGCAGCATCAAGACACCCTTGAAGGGATTATAAAATGGTAAATAGATATACTGTAGGAAGAAGCAGAAGCGGCTAGGAAGGTGTTGAAGGGGTAAGCAGGACACTTATGAAGAAGTGATAGCAGAAGTTCGGGTGTACTGAAGAAGGGAAGAAACTTGTGCACCTAATATCTAAACAGCCTGGTCTGGGACCAGACCAGGGGGAAGGATGTCAATGACTTCCGGAAGCTACTCCAGGTAACCCTTAACCTGCACACAGGTATGGACTGCCCAAGATCCTTGAACACAGCATACCCCCAAGACTAATCACATCAGTGCACCACAAATTAGTCAAAGTCCACACTAAACCTTCCTGTCTAGTACAAGAAACTAATTAGTCTTTATGTTACAATACTTTCCTTTTTGCGAAAATACCAACCACGCAGTTAACCAGGACCACTGTCTTCCTCTGCCTCCCGAGGATTTCGTCAACCTGACTGAACGCTACCTAAACTTTGGCCAAAACAATAGCTTCTACAAATAAAGGATGGGTGTGGGTTTCCCCCCAGCAGCACCGTCTTGGCAAACTTTTAAATGGAACACCTAGAAACTGAGTGATTCTCCAGTGCCTCCGTGGCCTGGAAGTTAAAGCTCTTGCTTCACACAGTGAGTGTCTGGGTTTGATTCCCAGCACGGGTAGAAATATTGGGCGTGTTTCTTCACACTGGTTGTCTATGTTCACCCATCAGTAAAATGGGTACCAGGGAGTTAGTCGACTGGTGTGGGTCGCATCCTGGAACAATGACTTAATTTCCCCGAAATGTTCTGCAAAACAAGGGGCTTTCTGTATAGTAGTATGTCATTGATGTCAGCTAGGCTTGTATATTTTGTACATGTACTTGTAGTGAGTAAAGATATTAGTCCCTTTTATATTATAATTTTATATTATAATTCTAACTTTAAAGAATTACCTTTAAAGTACTACCTACTATCATATTCCCAAGCTCCATTATTTGATCATCACTATTTGTTCACCACAAATTATTTTAGTCCCTTTTATATTGTCTCCTTTATTTTAGCTTTAAAAAACTACCTTAGCTCATTATTTTTACATTTGTTAAATATTTCAGGTGCTATTTTTTTAGCTTTAGAATATTTACTTTGTTTTATACTTAATTCTAACTTTAGATTCACTACAAATCTTATGATTACAAGCATTGATCCTGATACCAACCTCTTATTTAATGACTTAAATGATTCAAACAGTTACTGTAATTACTACACAGCAAAACAATCAAAGGCACTTCTCAGAGCCAACAACAACATAACTATCTTTAACTACAATATCAGATCTTTAAGCAAGCATTATGATGACCTCCTAGCATTACTAAATTCCTTGCATGCCAATATGTCCATCATTACACTAACTGAAACCTGGCTAAAGCCTGATACTACAGATGTCTATGCCATTCCTGGTTACACAGCCATACACAACTGTAGGCCAGACCAACAAGGGGGTGGCACAGCCATATACTACTCAGACCAACTAGAATGTATCACTAATACTTGCACAAGGGATGAACATGGGGAATATATAATAGCTAAATTCAAATCCAAATACCTACAAAAACCTCTCACAGTGATAAACATCTACAGAGTTCCACAATCAAACATTAGCCAATTTAGTCAAAACCTAGGAAGTATGATAACTGATGCACGCATGAACAAAGATCACTTACTACTCTCAGGTGACTTCAATATAAATCTCCTGCAAGACCAGGACCCACACGTAACTGAATTCACAAACACAATGAGTAACTGCATGTTGCTACCAACAGTAACTAAACCTACAAGAGTTACAGAGACTAGTGTTTCCCTACTTGACCACATCTGGACCAACACCATATCCCCTTTAAAATCAGGCATAATTACAGATAATACAACAGACCACTACCCTACTTTCCTCATAACTCTTGGTAAAATACCCCAAGACACTACTAAAGTCACCTTCAGACTTCACAATGAGGCAGCCATTAATAACTTCACAACAGCAGTAACAAACATTGACTGGCACACTGAGCAAGAAATCTTTACAGATATTGACGAATGTTTTAATAATTTTCTAAAAAAGACCCAATACCTCTATAACAAACACTGCCCTAAAAAAACTAAACAGATGACAGCTAAGAGACTGAATAGTCCCTGGCTAACACCCAGCATTCTCAAATCCATAAATACAAAACACCGATATGAAAAACAGTACAGAATGGGTCACATAACCAGAGACCAAACAAAACGTTACTCGTCAATCCAAACCAGCCTGATAAGAAGGGCAAAAAAACTATTATGAGAACAGATTATCCAACTTACGAGGTGATATAAAAAAGACCTGGAAGACCCTATCAGAAATTCTGGGAACAAAAAAGATATCACGAAATAGCGAAATAAAATTAGCAAAATCAGATGAACCCCAACTCCCACCAACAGAAACAGCAAACAGACTCAATGATTTCTTCTCCACTATAGGACAAAACCTTGCCAATAAAATCCCAAGCTCAGATACCCCACCAAATGACTACCTCACCGGCAACTACCCGAACACACTGTTCCTAGCTCCGACTAACCCATACGAAGTCTCCCTTATTATCAACGCACTAAAAAACAAGGCAGATTTAAATACCTTACCACCCTTTATATACAAAAAAGCGTCACAAGTACTATCACCAATCATTGCAACACTTTAAAAAATCCATTGAATCCTCCATCTTCCCTACAGCTCTCAAAATAGCAAGGGTCACCCCGATCCATAAAGGAGGAGACCAGAGTTGAATAACTATAGGCCAATATCCAATTTACACCCTCTCTCAAAAATCTTCGAAAAATTAATTCATAAACGAATCTACTCCTATCTCATCTCCCAAAACATTCTCAACCCCTGCCAATTTGGATTCAGGCCTAATAAAAATACTAATGATGCTATTATACACATGCTAGAACATATATACACTGCAATAGAGAAAAAAGAAGTCCCACTGGGGATCTTCATTGACTTACGTAAAGCTTTTGATACAGTTGACCATGACTTGCTCCACGTAAAATTGTCACTCTATGGTATTAGAGGGCACTCCCTCAACTACCTCAAGTCATACCTCAGCAACAGAACCCAATATGTGTACGCAAATAGGGCAAGCTCTTCCGCTCAACCAATTACAGTTGGTGTCCCACAGGGAAGTGTCCTTGGCCCTCTTCTCTTTCTCCTATACATAAATGACCTACCAAATGCTTCGCAATTACTCAAACCCACACTTTTTGCAGATGACACTACATACGTCTTCTCTCACCCGAGTCCAGTCACGCTAGCCAATACTGTAAACACCGAATTACAGAAAATATCTACCTGGATGAGGACTAACAAACTTACACTAAACATTGACAAAACCTACTTCATTCAGTTTGGTAACAGAGCTACAGATGTACCTCTTAACATAACAATAAACAGATCACCTATCACAAAGCTAACAGAGGGAAAATTCCTAGGAATCAACCTCGATAATAGACTCAAATTTCATACACATATACAACAAATTTCTAAGAAAATTTCCAAGACTGTAGGCATACTATCGAAGATATGGTACTATGTTCCACAGTCAGCCCTCCTGGCCCTTTATCACTCTTATTTACCCCTATCTCACCTATGGAATTTGTGCATGGGGCTCAACAACAACTAACCATCTCAGACCACTAATTACCCAACAAAAGGCTGCAGTTAGAATGATAACAAATTCTCACTACAGGCAGCACACTCCACCAATATTCAAAACACTCAACCTACTCACCATACAAAACATCCATACTTATTACTGCACCTATTACATACATAGAACACTTAACTCTGATATTAACCCTCCCCTCAAACATCTCCTTGCCAACCTCAACATAACACATGACCATAACACAATGCACAGATCACTCTTTGATGTTCCTCGTGTCCATCTCACGCTATGCAAAAACTCAATGCACATAAAAGGCCCTAAAATCTGGAATTCATTACCTGTAAATATAAAAGAAACACTACCTGTTTATAAATTCAAGTCTCTTCTCAAAGATCACTTACTCACTCAAAACCAAATAAATACTGAATAACTGAACCTTATAAATTGTATTTCCTATATGTTACTCACAATTATATCACACAAATGTTAAACCTAGGACCCAATCTAACTTTATTATTTTTTTAAATACACTACCTAACAGAATACTCCATTCGACTGAATGTACAGCAATGCAAGCAACCATATGACCTGTCTTTGTAATACTCATTTGTGCTTTATAGTTATCTGTTTACAATAATGTTTTATCACTGATTTCATCATTGCTTAGTTAATCTCAAGTTAATTTTAAGCAAGCCCGTAATGCTATGCATATAAGTGGCTTTGGCATGCTGCTCTTACCTGTATTTTTTGTACCTCTGTTTGTATGCTTAAATTACTAAATAAATAAATAAATAAATAAATAAAGTGTCCATAAATGGGGTTAAATCCGAGTGGTGTTCAGTAACAAGTGGCGTTCCACAGGGATCAGTCTTGGGCCCGTTGTTGTTTATAATATATATCAATGATCTTGATGAAGGAATTACTAGTGATATGAGCAAATTCGCCGATGACACAAAGATAGGTAGGATAATTGATTCAAACGTAGATGTTAGGGAACTTCAGGAGGATTTAGACAAACTATTCTTGGTCAGAAAAGTGGCAGATGCAGTTCAATGTAGATAAATGCAAGGTTCTGAAGCTCGGGAGTGTCCATAACCCTAGCACTTATAAGTTAAATAATGTAGAACTTAGCTATACAGATTGCGAAAAGGACTTGGGGGTTATGGTAAGCAGCAACCTTAAACCAAGACAGCAATGCCTGAGTGTACGTAATAAGGCAAATAGATTACTGGGATTTATATCGAGAAGTGTAAGCAACAGAAGTCCAGTGGTCATAGTGCAGCTTTATACATCATTAGTAAGGCCTCACCTAGATTATGCAGCTCAATTCTGGTCTCCATATTACAGAATGTATATAAATTCGTTAGAAAACATTCAGCGTAGGATGACTAAATTAATACATAGCATTAGAAATCTTCTTTATGAAGAAAGATTGAAGACTCTTAAGTTACATTCACTTGTTAGACGAAGAATGAGGGGAGACCTGATCGAAGTGTATAAGTGGAAGATGGGTATTAATAAAGGGGATATTAACAAGGTCTTGAGGATCTCTCTCCAAGAGAGAACCCGCAGTAATGGAATTAAATTGGATAAGTTTAGATTTAGAAAGGACATAGGAAAGTATTGGTTTGGAAATAGGGTAGTTGATAAGTGGAACAGTCTACCTAGTTGGGTTATTGAGGCTGGGACTTCGAGTAGTTTCAAATTTAGGTTGGATAAGTACATGAGTGGGAGGGGTTGGATTTGCGTGGGATTGCACATCAGAGCTTATTTCATGGGTAGCATTGAAAATTGGGTTGGTCAAATGTTTGCTAGTGGGATGAATTGTAAAGGACCTGCCTAGTATGGGCCAACAGGCCTGCTGCAGTGTTCCTCCTTTCTTATGTTCTTATGTTGTTAATATCCCCTTTATTAATACCTATCTTCCACTTATACACTTCGATCAGGTCTCCCCTCATTCTTCGTCTAACAAGTGAATGTAACTTAAGAGTCTTCAATCTTTCTTCATAAGGAAGATTTCTAATGCTATGTATTAATTTAGTCATCCTACGCTGAATGTTTTCTAACGAATTTATGTCCATTCTGTAATATGGAGACCAGAATTGAGCTGCATAATCTAGGTGAGGCCTTACTAGTGATGTATAAAGCTGCAGTATGACCTCTGGACTTCTGTTGCTTACACTTCTTGATATAAATCCCAATAATCTATTTGCCTTATTACGTACGCTTAAGCATTGCTGTCTTGGTTTAAGGTTGCTGCTTACCATAACCCCCAAGTCCTTTTCGCAATCCGTATGGCTAAGTTCTACATTATTTAACTTGTAAGTGCTAGGATTATGGACACTCCCGAGCTTCAGAACCTTGCATTTATCTACATTGAACTGCATCTGCCACTTTTCTGACCAAGAATAGAGTTTGTCTAAATCTTTCTGAAGTTCCCTAACATCTACGTTTGAATCAATTATCCTACCTATCTTTGTGTCATCGGCGAATTTGCTCATATCACTACTAATTCCTTCATCAAGATCATTAATATATATTATAAACAACAGCGGGCCCAAGACTGACCCCTGTGGAACGCCACTTGTTACTGATCCCCACTCGGATTTAACCCCATTTATGGACACTCTCTGCTTCCTGTCTGTGAGCCATGACTCGATCCACAAGTGCACTTTTCCCCCAATGCCATGAGCTGTCACTTTCTTTAACAGTCTTTTGTGCGGAACTCTATCAAAAGCCTTACTAAAATCTAAGTAAATAATATCAAATTCTTTATCGTGGTCAACAGCCTCAAAAGCTTTACTGAAGAAAGTTAATAAATTAGTTAGACAAGACCGGCCTCTTGTGAATCCATGCTGAGTATCATTAATCAGGCTATTCTTATCGAGGTGACTTCTTATAATCTGAGCTATAATTGACTAGTAATTTGCCTACAATTGAAGTCGGGCTTATTGGGCGGTAATTTGACGGTAACGACTTGTCCCCTGTTTTAAAAATAGGAATTACATTAGCCATCTTCCACATATCAGACACTACACCTGTTTGAAGAGATAAATTAAAAATGTTAGTTAATGGTTCACAGAGTTCCATTTTGCATTCCTTAAGAACCCTTGAAAAAACCTCATCAGGACCTGGTGACTTATTTTGCTTCAATCGGTCTATCTGCTTCACAACCATTTCACTAGTGACTGTGATGTTACATAATTTATCTTCTTCTGGCCCACTATAAAAATTAATTACTGGAATATTATTAGTGTCTTCATGTGTAAAAACCGAGAGAAAATAATTATTTAAAATCGAGCACATTTCATTCTCTTTGTCAGCAAGATGCCCATAGTTATTTTTAAGGGGACCTGTCTTATCTCTGACTTTTGTTCTATATACCTGGAAAAAACCTTTTGGGTTAGTTTTAGAATCCCTAGCAACTTTAACTTCATAGTCCCTTTTAGCTTTTCTTATTCCCTTTTTAATGTCCCTCTTAATGTCAATATACTGATTCATAAGATGACCCTCACCTCTTTTGATACGCCTATAAATTCCTTTCTTATGCCCTAGTAGATATTTCAGCCTATTATTCATCCATTTTGGGTCATTTCTATTTGATCTAATTTCTTTATAAGGGATAAACGTTCTTTGAGCCTCATGTATAGTGTTCAGAAAACTGTCATATTGATAGCTCTCTTCATTACCCCAGTCAACAGATGACAAATGTTCTCTAAGCCCATCGTAATCTGCTAAGCGAAAATCTGGGACTGTTACTGAGTTATCCCTACTATCATACTTCCATTCAATGCTAAATGTAATTGATTTGTTGTCGCTAGCACCCAGTTCCTCTGAAACTTCTAAATTATTAACAAGGGATTCATTGTTTGCCAGAACTAAGTCAAGCAGGTTATTACCCCTTGTAGGTTCTGTCACAAACTGCTTCAAAAAACAATCCTCAAATACTTCTAAGAAGTCGTATGATTCTAAATTCCCAGTCAAGAAATTCCAATCAATATGACAAAAGTTAAAGTCTCCTAGAATTACTACATTATCGTGCCTTGTGGCCCTAACAATTTCCTCCCATAGTAGTCTCCCTTGGTCCCTACCTAAGTTTGGGGGATGGTATATCACACCTAAAATTAATTTTTCGTGCCCCTCTGAAAATTCTATCCAAACAGACTCTGTACGTGTTACTTCAGACTTAATACCCGTTTTTATGCAACAGTTCAAGCAATCTCGGACATACAATGCCACCCCACCCCCCTTCCCGACACTTCTATCTACTTGGAACAATTTAAAATCCTGAATGTGACATTCTGCAGGCATGTGCCGACTTTTTGAATTAAACCCCGTCTCAGTTAAGGCAAATACATCAATGTTACCTGCACTAGCAACTACTCTCAACTCGTCCATCTTATTCCTAGCACTGCGACTATTTGTGTAATATATATTTAAAGACCCTCCTCTCTCTTTGCCCTTCCTGCTCCTTTCTGTTATTCCACTAAACCTATTACTGGTTGTCAATTAGTGCCACTGGCTTTCCAATATCCACCTCGTTTTGCCTATTACTAGTTCTCCTACCCTGCGACTTCACTGTTTTCCCGCCAAAACCCATACCACTAACTATTCCTAGTTTAAAGACCTAACAGCTCCCTCCACTGCGTTGGCCAGTGCTCCCACCCCACACCTAGATAAGTGAACCCCATCCCTGGCATACATGTCATTTCTGCCATAGAAGAGGTCCCAGTTGTCAATGAATGTTACCACATTTTCCTTACAGTATTTGTCCAGCCAGCAATTGACACCAATTGCTCTGGACAACCATTCATTTCCAACTCCTCTCCTTGGTAAAATGCCACATATGACAGGTTTCCCACCCTTCCTCCTAATTATCTCTATAGCTGACCTATACCTGCTAATCAGGTCCTCACTCCTATGTCTGCCAACATCGTTGCCTCCAGCACTGAGACAGATAATAGGATTGCTCCCATTACCTCTCACGATGTCATCCAGATGGCTAACAATAACCTTCATCCCAGCCCCAGGAAAACACACTCTCTGCCTCCTACTCCTATCCTTCAAGCAGAATGCCCTATCCATGTACCTAACCTGGCTATCCCCAACAACAACAACAATGTTTTTACCTTCCTTGGCGTCGTCCTTCGTGATGCTCCCAGTAGTCGACTCACATTCGTCAGGTAGCATTACACCACTTGTGGAATTCGTCAAGACGTTCTCGATGGTCTTCGTTGGGGTTTCTAGGGATGTCTCACTCACGTCTGCCAATGCTTCCTTGGTGCTCGTTGTGGCATTCCCATTAGAACACTCACATTCGTCAGGTAGCACTGAGAATGAGTTGGAAGTTTCCACGGTAGTCTTCTGGTTTCTCGTTGTTTCTGCCTCTCCAACCGTTTTCTTGATCTTCAGCTTGGTTCCATGTTGCCCGACCACTGACCAAGCTCCCCTCTTAACCTGGGGACTCACAACAGGAGGATTACTACGAATCCTCTTGTTCTCCGTTAATCGCCGTATCTCCAGCTTAGCAACTCTGAGCTCTTCTCTCAGCTGCTGGTCAAGTTGCTCAAGAGAGGGCATCCTGGTTCAGATATGCACGATGGAGAAAACAGAGTCCATGTGTTTATTTTCAAATTCACCCGACTACCCAACACAGGGCCCAGAGGCAATGATAGCAGTGGAACGCACTGGGACTATAGCAAGACCATGATCGCCGCCACATAACACTTAATTAGATCGGCATCCCCTTAGAGATCCTCAGACGGGTCATATTGGGATTAAGACCCATGTCAGGTTGCAGTTCCTGACGAATAAGAGCATAAGAAAGGAGGATCACTGCAGCAGGCCTGTTGGCCCATACTAGGCAAGTCCTTTATAATCCATCCCACTAACAAAACATTTGCCCAACCCAATTTTCAATGCTACCCAAGAAATAATCTCTGATAACTCTATCCACTCATTTGCAAGTCCCAATCAGATCCAACCCCTCTCACTCATGTATTTATCCAACCTAAATTTGAAACTACCCAAAGTCCTAGCCTCAGTAACCCAACTAGGTAGACTGTTCCACTCATCAACTTCCCTATTTCCAAACCAATACTTTCCTATGTCCTTTCTAAATCTAAACTTGTCTAATTTAAATCCATTACTGCGGGTTCTCTCTTGGAGAGATATCCTCAAGACCTTATTAATATCCCCTTTATTAATACCTATCTTCCACTTATACACTTCGATCAGGTCTCCCCTCATTCTTCGTCTAACAAGTGAATGTAACTTAAGAGTCTTCAATCTTTCTTCATAAGGAAGATTTCTAATGCTATGTATTAATTTAGTCATCCTACGCTGAATGTTTTCTAACGAATTTATGTCCATTCTGTAATATGGAGACCAGAATTGAGCTACATAATCTATGTGAGGCCTTACTAATGATGTATAAAGCTGCAGTATAACCTCTAGACTTCTGTTGCTTACACTTCTTGATATAAATCCCAGTAATCTATTTGCCTTATTACGTACGCTTAGGCATTGCTGTCTTGGTTTAAGGTTGCTGCTCACAATAACCCCCAAGTCCTTTTTGCAATCTGTATGGCTAAGTTCTACATCATTTAACTTATAAGTACTAGGGTTATGGGCACTCCCGAGCTTCAGAACCTTGCATTTATCTACAATGAACTGCATCTGCCACTTTTCTGACCAAGAATAGAGCTTGTTTAAATCCTCCTGAAATTCCATAACATCTACGTTTGAATAAATTATCCTACCTATCTTTGTGTCATCGGCGAATTTGCTCATATCACCAGTAATTCCCTCATCAAGATCATTGATATATATTATAAACAACAACGGGCCCAAGACTGATCCCTGTGGAACGCCACTTGTTACAGATCCCCACTCGGATTTAACCACATTTATGGACACTCTCTGCTTCCTGTCTGTGAGCCATGACTCGATCCACAAGTGCACTTTTCCTCCAATGCCATGAGCTGCCACTTTCTTTAACAGTCTATGGTGCGGAACTCTATCAAAAGCCTTACTAAAATCTAAGTAAATAATATCAAATTCTTTATCGTGGTCAACAGCCTCAAAAGCTTTACTGAAGAAAGTTAATAAATTAGTTAGACAAGACCGGCCTCTTGTGAATCCATGCTGAGAATCCTTAATCAAGCTATGCTTATCGAGATGGCTTCTTATAATCTCGGCTATAATTGACTAGTAATTTGCCTACAATTGAGGTCAGGCTTATTGGGCGGTAATCTGACGGTATTGACTTGTCCCCTGTTTTAAAAATAGGAATTACATTAGCCATCTTCCACATATCAGACACTACACCTGTTTGAAGAGATAAATTAAAAATATTAGTTAATGGTTCACAGAGTTCCATTTTGCATTCCTTAAGAACCCTTGAAAAAACCTCATCAGGACCTGGTGACTTATTTTTCTTCAGTCTGTCTATCTGCTTCACAACCATTTCACTAGTGACTGTGATGTTACATAATTTATCTTCTTCTGGCCCACTATAAAAATTAATTACTGGAATATTGTTAGTGTCTTCCTGTGTAAAAACCGAGAGAAAATAATTATTTAAAAAATCGATCAACCAGCAAACCACCGACCCACCACACATGCAAATTTACACAAATTGTTCTCAACTTGTCGAAAATATTTTGTTGGTGGCAAAAATTGCTTTCAAAGACCTGAATAAAAAGCTAGAGAAAACACGAACTTGGCCGATGTAAGTATAGTGGGTGAGAATATTTAAGAAGTTTTTCATGGCACCATTATTTACGTACCCGTGGGGGAAAGGTAAACCCGCAGGGGTGACAGAGCGCATTAGAATAGCAGCAGGACTGAACCAAGAAAGGGGGAGGGTTGGGTAGTTCCAGTTCCTTCAATCAAGAGCCGTTTGCCAGCATCAAGGCACCCTCTGAAAAGTCAGCTGTACCCAAGTTTGCATTAGGCTTGAGAGCAGCAGGTTCCTGGGTAGCCAGGTGCCAGCACATGGCTAGTATGGTAGTACAACAAGATATAAGTAAATTGCGCGTGTCGTTAAGTTTAATAAAAAAATTCCTGAGCCCCGTGGGTGGCCGGGGAAGGGGGGTGACATCCCCCGCCCCTCCCCCTGGTATCCTATTTTCTGGTTGTCTCCTTGGATTCAGTTTCCTTTAATTGAAGCTTTGCAAGCTAAGCTTATCGACCTGTTCGCTTTTTCATCCTGAACGCAGCTGCAGGTTCACTTCGTGTATGTGCTATATACCCGTCTTCTCTATACAATCACTATTACTACTGCTGCTGTTACTGTTACTATTATTATTCTATTACTACTACTATTACTACTGTTTTCCATCTACCTTGTGGTTTTGCCTCTGTCTGTATGCCACACCTATGATAGGTTTCAGTGGATTTCCTTCGTAGCCCAACCTGAGGTTAGACTTCCTTAATGACAGCCTGATCAACCAGGCTATTGTTATTAGTGGCCCGCAGGCCTACTTGCCCCCACAATCTGGCTGATCTGATATTTGAAGTAGGTAGTGATACAAGTTTCCCTTCAAAACGTTTGTTCTGACAATATTTTTAATATATGAATGTTGGTAGATCTACCTTTGGTAGCATTGCTTAGTCGTAATAATGTAGAGCTTAGCCATACAGATTGCGAAAAGGACTTGGGGGTTATGGCAAGCAGCGACCTTAAACCAACACAGCAATGCCTAAGCGTACGTAATAAGGCAAAGAGATTATTGGGATTTATATCAAGGAGTGTAAGCAACAGAAGTCCAACTTTTACACTACAGCTTTATATATCATTAGTAAGGCCTCACCTAGATTACGCAGCACAGTTCTGGTCTCCATATAAGCATAAGCTCTGGTGACCCTTAAAACCCCTGGAACATAGAACATTGGAGCCATGACATAACATTACAGGACATCCATACGACAAAGAAGTGAAGATACTAAAGGAAATGGACACAGCAAGAGCCAAAACCTGACAACACATCCATAAATTAGACATGTGCAACTCTTGGGTATCTTTATTGAGGAAACGTTTCGCCACACAGTGGCTTCATCAGTCCATACAAAGGAGAATCTTGAAAAACAGGAGGAGAATGAGGTAATCAGTCCCTCAACCTTGAGTCGATGTGGTCAGTCCATCAATCTTGAATAGAGTACGGCATAAGTGCGGAGAAGCTTATAAACCGTAGGCAGGAGAGGTGCAGCAGTCGTAGGTGAAGTCACATTTGTTCAATGTGGAAGTAGGTCGTGCCCAAGGGTTAGGCAAGCGAAGAATTCTCAAGTATGTGACTTCACCTACGACTGCTGCACCTCTCCTGCCTACGGTTTATAAGCTCCTTCTCTGCACTTATGCCGTACTCTATTCAAGATTGATGGACTGACCACATCGACTCAAGGTTGAGGGACTGATTACCTCATTCTCCTCCTGTTTTTCAAGATTCTCCTTTGTATGGGCTGATGAAGCCACTGTGTGGCGAAACGTTTCCTCAATAAAGATATTTCTGCACACAGAAATCACTCCCTACGAAAGTAAAAGACTGGGCAGGCGATGCAAAATGCCGCCAATACAAAGTAGGGGCGCCATTGGTACACTAAGAGAAAACACCATAAGTGTCCGGGGCCCAAAACTGTTCAACAGCCTCCCATCAAGCATTAGGGGAATTGCCAATAAACCCCTGGCTGCCTTCAAGAGAGAGCTGGACAGATACCTAAAGTCGGTGCCGGATCAGCCGGGCTGTGGCTCGTACGTCGGACTGCGTGCGGCCAGCAGTAACAGCCTAGTTGATCAGGCCCTGATCCATCGGGAGGCCTGGTCGTGGACCGGGCCGCGGGGGCGTTGATCCCCGGAATAACCTCCAGGTAACCTCCAGGTAACCCAAGAGTTGCACATGTGTCTAATTTATCAACGTGTCGGTTCTCTGAACCATTCATCTACAACACATCCACATGGATACTAAGGGAAGGAACAGGGCTAGTATTTGATCCCCACTGTTAAGAATTTTAGCAAGCATTAGAGATTAAACTATTGGACAGCTGATAGATGGCCAATGTTGTCAATATATTTAAGAAGGGGTACCGAACTACAGTATAGGCCAGAAACACTTAAACGTACATCCTGTTAAGAAAGCTAGAAAGGAGCCTCATCAGTGAAGAGTCAACATGGATTCAAGATTAAATCAAGTTCTATGAATGTTACTAAAAGTCAGACAGGACAGCTTGAACTGCAAGACAGAATATGACAAGGTTTCCCACCAGAGATTGAGCCATAAGTTACCTAAGTTCTGTAGTGGATCAAGTACCATAGAGAAATGTACTTTCCGAAGGATCAGTGCCAGGGATACTAATGTACCAGACTAGATAAAATCCAGATACTTGAGGTATTCAAGCTAACTTATGTTCTTGTGTTCTCAATTTCTTGGGCGACTTTGGGAATTGGTTAGACAATGATGAAGATGAGATAGATTGGATTTGAGAAAGACCTGCCAGGTATGGGCGGCCAGTAGGCCTGCTGCAGTGTTCCTCCATTCTTATGTTCCCAGGTTTGCATTTTCTGTTTTGCTTCTGTCTTTGAGCAATTAGTGGCATTAGTATTTAGAGTTGATCTGTGGCTGAGCCGCAGAACACGAGAAAGTTGGTGAACCACCTTCCACTCTCCCACTTTCCCATTCCCCCCATCACCCACCCCTCCCCATTTCACCTCCAGTGTTTCTGTGGTTTTTGGAATGGGTTATGATAATTGGGGTAGGTTGGAGTGCAGGTTAATGACGGGGAGGGAAATGGAGAGGTTAAATGTTTATGGGACTCGGGTTAGAAGAGTTCTTCGAGCGAGGCTGGTGGAGGTATTATTGCTAAATAAGTGTGGTGGTAGTGATGACAGTGAGGTGGTGAGTGAAGGGTGTGGTGAGGGTGTGGTAGTGGTGTGTGGTGGTAGTAGTGAGGGTGTGGTGGTAATGGTGAAGGTGTGGTGGTAGTAGTGAAGGTGTGGTGGTAGTAGTGAAGGTGTGGTGGTAGTAGTGAAGGTGTGGTGGTAGTAGTGAAGGTGTGGTGGTGAAGGTGTGGTGGTGAAGGTGTGGTGGTAGTGGTGAGGGTGTGGTGGTAGTGGTGAAGGTGTGGTGGTAGTGGTGAGGGTGTGGTGGTAGTGGTGAGGGTGTGGTGGTGAAGGTGTGGTGGTAGTGGTGAGGGTGTGGTGGTAGTGGTGAAGGTGTGGTGGTAGTGGTGAGGGTGTGGTGGTAGTGGTGAGGGTGTGGTGGTAGTGGTGAGGGTGTGGTGGTGAAGGTGTGGTGGTAGTGGTGAAGGTGTGGTGGTAGTAGTGAAGGTGTGGTGGTAGTGGTGAAGGTGTGGTGGTGAAGGTGTGGTGGTAGTGGTGAAGGTGTGGTGGTGAAGGTGTGGTGGTAGTGGTGAAGGTGTGGTGGTGAAGGTGTGGTGGTAGTGGTGAAGGTGTGGTGGTGAAGGTGTGGTGGTAGTGGTGAAGGTGTGGTGGTGAAGGTGTGGTGGTAGTGGTGAAGGTGTGGTGGTGAAGGTGTGGTGGTGAAGGTGTGGTGGTAGTGGTGAAGGTGTGGTGGTGAAGGTGTGGTGGTAGTGGTGAAGGTGTGGTGGTGAAGGTGTGGTGGTAGTGGTGAAGGTGTGGTGGTGAAGGTGTGGTGGTAGTGGTGAAGGTGTGGTGGTGAAGGTGTGGTGGTAGTGGTGAAGGTGTGGTGGTGAAGGTGTGGTGGTAGTGGTGAAGGTGTGGTGGTGAAGGTGTGGTGGTAGTGGTGAAGGTGTGGTGGTGAAGGTGTGGTGGTAGTGGTGAAGGTGTGGTGGTGAAGGTGTGGTGGTAGTGGTGAAGGTGTGGTGGTGAAGGTGTGGTGGTAGTGGTGAAGGTGTGGTGGTGAAGGTGTGGTGGTAGTGGTGAAGGTGTGGTGGTGAAGGTGTGGTGGTAGTGGTGAAGGTGTGGTGGTGAAGGTGTGGTGGTAGTGGTGAAGGTGTGGTGGTGAAGGTGTGGTGGTAGTGGTGAAGGTGTGGTGGTAGTGGTGAAGGTGTGGTGGTAGTGGTGAAGGTGTGGTGGTGAAGGTGTGGTGGTAGTGGTGAAGGTGTGGTGGTGAAGGTGTGGTGGTAGTGGTGAAGGTGTGGTGGTGAAGGTGTGGTGGTAGTGGTGAAGGTGTGGTGGTGAAGGTGTGGTGGTAGTGGTGAGGGTGTGGTGGTGAAGGTGTGGTGGTAGTAGTGAAGGTGTGGTGGTGAAGGTGTGGTGGTAGTGGTGAGGGTGTGGTGGTAGTGGTGAAGGTGTGGTGGTAGTGGTGAGGGTGTGGTGGTGAAGGTGTGGTGGTAGTAGTGAAGGTGTGGTGGTGAAGGTGTGGTGGTAGTGGTGAGGGTGTGGTGGTAGTGGTGAAGGTGTGGTGGTAGTGGTGAGGGTGTGGTGGTGAAGGTGTGGTGGTGAAGGTGTGGTGGTAGTGGTGAGGGTGTGGTGGTAGTGGTGAGGGTATGGCTCAGCCTCCGCTGGGAGACAGTGCCACATACTGTCCTGTAGTCCAAGATGGAGTCTACTCGCCCGTCTTTCTCTACCATCATCATCATTACCTTGCCAAATGTCCGCGATGGAATTTTCCAGTGAATCCACTCCTCTAAATATTCTAGCATCCACCTAATGCAGAGGTGGACAGAAATTTTGTCTGGTGGGTTACACTGATATCTAACCTTGCTTGTGTAAGCTTCACATGACATTTTTGCGAGTGTAAAAGAAGGAGAGATTAATACGATTGATCACAGCGGAGCTGAAGCGAGACGATCACCCACAGCTTATTCAGCCACTTATTAATGTGCATTGTTAAAAGCCACAAGAAACTGGTGAATCAAAATAACTGGTTTTTACGGCTAAAGTGAAATTAGTGCTGGTACACAGTGTTCAAAAATTAACATGTTAACTAATTAAATAAAGTACAGACAAGAGCCTCGTAGTCTGGGTACTTCAGGTGCCCAGGCTACGAGGGGGGGCACCTGAATGGTAGGAGCCCTGGAGTACAGGTGGCTCTTGTATGCACTCACTCTGAGTAACAGAGACGGCGTGGGGATGGAGGGGGGGGGAATATAACTCTTTCTGTCTACTACTGTCTCCACGGATTTCACTATGAAGTTTTTCTTGAATCAGTTATTCAGTATCTTGTATATCTCTCGATTGAGAGCTTCTCTCTACTTTATTCCTATAGGATCTTCAATTTTTCCTCTTCCGTATCTATCGTACAGCCTCCTTTTAAATTGTATTTAAATTGTATGCAATACCGACAAAATTAATAATTTTCGTCCTGTCGATATTGTATACCATTCATGTACAACTTGTCAGACACTGCAACATCATGGAATCTTGATTCGGTAATTTCCATAATAATTTAATTTCTCCTTTTAAATTGTTGGAAAATAATTTTTAGCTGCTCTGCTTTATTCTTCACTTGCCGTAATCCCCTGTTTTATTTCTTCCATGCTCTTTACCGACTGATTTTTGCATCTCCGCAGTTCTGGTTAGCTATGGTCATTGCATTTCTAGTTATTTATTCTTGCATTTACTGATTCATTCTTGTGGCGTCACGACATTTCTTGGCAAGGCTCTATTTTCCCTCTTCCTAATTCATTCAGGGAATCTTTCCTTATGTAGTTTCCATCAAAGAACAGGAGAGAATCTTTGTAAATTAATGTGCGTGACTGGGGTATGATTGATTGTTGCTATTTTCACTTGTCTGATGACCACAAGGCGGCACGCCGTCGCCGTCTGTGAAGTCACTAATTTTCAGGGTAATCATCTAACTTCTGTTTCCATTTTTCTTCAGGGTTTCAGGCCTTCGACATTTTCTTTCTTCAGTAGAGGCGAGGAGAAACTTGATTACTTTATCACGTAATCGTTACTTGTACCTGTCATTTGATGGAGAGACAACTGTGATTTCACTGTATAAGAAAGTTCTAGTGTGGTTGTCCAATATTTTCTGGATATCGTATCTTTTAATGTCTTGACCCTTATCTAAAGGACCCCAATGGAAATAAGTCACTCTGTCTGACTTTTTTGGGTTATCCCAGGTTCTCTACACATGCTGCTATGTATGATAATTCTATGTAACTGTAGTATTTGTGTATACCTGAATAAACTTACTTACTTACTTACTTAATACATGGCTTTAAATAACCTAGTTTTTTCAGTACACATTTCTCTGGCTTAGTCGAGTTGTGGACCTGAGCAGTTAGCAGAACTCTCCAGGAGAGATGTACCGTCATGGGAATGTGTGTACATGACTAGCGGTGTAGCACGAGTCAGCTCAGCCAAGCTGAACCTGGTTGAATTTCTCGACCACTCGTCAGCCTTCATTACGAGTCTTTACCAGGAAGATGCAGTAACTGTAGAAAACTGATTCAACCAGAATGTTGTCTCAGCGTGTAGGTCATCTGTACTGTACTTCGTCTTCTACGTTGGTCCATACCAGAGTTGAAGTCGCTTACAAGACCGACACATCATGGTTCCTTCATCCTCAAAGAGGTGTAACTGCAGCTCCTGTGTTGACGACTGTCTTATTGTATTTTTACTTATTTAGGTTTGTCCTTTATCTGAGGTTAGGATTTAATAATTTCTTTCTTGTGTAACAAAGGTCATTTAATATTTTATAAACAAGACTCTTCAATACTTGTTTTTCTGTAATTTTCCACGAGGGAAATCATACCATCTTACCATTTCCTAGTGTCTCTTGCAGTCTTGCCTTCTGTTTTTGTTTCCCCTCCTATGTTCTCTCCAGCTCTAATTCGTCTAGATAATTAAGGTTCAACACTACCTAAATACTGACTTGATATTCTATTTCTCCCACGTCAGATTCATTTAATATACAAAATGAAGCCTGGTCATTCGGGAGCATCTCTTCCTTCTCTCTTACGTTCTGGCTAATAAATTGTTTCAAAACTTTCTCCGCTAGTTTTACTCCATTTCGGGTTAATGCGCAGATCACAGTTCAACCAGCCTATTGTCCCTTGACTGAGATCTCTTATTATAATGAATTAGACACTTACCTGGAGGTTACCTGGAGGTTATTCCGGGGATCAACGCCCCCGCGGCCCGGTCCATGACCAGGCCTCCCGATGGATCAGGGCCTGATCAACTAGGCTGTTACTGCTGGCCGCACGCAGTCCAACGTACGAGCCACAGCCCGGCTGATCCGGCACTGACTTTAGGTATCTGTCCAGCTCTCTCTTGAAGGCACTTGGGTATCTATTGTGGAAACGTTTTGCCAACCACTGGATGAAAAGTTTCCACAATAAATATACCCAAGTGTCTAATTCATCTTACTGTCGGTTCTCTGAACCATTAATATACATCTCTTATTATGAGGTGTGTTGCTATTGTCCTGCTAATTCTCTCTGCTGCTGCTGTCTCTAGAATGTGCCTCGTAATCCCATGTTTTCCCTGTACTCATTCTGTAATCTGCTATTCACTGGTTGGCTGTATATTACTGTATCTCTGACCTTAAGAGACCCCCGTCGTGACTGTTCATACTAGATAGCCTTTGAACTCTCTGCTGTTGGGATTTTACACCCCTCGGTGTCTCACTAATTTCCGAACATTGATGATTATTCTCAGTGTTTATTTTCCGCATTGCAACATAACTCTGGAAATAGTGGAGAGGTAGTCGAACTGAAATTTGGGTTTCTCTGAGGGCTAAGTCGGGTGTGAAGGGAAGGGGAGGGGCTGGTTGATAAAGGAGAGAGGTGTAAAGGGGAAAATGGTGTGCATGTATCAGGCATTGTAACAATAAAGAATGAAGGAGCTGGGAAGAAGGTAAATGTTGATTCAGTGCTAATAGGAAAAGAAATGGAGG
The DNA here is from genome assembly GCF_038502225.1 of Cherax quadricarinatus. Taxonomy (NCBI): domain Eukaryota; kingdom Metazoa; phylum Arthropoda; class Malacostraca; order Decapoda; family Parastacidae; genus Cherax; species Cherax quadricarinatus. The sequence goes on along the minus strand of NC_091311.1, from coordinate 37,758,697 downwards.
AGGCGAGTGAAGGCTGCGTTGAGTTTCAATGTAAATGTGGATGGGGTTGGGAATGAGAGAGAGAGAGAGAGAGAGAGAGAGAGAGAGAGAGACGTAACAGGTGGATAAAACAATGGAGAGGTTGAG